>NW_024713129.1:25623938-25724236 GCF_018991925.1 Homarus americanus
CCTGTGCCACCTCCCATACCATGCATTTATTACTTTGGGCTTACAGATGACGCAAGAGATCCGCCCTGGCAACTGTACCCACAACTCACAGCCAGGTGCGTTCGTTATCACCCATTGTTTACTGGTAGTTACTGTAAATATTTTCAACCTAATCAAAACTATTACTCAGATAGAGAGGTTTAATTTCAACTTTTTGCCCGTGTAAATTTGTCTTAAGAACTCGGGTATATATACACGGTATATATTTGCATATATATATATATATATATATATATATATATATATATATATATATATATATATATATATATATATATATATATATATATATATACATATATATATATATATATATATATATATATATATATATATATATATATATATATATATATATATATTGTTACATAAGTAAAATTTAACTTAACGGGTCAATTGAACTCCAGAGGGTCCCGATGTTATGAATCACAAGTATGAACAAATAGAACATATATGGGATTAATCTAATAGAACTCAGCCGACTTAAACTCCATTTTTGACTACAAATAACTATGTTGTAGTAAAAATTCTATCTTAACCTTTATGGTGGTATGAAAACAAGAATATAGAAGAGGTTGTTAGAAAGATAAAGGTTAATATAGGAAAATGTTACTGAAAAACCAGAAAATTTTGAGGCAGAACACTACCACGTAGTAGAAGAGAATGGACCGTACACGGATGGAGGTTGGTTCCGAGGCAGGACGATTATCCCTGCAGATCAATGTCATCAACATTTATTACGTGAATCACCTTTCACTAGGTGAATCATAATACTGTCACTATAGTTGTTGGCTTCCTGACAAACCCTCAAAATCAACTCACTATCACTATCATCACTGGCTTGGGCTGGCTGTGTGGGTTGCGGCCAAGAACTCAAGATATTTTGCTGACGGCTGGTTTTGATGATGTCATGATACACCTCGATATATATGCAACCCCCAAGCCTGCACCAGTCGGAGGAAGATGCCATGTCTACCACATCGTCGCGAAACGATGATGACTCAATTTTTCTGTTAACTCTACGACAACACTTAATATCACTATGACTTAAACAAGTTCTTCGGAGAATGACGCACCTTTTCTCCTCTTCACTGATGGTTTCCAACATCCTCGCCGAGTCACTTCAGGATCTTTGATCACCTATGATGCCATCACAGGTCTCGAGAACTTCAGCAGCTGTATTACTGAGGCTTTCAAGAGCGTCCACTCCTGCCACTCTGCATCTCTAGAACCTGACTCAAAGTAGTCCACTCTCCTCTCACCTGGTATGCATGCAACACACTGTCTCCATGCATAATCGTGAGAATAGACAGCAGATTCCATGCCTCCACCAAGAAGTCTACAGCTTGTTTGACGTTAAACTTCTTCCAAAATTGTTTGACGAGAAGTTCTTAAGTCACCGCCTTTGTTCCTGTCCTCGCAGCTTATTTCCTGCTCGTTTCCAGTCACCCAGCCACACCGCGAATCCTCATCTTGGTAAAGTCGTTCAGAGCTTGAATTTTGTTTAGTATGCTTAACATTGCATTCAACCCTGGTCCATGGGCTGATTAATGACGTAGTGTTAGAGAGAAGGAAGACCAATTTTTTACGCTAAGACATCCAAGGGAGCCAGTGTCCGTATGCATGTCAAGAGCAACAAAATATTGAAAGGAACATTCTGTTGTCGCAGAATTTCTTACCAGGAACAAACAGTTGTCAAACCAGAGGAGCAGAGAGAGACATCCACGCCATTCACGCGTAAGCGGTTAGCCAGTGGACAAATTGTTCATGTCCATATTCTTGTAGAAGCATAATGCAGGGCTTTGGGAATCACTCGATAATTTTGGTTTACAGGCACCGGAGGCATGGAAACAGGACGGTGAGATGCGCCTCTGCATCTCCTGCCCCACCGCTTTCGCGAGACTGGACAACGAAGGCTGAAAGTAACTTTTTCCAGAAAACAGATTTCAACCTATATAAACACCTCAACTGCCACTGTACCGTCCTTCCATAATCCAATCGCAAAACGGAGGAAAATCAGCCGCACGGTCAGCACCGCCTCACCAACAATGTATGATAGAGACCAGTAATCTTCAAAACCTATGCAGCCAACCGGAAGCATTAGAGGTTTAGTTTGCACCCAGTTTACGTGTCACTGCTGCCAGCAGCTCACGCAAAGCATTTCCACTGAGCGTGTCCACCGCCATATAGCGTCGCGCCTGACGCACAAATAACCTACCAGTAAAGTCACCTTTGCCAGCACCTGTTCTGGTAGCTCATCTGATAGATGAAGCACCTGCAGAACTTTGCAATTTATGTGCCTTTATCTTACAGACCCTTTCTTTATTGCACGAATCGATATGCGGACGCGCGGCGCTGAAGATCAACTTATGCCTTCCTTTCTCCAAATCTTGAACAATGGTACTTCCAGCCTGAGCTTAATGAACGCCGTGTCTCTTTTTGGTTAGTGCCGCCGGGTCCAGGTAAGGAAAGTTATTCTCGGGTGTGGATCCGCGAAAGCATTTAAGATCACCGGACTCGCGCACCCAGTAATGTGCCTTGAGAATGAAACGACTCGGCCAAGCCGTCTCCACTTCCCTTCCTCCTCCGGCAGCCAAACCCGCCATAATACTATTCACCACAACCAGCAACAGAGGGGAATGCAGCCAATCACAATCCAGACGCTCAAGCTAGTGATAACCATAACAACAGCACACACACACCAAACCACCACCGCCGCCACCCCAAGGAGGATGAGAGGCGTCGCAATGGCGGTAAAATCAGCATCCAGCCGACACCCACAGCGAAGCTATACGACAAATTATATACATATATATACACATATATATAAACATAAATATATATATATAAACATATATATATATATATATAAACATAACAACATAACATATATATATATATATATATATATATATATATATATATATATATATATATATATATATATACATACATACATAAAACAACCCCACACCACACCCCCACACAAACCCAACACACACAAAAACAACACAAAAAAAACACAAAAAAAACCATAATATAATTTACATACAATTTATAATTTGATAATCATTTTGAATATATATATTTTGCATTAGACATACAAATTTAAGATATAATGTCTACTTGAAAATATGCTATCTTTGCAAAATATATGATATTTATATCAAAATATTCAGTCTTACATGAATCCACAATGTCAATTATATTCATCCTAACTTAGTCCTGATTTATATTTATTACACAAAGCAGTAAACAATCTGGTATCCATTTACCATCATAGTGATCACAGTGGGTGGGGTGGGAGGAGGGAGGGAGAATGACCCCACCATCTATACCGTGTGGTGTGAAAATATTTTTTTATTAATTGAAGATTTTTATTTAGCTCATAAAATTCATACAAAAATTCACCAGAATATAATTATATATTGAATTTTACAATTTGATGATCATTTTGAATATAAACATCATAGATTTTGTACTAGACACAAATTTTAGATGTAATGTTTAATCTGAGTAAATATGTTATCTTTAGAAAAATAAAGACATTTATATTCAAAATATTCCTGGTCTACAGAATCCAGCAATATCAATTATATTATCCTAATAACTTAGTTTGAGGTATTATTTATTACTATATGGATTTCCCAAAATTTCTGAGAGGAAGATGCCAGTGAAGTGTGAGAAGAGGAGAAAAGTCATTTTGAATGGACATTAACTTATGCACTGTATTTCTCTATTTCTAAAGTATTACATTGTGCATGTACCATCATAAAATAGATGTTATTTTACTACAACATTATGTTATGTATCAAGTCAAAAGGAGTGAGAGACTGCCCTGGACTCCATTTCAATTAATCCCATATGTTATATTATCTACTTTACGGCTCTGCTTCCGTACCTCCCAAATATCACATTAACGTGAAAGGAGGTTAATAATATATATATATATATATATATATATATATATATATATATATATATATATATATATATATATATATATATATATATATATATATATATATATATATATATATATATATATATATATATGCAAGTAAATCACTGTAGTTGCGCGTGATCTAGGTATATGCTGATAACCACAAGGAAAGAAGAAAACACGAAGTTCCCAAGCGCTTTCGTGTAATTCACATCTTCAGGGGTGAGTACAGACTAAAGAGAAGTACAAAACAAGGTGTACTGTATTTATACAGAGGAGGGTGAGACCAGGTCCATAATGGTCAGGAATTGGGTAATTTAAAGATTAGTAGGGTCATTACCCAATACCTGACCATTCTTTCGTTGTTCAAAAGATTTTACCGTGATCGCTTTTCGAATGGTTTTCAGTTAAAAAACTGTTGAATTACAATAATATTCTATCCTAATTCACTTGAATAAATACTACGATACCATATTTCTGAATATTTTCAGGAAAATCCTTCAAAATAATTTTCCTTGTCATCGTCTTCAGCACACAGTTGCCAGTTTCAAGATTTTCCGTTTAAAATTTTAAGTTACCGAGTATTTTTTTCCCAAATCGTTTTACAATACTGTAGGTAAAACAGTTTACTATTGTGCAAACCCACAAAAAAAAATTAACAAATGGAGACACCAAAAATGTAAAAAAAATAAAAATAATGTGTCTGACTTGCAACACTGTTGGTAGGGTCAGGTGGTTCTAACGGCATCCTGCCAGTACCCGGTAATCGAATTTATAAGTGTCTAACCTCAATTACTGTAGTTTATCTGATGTAGGCAATATGAAGTAAAAAATACTAGTTTAAGTGAGAAATTGGAAGAGAATAAACAAGAAAGATGTCATTGGGCTATTTTTGGTAGGGCCGAGGGAGAGAGCACCAGCTGTTTGGACTTTTTTGGCGGGAGAGTCACGCAAATATTCGTACTGGTATTTGTTTGGTGTCTTCTGTATTTTCATAAATGAATACTTGTAAATTAAAAGTACCGTAACATTGCATTATATACAAACTTGTCATATTTCTGGAAAATAAGAAACAAGAAAATAAGAATATACCGGTAAACATAATTTCAACGTACGCTAAAATTAAAGGCTGCTTAAGAAGGGCCAATGCAAAAACAAAGCCTCCGCGACGAGGGCTCTGCCGTATCAGCTAGATGGTACACGTGTTTTTCGAATCGTTTTCAGTTAAAAAACTGTTGCATCACAAGTGAATTAGGATAGAATATTATTGTAATACAACAGTTTTTAACTGAAAACCATTCAAAAAGCGATTACGGTAATATCTTTTGAACGAAAGAAAGTGAAATTCATTGCTTTCATCACGATTTTATCCCACTTTCCACTGTATAGACGTCATTTCAGCAAAATATTACATCATATTCAGAAATAAATAGTAGTTTGCGAAACGTAATGTATTTATATAAATACAAACTACATGAAACAAAAGACTTTCACCTAACCTCCTGATGTTCAGATATGTTAATGTTTTTTAATTGTTTTAGTTAAATATTGTTATTAGGTATTCTATATATATATATATATATATATATATATATATATATATATATATATATATATATATATATATATATATATATATATATATATATATATATATATATATATATATATATATATATATATATATATATATATATATATATATATATATATATATATTTATAAATTTACTCTAGTTCAATTAACCCAGAGGTCCCCTAACTGAACTGCTATGAACAAACAGAAATATAGGGATTAATCAATAGAACCCAAAGCCGACCCCAAACTCCAATTTTTGACGACATAAATATGTTGTAGTAAAATTTATCTAACCTTATGATGAATGAAAAACAAGTAATATAGAAGAGGTTAGGTTAGAAGATAAAGTTAACATAGGAAAATGAAGGTTACCTAAGAGAAACTAAAAGTTGGGTGAAACACCTACGGTAGTAGAAGAGATATCGCGGAATCGGGAGGAGGCTCGGGTAAGCAGAGGCAGATTACTGGCCATCAGGTGAATCAACCCATTTAGGATCAACATCACTGTTTACAGTTGTCAGGCTTCCTGACAACCTCAAAGTCAACTTCACTTTCACTATCACTGGCTGGGCTGGCTGTTGTAGGTTGCGGCGGCGAACCTGTCAGTACTTTACGACGGCTGGTGTTGATGTTGTCGATACACCTTGATGCACTCTGCGGCTCAAATCCAGCTCGGAGGGAAGACTTCTAGCGCTGCTCAATCGCCATTATCGCGAAAGGACGACTTAATTTTTCTTAAACCCTATGACACACTAATATCACCAGACTTAAACTAGGTTCTTCGGAGAATGACGACTTTCTTCACTGGCGTGTTCTTCTTCCAACATCCTCAGCAGTCACTTCAGGATCTTGATCACCTCCAGGATGTTCTCGTGAAGTGGTCTCGGAGAAGCCTTCAGCTGAATGTGAGTGCAGCTTCTGGAAGGTCACTGCTACTGCAACAGTCAACCTGACTCAGTCACAGGTTCACTACCTTCCACCTGGATGTGCTGCAACATATGTTCCATGCGTGACTAATCGTGAGCAATAGTCAGCAGATCCCATGCCTCCACCAAGAAGTTCAGATTGTTTAACGTTAAATCCTCCCAAAATTGTTTGAAGGTGTTCTGAGTCACGCCTCTTGTTCCTTGTCCTCGCCTCCTGCCACCTGGGCACCATTACGAACTCATCTCAGGTAGAGTCGTTCAGGCTGTCTTTGAGCACGAGCTTTACTGTAGATCAACCCTGGTCCATGGGCTGGATTAATGACAGTAGGTTGGGAGGAAGGAAGACCACTTTTACGCTAGTAGACACCTAAGTAAGGGCGCAGTGTCCAGGTGTTGCTCATGAGCAACAAAAATATTGAATGGAACATTTGCTACCGTAGAATTTCTGCACGCCAGGAACAAAACAGTTGTCAAACCAGAAGAGGGACAGAGAAGAGGACATCCACGCCTTAATGGGTAACAGCCAGTGGACATTAAGCTTGTTCATGTCCATATTCTGTAGGCGCACGGCGGGCCTTTGTGAATCAACGATAACTTTGATTCACCGGAGCATTGGGTAAACAGGACGGATGATATTCTTCTGAAACTCTCCGACCCCCACCTTGCTGGCAGACGGACAATGGAAGGTCTTGAAAGATAACTTTTTCCAGAAAGACCAGATATCGTCCATGTTAAACACCGGTCGTCACTTACTGTCCTTCCTCCATAATCTCACGAAAACGGAGAAAATTCTAGCCGCCACACGGTCACACCGCTTCCTCACCACCAATGTTGATGTTGGTGATCTTGTTCTCTTCTTAAACCCATGCAGCCAACCAGAAGCATTGAAGGGCTTAGGCTCTGCAATTCCCAGTTTACGTGTCACTGCCGCGATAGCTCACGCGGCGCATCCTGCACTGAGCGGTCCACCGCCATGTGCCGCGCCTGACGCACCAAATAACTCCACTGCAATTTCCACTTTTGCAAGATCTGTTCTTCAATACCTGATAGAGGTAAACTGCAGACTTTATGATTTCATGCCCTTTGATCTTGGCTGCATCCTTCTGATCGATCATGAACGTAGATTCGTGACGCCATGCCGGTTACAGATCAACGCATCGCCTCCTTCTCCAAATCTTGAACAATTTGTAATTTCCATCCGTAGCCTAATGAACGTCGGTCTTCTTTTACGAATGGCTCCAGGTGAAAGGCCCTCTGGGGCATCCAAGGCCATTTTACGGAACAATGGATGCGTTATAACCGGGGTGCCTTTGAGGGCGAAACTGCCGCTGCAAGCCGAGTTGCCTCCTCCTCCTCCCTCCTCCTCCTGCGTCACACATTTCTCTACCCATAGCCAGGCAGCAGAGGTAGGGATGCAATCCAGTCCACATCGTATATGACGCAGTGATAACATAACAAAGACACACACGCACACATCACTACGCCGCGGCCCAAGCGGAGGGAGGAGAGGAAGAGGCGGGCGGCGGCGGCGGAAGCAAAATCTAAAAATAGCCCAGGCCGGACACTCACGAGGCAATGATGAAAATCTCTATATATATATATATATATATATATATATATATATATATATATATATTGTGTTGTTATGTTAAATTTGGTTTGTTTAGGTTTAAAACTTTGTTTGGGTAGATTAGACTAGGTTAGGTTAGGTTGGTTCATTTCATATAATGCCTCCTGGAGCCTGGACAGCAATATTAAGGGGAGGGAAGGCACCTGAGCCTGGGAGAGCCACATTATGAGGGGAGGCACCTGGAGCCTGGGAGAACCACATTGAAGGAGGGAGGCACCTGGAGCCTGAGACAGCAATATTAAGGGGGAGGGAAGGCACCCGGAGCCTGGGAGAGCCACATTAAGGAGGGGAGGCACCTGGAGCCTGGGAGAGCCACATTAAGGAGGGGAGGCACCTGGAGCCTGGGAGAGCCACATTAAGGAGGGGAGGCACCTGGAGCCTGGGAGAGCCACACACAGGGAGGCCTGGAGCCTGGGGAGAGCCAAGCATTAAGGAGGGGAGGCACCTGGAGCCTGGGAGAGCTTGCCATTAAGAGGGGAGGAGACACCTGAGCTCCGGGAGAGCCATAACATTAAGAGGGGAGGGAGTGCACCTGGACCTCGGGAGAGCTACATTAAGAGGGAGGGGAGGCACCTGGACCCTGGGAGAGCCACATTAAGAGGGAGGGGAGGCACATGGAGCCTGGGAGAGCCACATTAAGAGGGAGGGGAGGCACCTGGAGCCTGGGAGAGCCACATTAAGAGGGATGGGAGGCACCTGGAGCCTGGGAGAGCCAAATTGAGGAGGGAAGGCACCTGGAACCTGAAGGAGCCACGGTAAGAAGGAAGGGAAGCACATGGAGCCTGGGTGGGGAGGTATCTGGAACCTGGGAGAGTTACAGTAAGAGGGGGAGGAGATACCTGGACTTTGCCGCTGATGCCACGTCGTCGTCCAAGGCGCCACACCAGAAGCAGGACATCGAGAAGTGCGACGGCATGCCCAGCCAGAGTCTCAAGTCTTCCCTCATTCACCACCTACAACACATAAGAGGATAAACTCATTTCATTCATCTGATTTGTAATGAAACCTTTGGTAACACTACAGGAATGTGCTTATCTATACAATTTCACATACAGGTACCTGTTCCACTCCATTATTTGTGAATGTGTGATGGAAATCAGAAACTTAATGCTTTTTAACTTTTATGTCACTCCATCTTCATTAACTCTCTCGCACACCATGACACGGATCAAGTCATATTATTGTGTAGCACTAATTGCATCGGTGACAAGGTGGTAGGTTATGTCTTTGTCTCTTTAACTCCTCTCAAACCCTCCCTGTTACACTTGCTGTACACGTTTGGAATACAGTGATGTTTAATAGTGAAATATTTTTCAAGTAATTTCAATTGTCTGTAATGTGTTTTATGTTATGCAGTAATATCTCCGTTAGCCGGAATCCCTCAAGCCACGAACTCTTCAATACAGTTCCCAGAATTGAAATTTGCTCAGAATTTTTCTGGAAAATTCCCTAAATTTCGGGTTGGGAACAAATTCCGAGATTGAAATCGGAAGCATTTTCTGGAAAAAAACAAAATCTGTCCAAATTTCTATTTATGGGTTGGGGAGCAAGTGTCAATTATGAAATAAAAGGCAAAACCCTGAAAATCGGAGAAAATGGCGAGAAAAATACTCCAAACCTTTCTGCTCAGGGCCTGGGGAGAAGGGTTACTGGCATTTTGAATGAATGCATCATGTTTAGCCGCATCCTCACAAGGTTGGTGCGTGGGTGGGAAGACCAACTGCTGGGGAAAAGCTGGATTTTTCAGCTCTGGGTCTATTTATAATTACTGTGCAAATATACATATTTCTTTAAATGTACATAATACTATAAGAGCAAAATACAATAATAAATCACTGTAATTCCGAGCTGAGCTGACGAGGTGAAGGGATAGGTGACGAGTTAGTTGGTGAGGAGACGCGGCAGTTGGTGAGGTTACAGGCGAAGAGACTTCCACAACACACACATTAACAGCACTCCTAAACCATTGTCTTATAACATTTTACTTTATAATTTATATTTTAATATTAATTGATACATGATGGCTCGATTTGGCTGCTTTTGCATTTAGACAACTGATCAGTGAATAAACCAGGGCAAATGGAAACACATTACAGGTTGAGAATCCCTAATCCAAAATCATTTGGCACGAATTTTTTTTCGTATTTGGGGATACCTGTACACTGTATACCTGTATAATGGGGTACAGGTACCTCACCCAGAGGAAACTGTGCCCAAGTCTAAGCATGAAATTCATGTAGATCTCATTTACTGAATATGGATACATCTAGTCTGCAAGTAGTTTACTGCAACATTTTTAATAATTTTGTGCATGAAACAATAAGATTTAAGTAATTATTAGATGTTTTAATTGCCTGTATGTTGGCCTGGCGAGTTGATGCTAGCCATTTACATAGTGAGTTCTGCTATAACGCGTGTTTTGACAACGCGAGTTGGCTCTAACGCGATTTATGAATAGAAGAACGATATTTGTATAACGCGAACGCTTGTTTGCTGTAACGCGATTTTTGCTCACTATTTCTCCAATTTTGTGGTATTAACTGTGAATATGGTAAAGAAGAATATCTCCAAGAAGCGTTCTGGTGATCGCATTCCCGGTGATGATCGTAAATGAAAGGCTATAACCCTTGAAGAGAAGCTCGGTCTTATCAACCTCAAAATCACCCTTCTCCCCTATCAAGTTATATTCATGTTTTTTCAAGGTAAAGTGTTACATTTACTGCATGATTTCATTATTAGATATGAATTTAACATTTATTTAGACTGTGCTATCCTTTGTGTTAGGCTACTAAATTTTTTTTTTCGATTTCGAGTAGTAATCTGCACCAAACCCTATTTTCTCCATAAGCCCTGTTATTTCTATTACGCGAATTTCTATAACACGATGTTTTACAAGAACACAACTATCGCGCTTATAGCAGAACTGACTGTACCTAGGTATAAAGCTAGACGTCGCATTCTGGATTGACCAAAAAGATGCAAATTGAACAGGTAGTAGGCAGCTACCACACAGGGAGGTACTACCGCCTGTGAAGATATTGGAAACATAATGTGTTGTCCATTGGTAGATTGGTAGACCCTGCTGCCATATGGCATCACAAAAATTGAAACCAAGTCCTAGTTGCTCATTTGACTTTTTGCCTCATTTACACACAATTGCAGGGTCTCAATTGTTTCCCTTACTATTGACAACACAACATACATATGTTGTTTCTCACTTTTGATCTTGTTTTTTTTTTTCATTTTTGTATGTCTTTATTATTATCATTGTTGTTATCAATTTTATTAATTTGAATAATTATTACATTTTCGCCCCCTAGGACCCGATGTGGGTCAGTGACCTGTGCCCGGGTGGGTTAATCCCAGTAAAAAACAAAAACAAAAAATCAGATAGGCAAGCAACCACTACCATAGGCCTACCTGTTACTGCCCCTGAAATTTGCCATAGCACAATCTGTCTCTTACCTTCATTCATTAATGCTCTAGGGATGAGGATGCACTCTGAAGGATGACTTTCTTAAATGTTTCTTCTAGTAACATCTGTCTCATTAACAATGATTTTTGTCATAGTAATCACTCTTTGATCTTATAAACTGACATGATTCTTGTTCAGTTATGAATGCACGTTGCTCTAGTCCATCAATAACTCCATCACACATTTTCACCATGTCGTCTATGGGCACTTTTACTGTTAGCATCACTATCACCTTGATTCAGAACCATCTCAGCTATTTCACTATCAGTCAATGAATTAACAACTGGAAGATCATTATCAATGATGAGAACTTCTTCTATGTCAGCTTCCTCCAGCTTCTTAACAGCATCCGAGGGTATACCTTTTGCGCATGTAAGGAGGTTTGTTATCATTTGTTTCTCACTTGTCACACGGAATCCTTGAAAGTCATCATTTATGTTCATCGTCATTGAACATAGTCGACGGCCAGAGGTTGTGCCAAGCATTCGCTAGGGTGTCCTTACCTACAGCATTCCAAGTACTAGTAGTGGTGCAGATGGCATCCTTCACTGTAAACTGCTTTTGGAAACCCTCCACACCCACTCCTCTGTTCACTGCTGCCAACATGCTGTTCAGTGCTCTAAGGATCCCTCGGTCACATGGCCGAATTAATGAAGTAACATTTGGGGGAAGTAAATGCCATAAACAATATTCTTGACAAGAAGTTCAGCTGGGGGATGTGCAGAACAATTGCCAAGGAATAACAAAATCTTGCAGTCATCTTCCAGTCTAGCTTCCTGGTATTGCTTGTGAGCAGCTGGTACAAAATGTTTATCAAACCAGTCAGAAAAGAGGTCCCTGGTGATCCACACTTTCTTGTTGGTGTAATGATGGACTGGTAAAAAGTCACGCCTTTAAAACAGCCTATCACAGCAAGTTTACACTTGTGTGTGCCTGCTGCGTTAGCACTTCCCAGCAGAGTCAGTCTGTCCTTGACATCCTTAACTCCTGTAGGATGCTTCTCATCAGCTGTAGTTAGTGTCTTCCTGGGACAATAACGCCAGAACAATGCTGTCCCGTCAGCATTGTAGATTTTTTCTGGTTTTAGATATCCATTAGTGATAATCTTGGCAAACTCGTTGATATCGTTCTCTGCTGCCTCATGATTAGCAAAAGCTTTATCACCACAAACCTATAAATATTTATTGCCTCTTCTTAAATTTCTGCAGCCAGCCTGCTGAATATTATCAATTAGCTTCAATTTTAAGTTCATCATGATAAATCTTTGCCCGTTTCATGGTCAGCATGCCATAAAGCGGCGCATGCTCGCTCCAATGGTGACTAATCCACTCTTTCAAAACACAATCAAGCTCTTAATTTTTTGCCTTATGAAATGTTTTTCTATTTTTCATAAGCTTTTGCTCATCACTTTCAGTGTACTGTAGAACTTTAATAACTTGTCTTTTTGTTTCCTCAGGTCATAAATGGTGGTCGTTCCAACTCCAAACTCCTCTGTGAGTCGCCTCGCACTTACACCATGATCAAGTTTTTGCAATAACTCAATAATTTGTGCTATGAATAAGCATAATTCCTTCCTTTTTTTCTTTTCACTGTTACCCATAGGGATTCCTGCAGGTCTTTCTGACATTTTCAACTGTATTTTCTTGCAACAAACCACAGAAAAAGCACAAAAATCACTGAGTAATGCGCAGATGTCTAACTGTGATAAGTGCAGAACAACTGACGCCAACAGCCACCACCCTGACCCAGTTAAGCTAGATTGGGTCACACTTGTAACCCTCTGTGGCAAATCAGGACCCACACATCGCACGGGAACTTTAAAAAAGCCTTGTGAAATTAATTTAATTTTCCACGACAAGTGCTCAAAAAAAAGTACGGATTTCGGAGGTTTTCAGCTTATAGGATTTCAGTTAAGGGATTCTCAACCTGTACCCAAATGTACAGAGTTAATTTCTAAAACTTTGATGTCTAGTGCAAACAATGGGGTGTTTATACTCAAATTATTTGTCATTGTGCAAAAATTCCAACAATGCAAGTTATATTCTGCTAAGTTAAGACAGTGTAATTTGATAAGCAATTTTATAAGCAAAAAAAACTCCCTGTCTTTTATAATCCTGAGACCCTGACTCCTCCCCCTCCCCCCATAACTATGCACCCAGTTATCTCCTGAGCCTCCTGGCTGTCAACACCCCACTCCTCCCAGCCAGCATGGGATGCGAGATGGCGGTGGGTGATAAAGGAAGGTGTTTTTACGGTTAAATTTTTTCTCTTATAAAATGTCAGACTCTGCGTAGCAGAATACAGGTATAACTTGCATTGCTGAAATCCTCGCAAGATAAAGATTAATTTGAGTACTGTATAAACATGTCATAGTTTACATAAGAAATAAAAAGTTTATTCCTTTAACTTAGTACATCTGAGTACAAAGTGAGTACAGTAATATACTATTGCTCAAAATTATGGCTTTTTCTAAGGAAAAAGTCTGTATAACTAGCTCCAATGGTCAGGATATTATGGAATAATGTTAGAGTATTTCAAATAATTTCGCTGTTTAATTCTGTACATAGAGACCGGTGGCGGAGGAGAAACGGCCTTAGCGGGAGAAACTGACCGCTCACCCCCCACCCCTGCCTCTGTCATTCTTATTGTAACTTGACAAAATATTGTTTATTTGTTCCTAATTAATTGGTAAAGATATGTTACTGTAATAATATGAGCTTATTAATTCCAGTACCCTTCATATACAGTAACATACTTATTTTTACTGTGAAACCTTGTGCTTTACACAAAAGGCTTCTACTTTGTTTATCAAATCTGTTACTTTTGTTCCAGGTAAACTGAATGACCGCTGATTTGTATCCCAATGGAGGCCTAACCAATCCAACTTTTGATATGGTATTAAGTTTGATTTTACCTGGTTTATCTTTAAACCAAGGTTTTGAAATAGTACTAGTGTACGTTGGGTCGCTCTTTGACAATCTTCGAAAGAGTTTCCCATTATCAGCCAATCGTTTAGATAAGCAAAGGTTCTTATGCCCTCCTTTGCAAGGATCTTTCTGGGAATGCTCACAAGTTTTGCAAAGACTTTTGGTGCAATTGTCAGGCCAAATGGCATCACTGTGAATTGATAACTTACATCCCCCACTAGAAACTTTCTGTACCTGGGAGTAACAGAAACGTGATAATAGGCATCTTTGAGATCCAAACATGGGGCGGAAGTAGATGCCTCAGATGATCGTAACTGAGCATCTTGAAACTTTTTCTGGTAATAAACTTGTTCAGGACTGAAAGATCTAAAATCCATCTCAATTTGTCGCTTCCTTTCTTGGGAACTGAGAATAGGCGAGACATGAAACATTTCCCTGACTTTAACAGTTCTATTACACCTCTGTTTAACAGTTGAAATACAAATTCTGTGAGAAAGGGGGTTGGTTTTTTACCCCTTTTTGGTAATGCTCAACCAAGTCCATGTGAGGCCCCCTTTGATTGTCTTGGAAGCCCATATGGAAGAAGTCCATCTGTTTTCCAAACCACCTAGACGACCCAGCTGTCTGGCTTCATTGGGAGGGAGTAGTCACTGATGTGGTGGAATAAGGTCTCCTTCCACTTCTGAACAAACGGCCACCCCTACTACATCTTGGTTTGTTTCCTCCACTAAAGCTTCTTCTAGGTTGATAACTGAACCTAGTAGCTAGTCCTGTTCCCCTCAACAGCTGATCTATATTTAACAGATGTTTGTTCATCAATCAAAACAGGAGAAAGATGGGAAGAACGTAGCAATAAATAAGCACTACCACTTGAAGCATTATTAGTGGCTTGCTTCCTTAGCTGGGCTTTTAGTTTTAGGGCTTTCAACAACATATCTAAAAATTAGTTGTACAGGGAATATGGGATCCCTTGTATAGCAGCAGCAAAACATTTGTCCACTTCTGAACTGTCCTCATAGTCCAGCACAAACATAGTCAATAACTGACACATCATAATTGCGGGCAAAATATCCGTTGCCAATTTCCTAATTTTAAATTCTTCAAGCAACAGTGCAGAAGCAACTGGTTTCAAATTTCTTTCATAACTTCTATCAGCATATTTTCGAGCCGGCAAATACTGGGAAAGTTCATATAAGGAACTCTTTATGTCATTAAATTGGAGATTCAAAAAACTAAACTTATGAGCATTCCTGTCTGCAGGAATGATTGTTAAGTCTTTCATTATATTAGCCCAGACTTCGCCTATTTCAGATATCATTTTGAGGCAAATATCAGGCCAAGAAAGTGTAGTATCACCTTCTAAAAACAATGAATGATGACCCACAGTTGCATGGCCTTCGTGTCTCTTTGTAAGTGCTGAGAGATCAGGAAGTTTAGAAACATTTTCATAAAATACCTTGAATAAGGAATCCACAGATTCAGATGTGGTAGAAAACAAAGAAGACTTAGATCTTACCAATGTTACCCAAGGCCTGTTGGGATCATCCTTACACTCAATATTATCCAGCAGCTGCGTGGCAGCTGACAGCAGCCTGTTTCCACTCATAGTAACCAACACTTTTGCCCTAGGTGGAAGAGGTTGGCAAAATGGGGACAGGATGAAGTCAGTCTCAACAGGTTCTCCCTGCTCTAGACTGAACATTATGATTAGAGCCAGCCTCCTCATCCTGATCCTGGAATCCACTGAAATCAGACTGACTAGGTAGAGGTTTTTGTAATCTTCCTACTGCCTCATCATCTAGAAGATCCAATAATCTACTTTTCTTAGTAGAAGCAGGCTTGTCTAATTGGGGATTAAGTCTGTTACTAAACACCAACAAACCTAAACTTTCTGCCAACTTGGGATCTTTCCATTGTTTTACATTTAAAAATTTACTCTTCAAGGCCTTATTCCACCTCATTTTAATTTGGATCTGCAATAATTCCTTCTTATGTCCAGCAGGTTGATTAAATTGAAAAATTTGATAATAACAAACTGCACAATCTATTGGTGAAAACAGGTTGTCTGAGACACAGCTGCCATGAATTATGCAAGCCAAATGAGGATCTATCTTGGTAATCCAAGTGGCTCTACATCCTTGATAATTGCATGTAGTATGGTCCCTTGCATACTGGGTGAAGCTACTACTACTGAATTCACATTCTTTACTGACAGACAATTCCTTGTATGTAGTGTACGAGGTGAACTTTCTAGTCCTTGTAGCTCATCACTCAACACTAGTTCCTCAGGGACAGTTCCATAGTCTCCTCCAGACAACTTTCCTTCATCCTCCAGTTGCACATCACTCATCTAAACTAGGAGGAACACTATTAGTTACATTGTATCATTACAATAATATAAGGGAGATAACATTTTCTCCCAAACCTTAATCAATATGACTCGTAACTGTTATTTTTTTAGCAAATTAATTCATTAAGATCTCTTATTGTTATATAAGTCACTAGTTTGACAATTATAAACAATTAAATCACAATGTCGTAACCCTCTCCCTTCTCTTATCTAAAGTATCCCTCAGCTCAATGAACTCTATTTTTTAATCAAACTAACTTCATTCAGAGCATTTTCATTTTGAGGGATCATCAAGTTCTCTATTTGTTGTCAATCAGAGGGACAGACATTATCGCCTCAATTAATTAGCTTGAGCGATAATGCCTGAGTGAGCATCATCACCTGGTAGGGTTGACAGTGCTGAGCTGCTACCATAGCGCTCCATTGGCAACATCGTTCACTATTACTCGAGCAATATGTATTGGGTTGAGAATTTCACCCAGAATGATTCTCATATAACCCATATTAAGGATGCAAGGTCCATCCCAACATAACTCTAGATTGCTAGTAAGACCAGGAGGTCGGCATTCAGGGAGGAACACTAAGGTTAGCAGCCTCGCTAAAGTTCGCCTAGAAAGACTGAACCCGCTACTGAGGACATCAATAAAATAGAGTTATGAAGAGAAAAACTCAACTCTGGCCTTCATGCTGAGAGTAATTAGAAAACCCAGGGCGGAAGCCCGAAAAGTCTGGTGAACGAACATAAGAGTAGGGAGAGAGATAGCCCCTGAAGATGTGAATTACACGAAAGCGCTTGGGAACTTCGTGTTTTCTTCTTTCCTTGTGGTTATCAGCATGCATGCATGCATGCATGCATGCATGCATGCATGCATACATACATACATACATACATACATACATACATACATACATACATACATACATACATACATACATACATACATACATACATACATACATACATACATACATACATACATACATACATACATACATACATACATACATACATACATACATACATACATACATACATACATATATACATATATATATATATATATATATATATATATATATATATATATATATATATATATATATATATATATATATATATATATATATATATATATATATATATATATATATATATATATATATATATATATATACAGTCAACCCTCACTTTACGCGGTCCCACATTCCGCGTTTCCACGTTTACGCGGTGCCCTGCCAGAACCCAGGATGCTCACATTCCGCGGTGGGTGTACCCCTTTACACGGGTGAAGTATAATTTTTTTATTTAGCTCATAAAATTCATACAAATTATCCGGCCAGAATATAATTTACATTGCTGGAATTCTTACAATTTGATGATCATTTTGAATATAAACATCATAGATTTTGCATTAGACATACAAATTTTAGATATAATGATTACTCTGAGTAAATATGTTATCTTTTGTGCAAAATATATGACATTTATATTCAAAATATTCCTGGTCTTACAAGGAATCCAGCAATGTCAATTATATTATCCTAACTTTAGTCTGATTTATTATTTATTACTAAAAAGGTAAACAGTCTGGTATTCCCACACATTTATCTAGTAGGGACGGTTGGTGGGGGGTGGGGGGGAAGGGAGGGACCGGCGACCGACCACCTGGCATGTGTAAAGAATATTTATTTTTTATTGACTGAAGATTTTTATTTTAGCTCATAAAATTCATACAAATTACCCGGCCAGAATATAATTTACATTGCTGGAATTCTTACAATTTGATGATCATTTTGAATATAAACATCATATATTTTGCATTAGACATAAAATTTTTAGATACAGTTGGGTCTCACATTACGCGGTTAATGTAACCCGGAGGGTACGGCGTAAAGTGAATAACATAACATATGGGATTAATTGAAATGGGGCCCGGGCCGATCCCCAAACTCCACTTTTTGACGACACACAACTATGTTGTAGTAAAAATATTATCTTAACTTTATGATGGTATGCACACACAATTAATAATTAAGAGAAATATCAATAATATTAGGTTTTTTAACACTTACATTAGTAGAAAAAATGGCTGGGCACACGGGGATGGGCGGTTGGTTCCGAGGCAGAGGGCAGATTATTGGCCCTCACCTGTGTCACTTGTATCAATTGTATCACTATCCACCACAGAGGCTTGCAGGGCCTCTTTGTCAAACTCCCCAAAGTCCATATAAGTCCATATCCTCACCATAATTAACACTATCACTGACTTGGGCCGGCTGTGGTGGGTGGCGGGTGAAGAACTGGTAATGTTTTGATGACTGGGCGACCTTGTGCGCACCATGTTCGCGCAGCTTACACAACATGGCGGATGGCGGGAGGTTTGGATCCAAAAATGGCGCGGCTCGCCAGCCGCTCTCCGCGTAAAGGGGTACACGCACCGCGGAATGTGAGCATCCTGGGATCCGGCAGGGCACCGCATAAACGTGGAAACGCGGAATGTGGGACCGCGTAAACATGGAAACGCGGAATGTGGGACCGCGTAAAGTGAGGGTTAACTGTATATATAGATATATATATATGTATGTTGTATAAACAGTGGGAACACAGTCACACCACCGAGACGAGGGAACACTCCCACCACCGATCGTCTCGTGCGAAGCAAGCTTATAAATTAAAGAAAATACTTGCAGTGTGTTTAATATGTTACAGTATATTATAAATAAATAAATAAACAAATAAATCGGAAAATCCATTTCAAGTAAATGGAAAAATTTTACTTGACACAGACATTAGTTCCAGTTACCGGTAAATAGCAGACGCTTCAGTGACGTCACTAGTGTTTACACTACACCAGCGGGTAACATTTGATGACATTACTTGAAGTGAATTGGCCTTATTTTAAAAACCAAGGATGGTTGGTAAAGGACTACTGAGTCAGCGGGTAAGTGTCATATTTGGGGTACTGGTCTTATACAGCGAATAGAGCTCAAAAGCTACTTTTTAAATGGAAATTTGGGGGGACCGTCTTATGCACCCCGACGTCTTATAGGACGAGATATACGGTATATATTGTCAATATGTAAAATAAATATCAAAATGACCAATAATTTGCTTGCAAACACAGAAAAAAAAGCATTTAGTTGAAGAGAGTCTCAAGCAAGATGTTACCTCCACTGAAAAGACACAGAGACTGACGCCTGTATGCTGTGTTGGCAGGCTGGATGGCGTGCCACAAACTAGTGACCTTACCTTCAATTATGTTCAATAATTGTTAAAATGACTAAAAAATTTAATATTAAACTTTTAAAATTATTGAATAGTATAAACTTCTTGATACTAAAAGGGTAAGGAATTTAAGCCCTAGAACCGATTACTGTATTGGCGGACTAATACTACAGCTGGTGGACCGCCAAATGCAAGCTAAAACATGTGGAGGTCGGCTCGTAAGAAACTCGTTAATCGAGGGATTGCTCATTAACCGAAGTTAAGAATCTTATGGAAGGTAACTCGTTAACCGAGGCGCTCGTTAACCGAGGGACCACTGTATGTTTCTTTTAGTATGGTGTGTGCATGTAAATGGATGAAAATAAATGAAGAAATCTATGTAAATCTACCCAAAAATACAGTTGAAAAACTTTATAAAATGTACTACAGTACTGTACACTAATGTACAACAATTTTTATCTCTTGAGCAAAATATATGACGTTTATATTCAAATTATTGGCTGTCTTGCAAGGATTCCAGCAATGCAAAATATATTATCCTAACTTTAGTCTGAGATATTATATAAAATAAACAAAGAAATCACCAATCTTTTGTCTGGGAACACAAGGAGGGTGGGAAGGGGGGGGGGAGGGGGAGGTGAGGTGACAATGTCTGGCGTTTGTTTGTTTATTTATTTGAGATTAGATTTGACAGTTGGCGCTGAAGGCCTGCCTGCGTGTTTATTTATCATTACTTAAGAGTGACTAAGCTCTTTTCATAATTTGCCACCCAAATGACCTGGGTGAATATAACTTACATTGGAGGGATTCTTGTAAGATAGTAATTTATAAACAAGCTATATTTGCAATAAACATAATTTTAGTACCGTAATCATTTAGTACATGTACAATACAGGTTTGCACTTAGGTCCATTGTTACTGTACAATATTGACTAAATTCACTAGATAACATATGCCTGGCAGCACAATCTATAAGAATACGCGATGCATACGTGACTATACCCGCACTAGGGCCATTTAGGTTCACTAGGTCCCATTATTTGAATGTTTTTTTTTCAATTTAAATTTTAATTGTTTATTCCTTGATAGAGGAAGCGGGATCCTAGTGTTGTCACTTGGTACCCCTGTACCATAACACCAGTAGCAACTGGCCAGTGTCACAAGTATATACAGTACAGTACAGTCATCCCTTGGTTATCGCGCCTAATTGGGACCCCGCCGATAACGAAAGTACAGAACCTATGGGATTTATTCTAATTGGTTCCAGGCACCCAAGACCCAACCCCAAGTTTCCCATTTTACGACCATTTAGACCCACTAAATATATATATAATGTTATGGTAAATATCATAAACACACATAGGCATGGCTAGGTTTATTACAAAGTGATGAAAAGGGTACGCTTAATACTGTAGTCCACAAAACATGTAGCTATGCTTTTTTTATTTGGTTCCCCATCATACGAGTCCATTTTCTCTCACATCAGGACGCCCGAGTCCTCCGTTTTCTCTCTTAATCTTAGACTGCACCAGAGACTTCACTATTCTTAGTAATGCCTCAGAATTTGAAATTGCAACCCCAACTGCAACTGGGGGTGCAATTGTTGAGGCAACTAGATATGTCTGATTACAACCAATGTGTTATTGTCAATTTGTAGGTGAAAGATTTTATCCTCAATTGATGTAGGTTAACATTACACCTGGAGGCAAAAAAAGCCTAAGGAAGGAAGCATATTCCTTTAACACATAATATCTGACCAGTATGGGGAGGATCATCGTGTCTCCGTTAGGGGGTCGTGGAGTGGTGGTCCAGCAGGCATCACGTATTTTTTATTTATTTATTTTTGGTTGCGGGGAGGGCACGGACGTATATGCGATTGGACGTTGTTCGGTCGGACGTTAACCGGCACATGACTGTATATATATTCTTTCAGTGAAAACGAGCCCGGGAGGGTGCAACGTCATTCACTGAGTGACTTGAAAGCAGAGGATATTAGTCACTAATGATCTAGCAACTTCATAATAGAAGACGCGCTGTGGTCGCCATGCTGACCAGAGATCGTATAAGAAATTGTCCCAAACACAATATCTGAGACACATAAACAAAATAAAAGTCACTCTGTTTCCTCACTGTGCTAAGATGTATAAATACCGTATACAGTCATCCCTTGGTTATAGCGGACTTGGTTATCGCGATTTTCGTTATCACGCCTCCATCAAAATCTGTACACCTGCCGTTATAGCGCATTTTTCAGGCCGAGAATTTGGTCATCATGCATTTACTTCCAGGTGTAATGTTAGCCCCTTGCTTCACCTACATCTATTGAGGATAAAATCTTTCACCTACAAATTGACAAAAACACATTTGCTGGAATCAGACATATCTAGTTGCCTCAACAATTGCAACCCCAGTTGCAATTGGGGTTGCAATTTCAAATTCTGTGTCATTACTAAGGTATAACGAAATCTCGGGTGCACTCTAAGATTGAGAGAAAACAGAGGACTCGGGCGTCCTGAAGCGAGAGAAAACGGACTCCTATGACGGGGGACTCAAATAAAGAAAGCATAGCTACATGTTTTGTGGATTACAGTATTAAGCGTACCCTTTTCATCACTTTGTAATAAACCTAGCCATGCCTATGTGTGTTTTTGACACTTACCATAACATTATCTATATCTTTAGTGGGTCTAAATGGTCGTAAAATGGGAAAATTGGGGTTGGGTCTTGGGTGCCTGGAACCAATTAGAATAAATCCCAAAGGTTCTGTACTTTCGTTATCGTGTTTTTCGTAATCACGCACTCAAAGCGGTCCCAATTAGACGTGAAAACCAAGGGATGACTGTACAAAATCCTCCTGGCACTTATTATTTCAGCTATTACAACACAAATTCGCGGCGCCTTCTTTGTGTGTATTTACAGCTGATTCGCCAGGCAAGAAGATGACGGTAGCAGTGCTTGTGATGGAGGGTGTGGGAGGGGGTTTTGAGAATTGCAATTAAATGCCAGGTAGCGACGTGTCCTCCTAATATTACTTATGAAGTAATTATTAGATGTTTTACTTGCCTGTATGTTGGCCTGGAAAGTTATTGCTAGGCATTAACATACCTAGGAATAAGCTAGGCATCGCATTCTGGATTGAACAAAAATAAATAAATAAATAAATAATAATAAAAAATGGCGGGAAAATTGGCGGACGTTCCGGAACATCAACCGGGGCGCGCTAGTTGGAAGTTCTGGAACGTCACCCGGGGCCTAAGGGTTAAATAGGCCTAAACAAGCAAGTTGCCAGATGTGCTATTAACAGGTACGTATATATAACCATGTACTTTATGGGTAATTCAAGGGATTTCCAAGGGTAATTTTGACTACACATTTTTGGCTTTACGTGCCCTCTTTGGAAAGTAACCCCCATATAAGATGCGACACGACTGCATCATTTTTTATGTCCTTATTCATTTATTTCATGGCTTATGTTAAAGCGAAAACAAGAACAAAGCCAGTGATATATAAAGTATGCAAAAATAATAATAATAATAATAATAATAATAATAATAATAATAATAATAATAATAATAATAATAATAATAATAATAATAACAATAATAATAATAATAAAATTCTTTTGGGATAAATTGGTCACAGAACCATAATGTCAAGACCGCACGTGAGTGGTGATGACAGGTCTCACTATGACTTGTCGTGGTCACAGAAACTTAAAACTTATTATGGGTGAAAGAGGGTTTAAGGTCTTAAAGTAACAAATGGTTGCATGGGGTTAGGGCAAGAACATGATATTAGAGTACAGTCCAGTAAATTGATAATAATACCTTGATGAACTTATGGAGATAGAAGAGTGACCTGTTACAATCACTAAGGTCATTGTGCTGGTCAGCTACAGCCACCACAGATTCCTGCAGTGCCTCAACCTCCTCCCTCTCTTCCTCCTCCTCTTCCTCTCTATTCTTCAATACTGCAGAATATAAAAACAGGTACCAGGGTTCAGTGCAAGAAACAGTCTAAAAGTCATTGTTGATTAATGTTCTGATCTACGTTTTTTTTGTTTTTTTAGGGGGAGGGTGGGGTTACAGGTATGAGACAGTAGGGTTATACATGAAGACAGTATATAATATTAACTAAGAATTTAGGAATTGTTCTTTACAAGAAAAATGTTTTCTTACCTCATGAAAATCCACTATACAGTATGAAAAGGATATGCTATGTGCATAACAGTGTCATTTCTTTTTTCTTAAGAAACCTAAAAGACCTCAGAAATAAGCATCTGACAGCTTTGCTGGCTATCCTTGGTCAAATGGTCTTACTGTTTACCATTGTCATATACCTGCACTGTCTAGATACAGTCAACCAACGATGCATTGACTCCTCCTTGGCACTTGTACTCACAATTTTACCTGGCAATACTTGATGAAGTATGGCTGTATGTATGGCTGTATTTTTATACTCAAACTATTCATCATTATTTAAGATCATTACAATTTTCCAAATGTTCTTATATTTTCTTAAATAATGAAGAAAATTATAAAAATGAATTGGCAACACAAATACAACCAGGACTGCCCCAATATTCTCACATCAAATTTCAAGAATACAGTACATGTTTCACATTTAATCTCAAGTATTTCACGAAGGAATTCTCTTTACAATGTGAGCATTATATATAATATAATCTGACATAAGTTAGAGGGCAGTCACTGTGTAATAGACTCAACTGATGCATTAATGGCATGCGGTATCCCTGCACTAGTGCCCCACGGATCACCAAGTACTGCCATGTAAAATTGCAAGTATGAGATCCAGAGTGGGGTCGATGCATCTTTGATTGTACAGTTGCAAACAAAAGTTCGCTCCCCGTAGTGAAACTGAGTCACGGGAATGAGTCTCTGAACCTACTTACCCGACCTGTTGTATCTCATTTGGGGTCGATGCTGCTTCATTTTGGGAGGGAGTGAACTTTTGATCCCAGCTGTACATAGTTAACTGTACACTGTACCTACATTGTCCATATCCATGCTGAACTGTATAACTGCATAGTTTATCCAATTGTAAACCTGAAGGATAATATTAGTGAATAAATACTATTATTATTACTACCACCTGTACAGTAAGTCCTCGCTTAACGTCGGGGTTACGTTCCTAAAAACGCGACCTTGTACAAAACAACGTTAAGCGGATAAATTTTCCCCATAAGAAATAGATAAAATACAGGAGTTACGTTCCTGAGTCTCCCTTTGCCCCATGAAATACATTACATATACATAAATCATTGCCATTTCTATAGAAAATAATGCATACATATACAACTACTAAGTTTGAACAGTATTGGTACTCCCTGATGGGCGGAAGTGGTAGAGTAAGTGTGTGGTGGATAGTAAGGCAGAGGAGGCGAATGGCAGGAGGGGAGGAGGGTGGGAGCGGAGGAGGGGGATGGGAGTGGAGGAGGGCGGGAGAGGAGGAGGGTGGAGAGTCACTGAGACTCTGTGCCGAGCCGAGAGAGCGTAGCGCGGCCAGACGAGAGAGGGTGATGGGCTGCAAAAAGTAGTCCGTGACGACGCAAAACTACTTTGTACCAAGTCGTCGGGACGTTAAACGAATTTTTGGTATGTAAAGATTAGCAACGTGGTACTGAAACAAAGTTAAGCGGGCCGACATTATACGAGTACTTACTGTATTATTATTTTAAGTGACAGTAAGTGATGAGAGAAGATTTTTCAGCTCACATATAAAGATCATCACAGACTGTTAGGAAACTGTCTTGCTGAATTTTACCAACATTTGCCACCAGGAGAATCATGGAAGGAGAGGTTCACATCAGGACATGGGAAGCGTCTTGCTATACTGAAGGTCCCAAAACAAACTGGCTGAGTACAAAAACACTGAAAACCAGCAGTTTCAGCAGAAATGAGTCAAAACTTTTCAACAGCCTCCCACCCTACCTGAAAGACATGTCAGTCTGCTAAGTTGAATCTTTATAAAGAAAACTGTTGCATTCCTGTAGCTGACTGATGATACACCTCCAATGCCTGAATACCACATTTAGCCATACTATAACATCCTGTAGAACAATATACAGATCAGGAATACTTCACTTATTCCCAACAGATATTTTAACACCCTGATTCAATGTTCGCAAAGCATACCCGGATTACTAGCAAAGGAAAAATTGATACCCTACATTTATACAGTTATACAGTTATATCTCGGAATTCTCCGATAGCCGGAATTGAAACTTCCTCGGGAAATCATTCTCAAAGCCAGAATTTTCCAAAAAATTCCGGCTTTGGAAAAAAAAATTCTGAGTTGAAAATCGAGAGCATTTTCTGAAAATCAAGAGCATTTTCTGAAAATGGTTTGAATAAAGACAAAAGCTAAATTATTTTTTTGGGGGACCTGATCTGATCTGACCTGACTCAATGTCAGGTTGAGGTAGGGTAGGGTATTAATGGTTTCATTTTACTGATCTTCTGATGGACTGGCAGATCACTCTTTTTTTCTTCTTTGTGCGTGTGTGTGTGTGTGTGTGTGTGTGTGTGTGTGTAAGAGATGTTGGGGTATTAATTAATGAATAATCAATAAACAATATTGTACAGTACTGTTAATGACAGTACAGTAGTTTGATGAATAGTAGCAACGAAGGTAGTATTTTTTTTTTTTTTTTTACGGGAATTAGCCAACCCGGGCACAGGTCAAACAACTGTCACTGATGATACAATATTGCATAATTATTATTCATCAATTAATATCCCAACACCCAGACACCCTAACACCACCCACACACCCCCATATTGAATGACATAAATTCATGCAAGGTTAACTGATGCACAAGTGAGTGACTGTGTGGTGGCAAATTAAAAGATCAGCTGTTTAGGAGCTTATCGCTTGGCAACCCCGGTGCATGTTCCCACTCCATCTCTCTAATCACCCACACCTTTCTGCTTTCTCACTCCATATTCTAAAATGTTTTGTAACGTAATGTTGAAGGGATACATCGTTGCGCATTTATACATACACTTATGACACTCACCCTAAAAAATACTGTACTTTAGCTTTTGTCTTTGTTAAAGACATCTTCAGGTCCTGAGACCCACTAATCCCCCAATTAAAATGGGTGACCTGACATTGCATCAGTCGGTCAGTAATATGAGACCACTAATTCCTCACTTTAACTCCACCTGACATTGTGTTAGGTTAGGTTAGGTCAGGTCAGTTACATGAGACCCACTAATCCCCCACAGTTCCATGGGCATGTAAAATACCAGCTTTTGCTGTAACAAACAGCTTCATTCATGGCTATATCATAAGGGCATGTT
The DNA here is from genome assembly GCF_018991925.1 of Homarus americanus. Classification (NCBI taxonomy): domain Eukaryota; kingdom Metazoa; phylum Arthropoda; class Malacostraca; order Decapoda; family Nephropidae; genus Homarus; species Homarus americanus. The sequence continues at coordinate 25,651,358 of NW_024713129.1, forward strand.
GTAATTATACAACATGCCCTTAAAATTTGCGGGGGTTTGGGTCTCAAATTGGCTAAGAATAGCCAAATCCGCAAAAATCATTTACTGACCAGGGGAGGTGGGGTACATTTTGACCTGTGTGCAAAGAAATGTATACAGTATTACCTTTGTGTGTTTGTTCTTAAGACAATTATTTCTTTTACCTGTAGAAAGTGTGTGTGTTTGCGTGTGTGTAAAAATAATAAAATAATAATAATTAACGGTTCATTAAAAATAACATGGCAGCCCGAAGGCTGAAAATATACAATGAACAGAGGTGATAGGTTACATGTGGTGGAAGCAGGGAGTGGGTCACTCGATTGACAAAAGCTTTTGCACCATATTGGATCCTACAACCTTGGTGCCTGTATCTGCTGGACTGGTGCCTGAATCCGCTACAATTGCAACAAGGATGTCTAGACCAGGTACTACATTCTCAGTTCGAGATATCTTTAAATAGGTTGTTGGGTAATCCCAATATAGCTAACCAAGTATTAGCAGGTCATAGACCCCAAACTTCTATTCAATATGAGAAAGCTTGGAATCTTTTTCAACAATTTATCAAGTTAACAACTCCAGAATCATTATCAGAAACAGTTGTGTTAGAATTTTTAGAATTTCTGTTCAGAGTTAAAGGCCTTCAAGGATCGACAATTGCATCTTATAAATCAGCATTGGTTGACCCTCTGGCTTGGGGTTTTAATATTACTTTGAGCCCAAGGATTTATCAAATGCTAAGATCGTCCTTTTTCATTAAGAGACCCCCTCACCCCAAGAGAATCCCACCTTGGTCTCTGGAAAAAGTTACTAATCTTCTTATGGGGCCTAATTACATAAATCTGAACAGGGATAAATTACTCCAGAAGGCAGCCTTCCTTCTAGCAATAGCAACAGGTATGAGAATCAGTGAACTGATTTCAATTTCCAATAATCCATCATTATTGGTATTTTCTGATGAGAATGTTACCCTTTTTCCTACGGAGATCCTAAGAAAAAATGAAAGGGAAGATTTCCAAGCTCAACCTATTAGGATAAAACGACTAATGTATGAAACAAGGGTTCCTCATATATTGTGCCCAGTAAAAATCTTCAGGAATGGTTAACCAGATTCCCTAATCGAGGCCCCTATGTTTCCTCTTCAAGAGATGGTAAGAAATTATCTTCTAGTCAAATGACAAAATCCTTATCTCAATTAGTGAATCAAGCAGACCCTGGCAAGAAATTTTTGGCACATGATACTAGGAAATATGCAGGGTCTGTGGCCTTTCTGCAGCATATGAGTCTCAGTCAGATCAAGGAAATGGGCTTTTGGAGATCTTCAAAAACTTTCAAAGACAGCTATCTTCATCTATCTCTGAAAGATGCTTCAAATGTGGTGGTGCTGGGGTCCCCTCCCCCACCTAGTCAATCTCCACAACCACGACCTTCTTCCTCATCAGAATAAAGTGAGTAATCTTTTTGAGTAAATTAACATTTTACCTTCCGGTAAATGTTCCTAATTTTGGAAATATTCTTAACGGTTTAATAACATAATCTGGACCTAAGTCAGCGAAGCCTTGTATGCAAAGTCCCCTACCTCTCCACCTCCTGCTCGGGTATTCATGCTGAGTTTCGCATTCTGAGTTAAACAAAAAGCCGTTTTTTTTTTCTAAAAATAAGTTTTTGTGATATAGCTCAGAATGCGACGCCGATAACCCACCCATCTCCATCCCTCGAGAGTGGACTTTTGTTTACTGCTCGCTCTAAGGCAAGAGATGAAGGTCGTGATGCATATGATGGGGGTGTTTTGAGAATTGCAATTAAATGCCAGGTAGCGACGTGTCCTCCTAATATTACTTATTAAGTAATTATTAGATGTTTTAATTGCCTGTATGTTGGCCTGGCGAGTTAGCTGGGGAATTAACATACCTAGGTAATATGCTGGCTTTATTTCAGGCCCAACTAAGGTTTTATAATATTCATAATTGAACGGTATTTATTTTATTAAAGCAAATGAAAATTACATATTACATTTCATTTGACTTTTGTTTACATATATTAAGCATGGCCAGCATAGAATCTCAAGCTTTACATCGAGCATGTGATCAGGAAAGTCAGCTTTTTGACCGAGAACGGCAGAAATTTTGTCTGATAGGCCATTTAAATGCCAGTAGCTAACAACAACATTTCCCTACACATCACCAGTCACCAAACAAGACCCCCACCCCATCAAAGGGTTCAGAAAACTCATTTAACAATTTTCAACATTGGAATGCACACTATCAGGGACAGGGCTCTTATGAACCTTTGGCATAAAAAATAAATTCTAATACATACTGTACACTCTTCTGAAAACTTAAAATGCGACTGCATTAGACTGTCAAGGCGGGAGGTTGTTTGCATCCTCCTTTATGAACACCAGGGAAAAGAATCTGAGTCTGCGTAACTACCACCGTCAAGTTTCAGATCCAATACACCCATGTGTTTTTAATTTTGATCTTGCATATTGTTAGAAAGCATTAGGGTTTGATTTGGCCTTGTTTGCAAGCTGTCACCAGAACTTTGTTTTTCAGCCCTTCTACACTCTAACTTTGCTTAGTTCCTGGATCTAGCAGAACTTCAGCTGTGCTGCCTATCATTTGTCACGACCTATCTCTTGAAATTCTTAACTTTGTCAACTGCCATATGGTTTATGTGATGCATAACTGTCTCCGCCAATGATCCAAATAACACCAGCAGACAATTTTAGCATTAAAAAAATTTTTTCTTGATTATTCATTTTGGGGAGAAATATGCAATTTCAGAGATACGGCCCTTTATTCCCAAAGATTAATAAATTTGCACAAGTGGACAGGGCTTTGAAGCTGAAGCAAAATGTGGGGTTAAAAAAATTAAAAACACATAACCTAATGTAACCCATCCCAACCCAGCCTAACCCATCCAAACCAACCCAAACTTTGACCTAACCTAGCCCAAAAAACCTAATGGAACTCCCAAAGTATTTTTGTAAACTTACCTACTGCGGTGGTGGGTATGCTTGGACAATTTACTTGCAGAATTGATGAAGAACTGTTCTTCAAGTATACTCCAGGTGTGTGTGGACAAAAGTATTTTGAAAAATATTTCCTCTAATGTGGTCTGATATTTCCTGCTTCAAAGACCTATCTCTTAAACTACACATTTCCCCTGCACACATTATCAAAAAACAATCAAGAAATACTTTTCTTACGCTAAAATCGTCTGCCGGTGATATCTGGATTATTGCCCTGTCTCCTTGCAATACTCACATGGGTGGTTGTAGATGTGGGCAAGAGAGGCAGAAAGCTCCATAAAGCTGTTAGTCCAAGTGTGTCGTAGTTCCTCCAGCGTGACGTCACCACCCATCTGCCCACAACAAACAGAAAGCATTACTTTAAAAGCCTAATATTTTTTTAGGCACACAGTGCTATTTGGGTATACCAGGTTGACAATCCCTTATCCGAAATCTTTGGGACAAGATTCATTTCGGAATTTTTCGGATTTCAGAATGGTTAGGGTTTTTTTTTTTTTTTTTTACAGGGATCTGCCCACCCTGGCACAGGTCATTGACCCATATTGGGGCCTAGGGGGCGAAATATAATAACAATTATAATAATACAATTTAGTAGTCTGGTTTTACGCAGTTAATTAAACCCATGGAGGTCCGCATATAAAGCGAAACGCGTAAACAAAATAACAAATCCTATGGTATTAATTGAAATAGAGACTGGGCAGACTGCCAAACAACCATTTTTTTGGCTATTACCGACACAATACTTACATTGCAGTAAAAATAACATCTTCATTTTATGATGGTATGCACACAATTAATTTTACAGTATTACCCCGCTTTACGCGGGTTTTCTTTACGCGTTTCCAAGTTTACGCGGTACCCTGCCGAACACGGAATGCTCACTTTACGCGGTGCATGTACTCTTTTACGCGGAGAGCGGCTGGTGGTCATCTCGCGCAGCGCCATTTTTGGATTCAAACCTCCCGCCATCTCTCCCGCCATGTTGGGTAAGTGGTGCATGTAGGTTGAAAGTGTACGTCTTTATTGCATTATCGGTGACGTCATATGACATATCGGACTGTGATTGGGCCAAGCATCCTTACCTCCCTCCCCCGCTAGCTGTGATTGGTTTAATGTAATGACGTGCCCCGCTGCGGGAACGTTCAAGCTCCTTGACCTACCCGCGCCAGTTACACCCCTTCCGGCTACACCGTGTATATTGTTCCATAAGAATGGCTTCCACCGGACCACCACCACCACCACAAAGAAACCTTGCATTACCTGGACCCAGCCGTCCTAAGCCAAAGAAGATACGACGTTCCCTAAGCTACGAAATTAAATACAAGATTATCCAAGAGTTGGAGAAAGGAACAAGACAGGTTGATTTGGCGAACCAGCACGGTGTGAACGAATCTACAATTCGTACTATCAAGAAGGATGCAGCCAAGATAAAAGAACACATGAACATCACAAAGTCTACAGGTGCTTCATTGAACAAGTATTGCCACATCAAGGTGCTTCTCAAGACGGAGAAGTTACTTGTGAGCTACTTATTCGTCAGGCAAGACGGAACATGGCGGTCGACACGCATTCAGTTCAGGAGTACACACGTGAACTGTACACAGCAGTGTCATGTAAGATGGGAATTGCAGAGCCCAAACCCTTCAATGCTTCCTCTGGGTGGTTGCACAGGTTTAAGAAGAGGAACAAGATCACCAACATTAATGTTGGTGGTGAAGAAGCGTGTGCTGACCGTGTTGCGGCTAGGGATTTTCCTCCGTTCTTACGTGAGATTATGGAGGAAGGACAGTACACCGACGACCAGGTGTTCAACATGGACGAATCCGGCCTCTTTTAGAAAAAGCTACCTTCCAAGACCTTCGTTGTCAAGTCTGCCAGCAAGTGTCGGGGCCGGAAGTTGCAGGAGCGCATCACCGTCCTCTTTACCACCAATGCCTCCAGTTCCTGTAAACTCAAGTTATCGGTGATCCACACAGCCTGCAAGCCACACGCCTACAAGAACATGGACATGACCAAGCTAAATGTCCACTGGCTGACTGCACGTAAGGCGTGGATGTTCTCTACTCTGTCCCTCTCCTGGTTTGATGACTGTTTCGTTCCCGACGTGAAGAAATTCTGTGAGCAACACAATGTTCCATTCAAGATTTTGTTGCTGCTTGACAACGCACCAGGACACTCACCCCTACTGTTGGATCGTCACCCCAACGTACAAGTGGGCTTCCTTCCTCCCAACACTATGTCATTAATCCAGACCATGGACCAAGAATTAATCTGTAATGTGAAAGCTGCATTCTCTGCAAAGAAATTTAAGCTCCTGAACGACTACACCAACACCAAGGATGAGTTGCGTAACCTGGGTGACACTGATAGCAAGAGAGACGAGGACGAGGAACAACAGTTGGCAGAGCAAGAAGTTCTTGTAAACACTTTTGGAGGAAATTTAATGTCAAGAAAGCTGTGGACTTCTTGGTGGAGGCATGGGATCAGCTGTCTGTAGCAACGGTTCGTCACGCATGGATACGTGTTGCAAGGTATCCCAGGTGGGAGGCAGAGTCAATCTGTGACTGGTGGGGTTCAGACTGTTGCAGTAGCAGTGGACCTTGCCAGAGAAGCTGCGCAGAGTGTTACAGCTGCAGGTTTCTCCGAGACCACCAACGACGACATTATGGAGGTGAAAAGGGACCCTGATGTGACTGCCGACGAGATGTTAGAAGACGATCATGTCAGTGAAGAGACAGGCAGTACGTCATCCCGAGAAGAACGCAAGTTATCGCATGGTAATGTAAGGAGTGCCATCGAGTGTGTAGAGAAACTGAAGCTCATCCTTTCCAACGACCGTGACGATAACCGGTACGAAGTCTTCACTACCCAGCTGTTGCAGGCTATGGAGCCCTACATCAAGGTGTATCACGACAACATCAACACTAGCCGTCAACAAAGCATTACCGAGTTCTTCGCCCGCAACCCACCACAGCCAGCCCAAGCCAGTGATAGTGACAGAGACAGTGATGGTGACTTTGAGGGATTTGTCAGGGAGGCCCTGACAAGTGTGGATGACAGTGATGGTGACTCACCTGAGGGCCAGTAGCCTGCCCTCTGCCTCGGAACCATCCTCCATTCCCGTACGCCGACCCATCTCTTCTACTAACGTAATTGTTAAACCTAACCTTGATTTTCCCTAACATAACCTAACCTTTGGTTAGTGTTAAACCTTGATTTTCCCTAACATAACCTAACCTTTGGTTAGTGTTAAACCTTGATTTTTTAAAACATAACCTAACCTTACGTAAGTGTTAAACCTTGATTTTTTCTAACCTAACCTACCATGACATGTGTTAAACCTTGATTTTTCTTTTACCTGGTACAGTATATTATTCTCTTACAAATATTGATATTTCTCTTCTATATTATGTGTGTGTGCATACCATTATAAAGTTAAGAAGTTATTTTTACTGAAACGTATCTATTGTGTCGGGAAAAAGTGGAGTTTGGGGGTAGGCCCAGTCTCTATTTCAAATAATCCCACATGTTCTGTTGTTCACTTTACGCGTTTCCCGCTTTACGCGGGCCTCCACAGGTTCAATTGACCGCGTAAAGCGGGGTTACACGGTATGTATGTGTATGTATATGTATATATATATATATCTTGATAAAATCACACGGGAAAAGGGAAACAACGGAGCACCTTAGCTTTTGTCTTTATTCAAGACATCTTCAGAGGCTAAGGTGCTCCGTTGTTTCCCTTTTCCCGTGTGATTTTATCAAGATTTATCTTATCCACATTTTCATTGTTGAACTACATGAAGTATATATATATATACAGTATATATATATATATATATATATATATATATATATATATATATATATATATATATATATATATATATATATATATATATATATATATATATATATATATATATATATATATATATATATATACAAGGAAAGAAAACACAGAGGTTCCCAAAGCGCTTTAGGTGTAATTCACATCTTCAGGGTGAGTAAAGCGCTTGAGAAAATGTTCTTCTTTACTTATATATATATATATATATATATATATATATATATATATATATATATATATATATATATATATATATATATATATATATATATATATATATATTATATATATATATATATTATATATATATATATATATATATATATATATATATATATATATATATATATATATATATATATATATATATATATATATATATATATATATATATATATATATTTCATGTAAATCACAATGAAAAGCTTGAGATAAGACCTCATGTTTTTAAGGTCACCCTGTATGTTAAGCCTCTCTCTGTCATAATCCATTTGCCTCTGAAAGATGTGAATAAAGCAACTAAAATTATATGTTTTCTACATTTTCGTGTGATTTTATCAAGATATATATATATGAATATATATATATGAATATATATATATATATATATATATATATATATATATATATATATATATATATATATATATATATATATATATATATATATATATATATATATATATATATATATATATATATATATATATATATATATATATATATTTTTTTTTTTTTTTTTACCTAACCATATCTAACCTTTCCTAACCTCCCTCCATCGCAGCACTGGCTTTGTTTTGACTGTGGACTAGACAACACAGTTCATTTTGCAGTGTGACCACTCCAATGGGTGGGCTGACTCAACCCAGCCTGAAAATAGCCCAGTCCAGAGAAATCAGTGGCTAGTGTGACCGTAGCTTTAACTGCCACCTCTATGCAATGGTGCCAAACATCCAACTACCCCTACCCTCCCATTCATCACTTCCCTCCCTCCAAATTCTTATGTCCACAACTGTACAATTGGCAATGTTAATACTTTTAATATATATTTATTTAGTCTGTAAAAGGCAAAGAATTGAGGTACATGTGATGGTATTGTACAGTTTAGGTCAATGTTTATTGCATGAGTGGTGAATAGCATGATGCTTCACACAAGACAAGATCATAAGGATCTGAAATCTTGCCCTCCTAGATGGTGAGGTTTTCTTTTGTGAGGTTTCCAGAGGCAAGGTGACCATTGAAAACCATACCAACGAGGAAAGTAATATTTTTGACCCCATTACCACACTTACCTGCGAGTATTTATTGTTCATTCTCTTGACGTTGTTCAACAGGAGAGTCCTCAGGCTCTTTACCTTCTTCTCCTCTTCCTCATCACCCTTTTTCTCTCCTTGCTCCCTCTTCTGGTCCTCCGTGTCACTCCCAGTCTCCCTCATGATTCCTACGGGCACTGCCTGCTTCTGAGCCTCTTCATCCTCATCAGAGTCATAGTCGAGAGGTGGGTCAGGCAACCGCAACTTGCTTAATCTGGCAACAATGATGGGTGTGTTAATTATTCCTCAGTTGTGCCAAGAGCAGGACTGTTTTTGTTTACTAGAGTTTATAATAATAAAGTGTGACAACATAAAGGTGAGATACGTAACTACAATACCATTAATCCATAAGGGTTATCCATGGCAATTTACACCTAGCAGGAGAAAGCACAGTTAGTGTTACTGCTTGCTGCTGGCAGAAGTCGGTAAGAAACCTGCTAGGAATCCTAGGATAGTAGGAAATTAATCATCAGTGCCCCAGAAGACCAAAGCCAAGTCACAGGGTGGTTCATAAATTAGGTATCATACCAACCCCTGCTCACTAATCTTAGTGGTAATACCAATATAATTCTGCCATGTATTTTAAATGTGCAATATCACTAATGTTACTTATAACATGATTTTATTTTACGTATTATAATTTTATTTATCATTTCACCAATTAACAGCTAACTAACTGTTTGGGATGGTTAGTCTGTTCTTTGTTGCTTTGTTACAACCTTTATTGGCCAATGTTAAGGAGAATCATCATAAGTTCTTCTGTCAATTTTACTGTGACCAAACACTCTTCCACTTACTACCACCACCACCTTTACCTCCACCCTGGCCTAATAACCATAACCATTTTGGCCACCATCACCACTAATAAGTTTCTGTTGTCAGATGTTATCTAAAATTGACAGTGTAGCAATAATTTGCAAAGTTTGGCAATGGTTCCAGTACTGTATTTTCTCGTTAACAGGATGTGATGTCATCAGATTGAAACTCATTCTAATCTATCAGAGATACATGAAAATATTTAAGAAAGTAATACAGTACACAAATGTATTTTTTTTTTCTAAAAAAAGAAAATATATATTTACTGTACAGTACAAGGTGTATTTTTATCACAGAATTTGAAAACATTTGAAAGACTAAAGAATCAATCAAATAGTTTTTATCTTTAATGTTTGTCTTTCGAGCTGTAAGTACCTGTAATCAACTCGATTAAATATGGCAATAATCCAGATAACACCAGCAGATGATTTTAGCATAAAAAAAAATCTCCAGTTTTTTTTTATGCTGTGTTCAGTGGTGATAGTCATTTTGGGGGGGGGGGAAATTTATAGTATGTATAAGAGATATGGCCTTTTTTCCCAAGGACATACTCACAAAATCCAGAAAACCAGAAATTGGGGTCCACTAGCAGGAAATATCAGACAACACCAAAAGGAATATTGATGCCCGCCACACAAGGGGTCACAGCTCTAGCTTGTAGAGGCCACAAGTCCAGAAAACTGTGCGGGCAAACTTTTTCGGAGTGAGAACCGTGAACTCTTGAAACAACTTGCCAGAGTGTATTGAGATGGCACTGAGCATGAGCGCTTTCAAAACCAGACTTGACCAACACTGGAGCAGGTTCAGATATATTCAGGAGAAGGTGCATGCCCAGTACTTGCCAATCAGTGGCGAAGAGGATAAAAGTAAAAAAGTAAAGTAAAGGTACTTGCTTATCCATACACACCCGGACCATAGTACGTACAGTTCTGCATCACTTCCGCATACCCACCACCACAGTGGATAAGTTTATAAAAATACTTTGGGAGTTTCAGTAGGTTACTTAGATTAGGTTAGGTTTGGTTTAAATTAAGTCAGTGTCAGGGTTAGGTTAGGTTTTGTGTTTTTAATGTTTTTAAACTCATATTTTCCCTCAATTTTAAAGCCCTGCACACTTAAGAGGGAATTTAGTTTTGTTGGGAAAAAATAAAGGTCTAGAAAACTGCTTTTTATGCTAAAATCGCCCATGGTGTTAAATGGATTATTGCTGCAAGATGAGCTTTCTAAACTTTGAGATATCTATCTCTTAAGCAGTCCTCGGATTGGTATTAAAAAGCGAGATGATAAAAAAAAGAGATAAAAGTCCAAGACAGAGAGCAGCATAGTAAATTTACACTCAATTTTAAGTGACTCCTGATCAAAATTAATGGGACATACCAAAGTGTAATAACTTATGTTTTGTATGGTATGCAAGGCACCACTCATTTGTACCCAGAATTCCATGTTATGTTGACACTTACTCAGGATGGAGCCAAAACCACAGGTGGAGATTGCTGCTCCTTTATAACAAAGGAGATACTAATTCTGGTAGCTGATTTCCCCACACATATTGAGGTCCAAGATACAAGATGAACTGGCGACGAAGATAAACGGGTGTACAAGAGGACCGCTGGCTGTGGACTGTGTTTGGGGGGAGGATCTTTGTCACCTTCAGCCAGTGTTCCCTGACTGACGAAGATGTCTCTTATTGGGAATGTCGGTGAGTTTGACCCTGAGCATTGTTTTCTAGCGAATAACATAAAGAAGGAGGCAAGAAAGAAGTCTGTCAATTGCAATGATTGGTCCCGAGTCATATAAACTGTTGAGGAATTTGTATAAGTCACAGGAGCCAGGTGTGTTGTCATACAAAGACCTCTGTGAAGTATTAACCAAGCATCATGATCCAAAGTTATGATACATTTACTCGGCTGAGGTTTCATAAACGGCTCCGCAAGACTGGAGTGTGGCAGAGTATGTGGCAGCCTTAAAAGCTTTGACTAAACATTGCAATTTTAGTTCATTGATAAAGAACCCTCAGGATCAAACGTTACGTGACCAGTTAATTGTAGGTAATAATGATAAACCACACAGGTCAAACTGCTGGCAATTAAACCGAAAGCAGGAGATATTCTAACGTTCCAGAAAGTGTATGATGTGGTAATGGCAGTAGAATATGCTCAAAAAGATGTGTCAGATATGAGAGCGTCCCCAACCGGTAATTCTGTGCCAGGTATAAAACTGTGTTGGAGATGTGGAGGTGCCTTTAAGGAATGCACATGCTACAACTGTCAACAAAAGATTATGTTCCTCATAAGTGCACAAGAGCACATAAAACCCAAGGTTCCCAACAGTCAGCAGAATACAGTGGGGTATGCTATAACGAACGGATCCTACTACGATTATTCCTGTAACGAACGGGTTTTACCTATAAAATTGAGAATGCTGTAACGAACGCAACCCTACAACGAACGCGGATGAATACGGGACTATTTCGCCTGGCGCATGAATATTGTTGTACAGCGACCCACAACAAGAGCATCAGGCGCCATCTTTGTCTCATTGTGTAGCCAGTGCACCACTATTATTATTGAAATTTCGTCTTTTGATGTGGAAATAGAGTTATTTGTATAAATATTTTGTTATACAAGTGTACAATTGTGACAATGAATCGTCCAAAGCGAGTGAGAAAGCTCATAACTCTTGAAACTAAGAAAGAAATCATAAAGAAACGTGAGGATGGAACAAGCATTGCGAAACTTAGTGATGAGTATGGGATGGCTAAATCGACTACTGTATATGTACGATTTTAAAGAATAAAGAGGAATTAAAAACAGTGCAAGTGGCTAAGGGAATCTCTAGACTTAGCAAAGCAAGGTGTAATGTGATTGAAGAGATGGAAAATTTACTCTTAGTGTGGATAAAGGAGAAAGAAATGGCAGGTGATAGCATTAGTGAAGCTATAATTTGTGAGAAGGCCAGACAATTGTTTGAGGACCTTAAAGCCAAGACTCCCAGTGCAAGTGATAGTGATGTGCCAGTGTTTACGAGTACCAAGGGGTGGTTTACTGGTTTCAGAAGGAGAAATAAAATACATACCGTATATCTCGGCCTACAAGACGGAATTTGAACAAAAAAAAATCAGCCCAAAGTTAGGGGGTCGTCTTAAGCACCAGAGATAAAATTCTTACCTCTAAAATATTGCGGTTTAGCGTGTCAAGAGTGGTGATGGAAACATGGTAAACCACTGACAAGGTCCTACCACTAATTATTTTATACTGATACTTACGTTTGGGAAGCTGGATTAAAATGAAGATTACCGGTATATTAAAATAATAAAAATGTATTTTAAACCTGTCTAACATACAGTGAGTTCTGCTATAACACGTGTTTTGACAACGCGAATTGGCTCTAACGCGACTTATGAATAGAGGAACGATATTTGTATAACGCGAACGCTTGTTTGCTGTCACGCGATTTTTGCTTACTATTTCTCCAATTTTGTGGTATTAACTGTGAATATGGTAAAGAAGAATATCTCCAAGAAGCGTTCTGTTGATCGCATTCCCGGTGATGATCGTAAAAGAAAGGCTATAACCCTTGAAGAGAAGCTCGATGTTATCAACCTCAAAATCACCCTTCTCCCCCATCAAGTTATATTCATATTTCTTCACGGTAAAGTGTTACATTTACTGTATGATTTCATTATTAGATATGAATGTAACATTTATTTAGACTGTGCTAACCTTTGTGTTAGGCTAACTACTAAAATTTTTTCGATTTCGAGTAGTAATCTGCACCTAACCCTATTTTCTCCATAAGCCCTGTTATTTCTATTACGCGAATTTCTATAACACGATGTTTTACAAGAACACAACTATCGCGTTATAGCAGAACTGACTGTACCGTAAAACAACAATATACCCCGGTTATAAACACAGTTGCTATCATCACCCCCATTTGCCAGTGACAAGAAAGGGAAAGTGACCTTGACTGTGACCGCCTGTGGCTATTTTAAGCCGTCCTTGTGTTCGGAGGTGGTCAGTAATGCATATCTGTATATTTACTGATCATAATACTTATCTCCTATAAATAATTAATTTAAAATTTATTTTTTTACAAAGAATATTCAGTAAATGACTGAGTTAATTCTTGAAACTACCGACAGTGGTAAATTTAGGATGAGAATGATGAACAGAAGTCACGTCATAGATTCGAGTTTGGTCCTTAATGATCACCATAAATTTCTGGTCAACTTCACCTACCAGGTGAAGTTGACCAACAAGTATATAAATTAAAGAAAATACTTGCAGTGTGTTTAATGTATTACAGTATATTATAAATAAATAAATAAACAAATAAATTGGCAAATCTATTTCAAGTAAATGGAAATATTTTACTCACACCAACATTAGTTCCAGTTAAATAATTGATGCTTAAGTGAGTCACTAGTGTACACCAGCCGGTAAAATTTGATGCCAATACTTGAAGTGAATTGGCATTATTTTAAATAACCAACCATAAATAAATGGAAAAAAGATCAAAGGTGAGAAACATTATATTGTATGTATGTTGTGTTGTCAAAGGAAGAGAAACAATTGAAACTCTGCAATTGTGTGAAAATGAGGCAGAAAGATAAATCAGCAACCTAAGACTTGGTCACAATTTTCGTGATGCCATATGGAAGTAGGGTCTACCATTAGACAATACTGTACATTATGCTTCCAATATCTTCCCAGGCGGTAGTATCTCCCTGTTTGGTAGCTGCCTAAAACTTTTAGTAATATTACTTTGATACAACATGATAAATTAGACAAACAATGAAAATAAACAAACAAAAGTTATTTACCAAGACCTCTCTGAGAACAGAGGGATGGAGGGGGAAGGAAGGAGGTTGAGATAAGATGGCTATTTATAGCCTGTCTTTGTGTAGGAAGTCGACCACACTAGAAATGATTAATTTTATTATGGTAGTGTTGTGAGGATGTGTGAGTGGTGTGGGAGGATTGTGGTAGTGTTGTGAGGATGTGTGAGTGGTGTGGGGGATGTGTGGTGTGTGAGTGTTGTGAGGATGTGTGAGTGGTGTGGGGGATTGTGGTACTGTGGTAGTGTTGTGAGGATGTGTGAGTGGTGTGGGTTGGATGTGTGGTAGTGGTAGTGTTGTGAGGATGTGTAATGGTGTGGGGGTTGTGGTAGTGTTGTGAGGATGTGTAAGTAGTGTGGGGGTTTTGTGGTACAGTTGTGAGGATGTGTCAGTGGTGTGGGGGGGTTGTGGTAGTGTTGTGAGGATGCTGTAAGAGTAGTGTGGGGGTTTTGTGGTACAGTTGTGAGGATGTGTGAGTGGTGTGGGGGGGTTGTGGGAGTGAGTCATAACCACACACCACCCTCAACACACTACCTCTTTCCTGCATCACCATCCAACACTACCAACGTGCAACACACCTGGTCACCTCTACATTATTAACACCTATACTGGAGTTGATTGGGATCAGGTGCTGTGTACATCGATGTATTTCTGCCCCTGACACTGAATACGTCATCAACCTCTAGGGTCCAGGATAATATTAAGCCCTGGCACGGTGACTCCTCTCTCTTAAAGTGCATTAAGGTGATTGAATTTGGCGTCATCTAATCCCTAACTTCATAATGGAGTTGTCAAGGCTTCACTGTAATTACAATCTCCAGTTTTTTAGTTTCGTTTATTCAACTGGTATTATATCTACATGTATATTATTTCGCTGTACTGTATAATAAAGTGTTTATAAAGAAAACAAAATGCCTTTAACAAGAGTTATTTAACCAGACGTGGACATTTCTTTTTGTAAAGTCATATGTAGTATGAAATACAATATTTCAGTATACGAGTGTCATGTTGAGATGGGAGTGGTGACATTAGTGGGGCAGCTAAATGCAATTTTTCAAGAGAATCATGAAAATGGTGGTACAAGCACCAAATTTGGCATGGTAATTCTCTAATGGTTACTAGTCAAGTCTGCCTGATTGGCCATTTAAAAATCCAAGATGGCGACCATTTTTCAAGATGACCGCCATATTGACCTTCAAAAGTTGATTTTTCTTATAGAAATTGATGAAGTTGGTCAATCTGGGTGATCTTGGTGTCGATATGTATGTTTTCAAGCATGCTCAGATGATTTTTTATAGTTTTAAGTCCATTGTAACATTTTTATCCACATAAAATAACACTTTTAGTAAAAAATATAACAAAAAAGAACTTACTAAAAAAAAAGTAAGGTAAACAGTGGGAACACAGTCCCACCACCGCGACGAGGTAACACTCCCACCACCGATCGTCTCGTGTGAAGCAAGCATATAAATTAAAGAAAATACTTGCAGTGTGTTTAATATGTTACAGTGTATTATAAATAAATAAATAAACAAATAAATCGGTAAATCCATTTCAAGTAAGTGGAAAAATTTTACTCGACACCGACATTAGTTCCAGTTACCGGTAAATAGCAGACGCTTCAGTGACGTCACTAGTGTTTACACTACACCAGCGGGTAACATTTGATGACATTACTTGAAGTGAATTGGCCTTATTTTAAAAAACCAAGGATGGTTGGTAGAGGACTACTGAGTCAGTGGGTAAGTGTCACATTTGGGGTACTGGTCTTATACAGCGAATAGAACTCAAAAACTACTTTTTAAATGGAAATTTGGGGGGGCCGTCTTATACACCCTGACGCCTTATAGGCCGAGATATACGGTAGTGTTGTGAGACATGGTGATGCTGCTAGTGCAGATAAGGAGCAGCTAAGGAACACCATGACATTTTTTGAATATTATTAAAGAGGGAGGCTTTGTTTCTCAGCAGGTATTCAACTGTGATGAAACTGGACTTTTTTGGAAAAAGTGCCTCGCCGTACATATATTACCAAGGAGGAAACTTGTCTCTGGCCATAAGCCAATGAAAGACAGGCTTACCCTCTTTCTTTGTGCTAATGCTTCTGGTGACTGCAAAATAAAGCCACTCCTTGTGTACCACGCAGAAAACCCCAGAGCTTTCAAAAAAATTAGGAAGACCAACCTTGGTGTTATGTGGCGGTCAAACCCAAAGGCTTGGGTGACCAGGAATTTATTCTCTGAGTGGGTGATTGAAGTGTTTGGACCCAGTGCTCGGAAATACCTCAGGGAGAATAATCTTCCACTGAAAGCTTTGTTGGTGATGGACAATGCACCAGCCCACCCTCCTAATTTGATGGTTGAATTGCCAGAGGAGTTCAACTTCATCACTGTGCACTTCTTGCCACCCAACATAACACCTCTCATCCAGCCCATGGATCAACAGGTAATTTCTTACTTTAAGAAGCTGTACACAAAGGCACTGTTTAGAAAATGTTTTGCGTCCACTTCTTCCAGTGATGTTAGCTTGAAGGAATTTTGGAAGAGTCACTTCAATATAGCAGATGCTGTATTTTTAATTACCTCAGCCTGGAAACAGGTTACTGTGAGGTGTCTTTGTGCTGCTTGGAGGCCATTGTGGCCTGAATGTGTCCTTCAAAGAGACTTTGAAGGCTTCGAAGAGTTAGAAGAAGAGGCTGTTGTTCATGAAATTGTGTCTCTGGGCAATTCCATGGGCCTGGAAGTGGATGATGATGACGTTGAGGAGTTGGTGGAAGAGCACAGTAAGGAATTGTCCACTGAGGAGCTGCTTGAGCTTCACAAAGAGGAAAATGAGACACTGAAGCAGAGCTTAACTTCTGAGGAGTCAGGGGAGGAGGAGGACAAGGAGGAAAGCCGCATCATTCCAGCCAAAGATCTCAAGGATGCGTTCTTTTGCTGGAGCAAACTGTCCAAGCTTGCTGAGGATTATCATCCTGATGTTGGTTCTGTGCAAAAGGCCATCAGTGTGTTTAATGACAATGTTATGAACTACTTTTGGAAGGTCCAGAAATCAAGGTTGAAGCAGCCAACCCTGGATTCCTTCTTTACAAAGGTAACAAAAGAACCTACAGACAAAGTGCCTGTGAGACAGTCACCAAAGAGGGCTAGGAAGGATGACTCCTCTCCTTCCACCTCTTCTCCATAATTCTCCCCTCCCCCTCTGCCTCCTGTCCTGCATGCTGAACAACACTAAGGTAAGATAAAGTACCGTATTTTTTACATTTTCCACAGAATTTTTTCAGTGTCAAGTGGTTGTATTTGGGGGCCTGGAACGGATTAATCCTATAACGAACGAATGCTATAACGAACGAGGTTCTGGAACCAATTACGTTCGTTATAGTATACCCCACTGTAATTTAAATCCTTTCAGGGTAGAGGTCGGGGCCAACATAGCAGGGGTTTCAGGTATCCAAAACAGACAGGTGGTGGTAGTAGACCTCATCAAGTTAAGGATGTTAAGTTTCAAGACACTGAGGATGATGATGTTCAACATGGGTGTACTGAATTAGATTACTATTGTGTTAGTCTTGTTAATTATTGTGGGGGAGGCCTTGGCAAGGTCAAGCTGGACAGGGTCAAACCTTTTCTGCATAAAATGCCCGGGCATTTGACAAGTTGTGCCAGCATACTCCAGACCTAAGGAAGAAGTTAACAAATGATAAGACAATATTGAAGTCTTATAATGCAGAGAAAATGAATGTTTTGGGAGCAATTAATGTGAACATTCATCATGGCCAGGAATATGTATTATCTATTGTTGTAGTGGAAGGTTCAGGACAAAATCTGTTTGGCAGGAACTGGTTAAATATGATGAAATTACAGTAGGTTCTCAAATTTCGCGAGTTTTTAAGTCAACGTTTTTTATTTGGAAAAAAACTACACAATTTCAAATTTCGACGGCGGAAACTAGAATTTGACGGGTTTGAGAGGCCCGCCAGTTAGTTCTTAGTTGTTTGTGGCACTAGCAGCACCATTAGTTCCTTCCCACCCATGCACTGAGACAGCCAGAACTTTATCTCTTGGTGATCTCATGTTCAGACGCTCATTTTGCGCCCTTGATATGGCAAGTGTTGAACCACTAGGTGGTGGGGGTCAACCTGCTATGAATGGGACCCCTCCTAGGCGCCCAGAACCGCCAAAGGCAAAACGGGAGTACAGAGTTGGCAAGAAACATGCAAAATATAGTTTGGCTGACAAGGCGAAAGTTGTGGAATATATCGCGAAAGGCATGAAGACCAGTGAAATTCGGAGACTAACAGATGCACCTGAAAGTACAATAAGAACACTGAAGCAAAATAAAGGGGCTATTAAACAACAAATGGACATTGGAAAGAAGTATTTCGGCACCCACAAACGAATGAGTGCAGACACAAGTGAATATTGCAAAATCATTGCAATAACCGAGGCGTACCTTAGCAAGTGGTTGAGCAGGAGAGTGAAGGAGGATGCCAGCGTGTCCGGGCCAGAGTTGCGCGAGCAGCTAGAATGATTTACAGTGCAGTGCGCAAAAAGAAAAACATTCCATCTCCCCCCAGTTTCAAGGCGTTTGTTGGCTGGTTTGCTACTTTTAAGAAGAGGTGTCAGGTGAAGTTGACAAAGTATCATGGTGAAATTGCCTCTGCAGACATTAGTGGAACTGACTCATTTCCAGCGATTGCAAAGCATATTGTTGAAGATGGTGGTTATTCCTACGAACAAATATACGACTGTGACGAAGCTGGTTTTTACTGGAAAAAGTCCCCTACTACAGGTTGTACCTCTCTAGTCCGGCATTCTGTGGTCCGGAACGATTTTAGTTTGCCCAATAGCCGCTACACGGCGTTGGCGGAGTGGCGGTTTTGGAAATCAAAGTTTGTTTACATCCTGTGTGTGTTGAAGTGGCCAATAAATTGAGTGAAAAGCAGCTGGAAGAGTGAATGGATGTTGACAAAGATGCCCCAATTGTGTATCAACTCTCTACTGAAGAGAATGTGGAGATGGTTAAGAAAAGAGAGGATGAAGATGACGAAGGAAGCGACAAGGAAGAAGAGGATATCAAAGAAAGAATTTCTATTGACAGGTGCATCCAGCTGTGCACAGAATTAATCTCGGGACTAGAACAAAAGTTTTATTACGGAGCAAGAAATCATGGCTGTCAATTTGATTCAATCTAAATTGAATAAAGAGAAACCTAAGTACATGAAGCAAGCAACTTTGCAAGAGTGGTTTAAGAAGATGGCCAACAAAAACAGTGAAGAGCACTCTAGCATAGCAAATCCACTTGCCAGCACTTCCACTGCCCCCGATGTACCTGATATCACCACAGCCAAGACCCCTGATATCACCACAGCCAAGACCCCTGATGCCACCACAGCCACGACCTCTGATTTCACCACAGCTAACATCCTTGATGTAACTCAAATGTAATTTTAGTTACGGTACCATCACTTCACTTTGGAAGCAGAATTATGGTAGCATTATAGGTAAATTAATAAGTATTTTAACAGTACTACTTTTTCTTATTTATTTATTTCCTATTTTAGGTTTTTATGCTTTATGTAGGGCGTTTCGAGGGTGAATTTCCATGGTCCGGCACCTGTCAGGTCCCGAGGTTGCCGCACTAGAGAGGTACAACCTGTACCACATACAGTACATGCACAAAACAGATAAACAAGCAAAAGGCACCAAACTCGCAAGGAATAGATTCAGTGTGTTATTCACTTGCAATGCATCTGGTTCGCATAAAATGAAACCTCTTGTTATTCACAAGTATCAGAAACCGCATGCGTACAGGAATCAAGATATGAATAAACTTAATGTGTATTGGGAGAAGACTGCCAAAGGTTACATGGACAAAAATCTGTCAAAGAAGTGGTTTGAGAAGTATTTTAGCCCTGACGCAAGGGCACATTGTAGGCGTAAGAACCTAGACTTCAAGGTGTTGTTATTCAAGGACAATGCGCCTGGTCATGCTAGGTATTTGGTAGACTTCCACCCTAACGTACAACTGTGCTTCCTTCCAGCGAACACAACTTCAAAGATAAGCCGCTGGATCAAGAACTGATAGCCAATGTTAAGCTCAGGCACTACCGTACCGTTCACAACCAAATGCGACATGAAACTGAGAGCCAGGGTGAACTGCTACAAATTGCTACAGTTAGTGATACTGAGAGTGAAGATGAGAATGTGTCTGCCAACTTTGAACCGTCTGCCACACCTGGACCATCTTCTGCCACCCAAGGACAGTCTTCCACCCCTGCCCATATACTGTACCTAACTGTTAAGCAATTTAAAAAAAAAATTATATTCGCAATGCTGTTGACACAATGGCTGATTCGCGGCATGAGATCAATGTTCCAACAATCACACACACTTGGAGACCACTCTTCCCTCATCTCAAGGTCGAGCGTGGAGGTGCCTCAGGTGCGCAGAGGCTAGACAATGGTTCACTGTTAGCAGAGGCAGTCGAGTCAGTAAGGCGTGTAGGTGGTGAATTTGCCGAGGTCACTGAGGACACTGTTATGAACCTTGTGACTTTTAATTCTGAGGAAAACATAACTGAGATACTTGAAAATGATTCTGATTCTAACTCAGACGAAGAAGGACAACCGGAGGTGATTGAAAAATTGACCACTGCCAAGCTGGCAAAGATTCTCGCAGAGTGCAGTGACATAAAAGAATCACTTCAGAAATTCACTCAAGATGCCCCTGAACTACAAAATGCATTGCCCCACCTTGACATTCTCATAGCAATTTACAACAGCAAAATCAAGGAAAAACAACAGTCTGTGATAACAAGATTCTCCCGACGCCGCCAGGATGTAGCCGAAGCAATCCAGAACATTTGCTTAGCAGATGGGGCCGAGGATACTGCAACGGCAGAAGTTGAACCACTCGAGAACGACCTAGACTTTGAAGGATTTCTGGATGTGGCCCAGGATGGGCCCACATCCAACTAACCCACCTCTAGCCTTGGAATCAACCCACCATCCACCCAAGTCCATCATTGCTGTCTCTTTGGGTTTTTTTTTTTTTTTTTTTTAATAAACTTTTTATGTGTTGTTTTTAGTTTTTATTTAACTTTATCTGTGTAATTTAAGTTGGTTTATTAGGATGTCGCCAAAAAAGTAGGGTAAATAACGCAAAATTAGCCAATCATCGAAAGTACCAGACTCAAATTAATTTTCGCCATAGGAAGTTGTATTTATTTAATTTGTGTAATTTAAGTTGGTTTATTAGGATGTCGCCAAAAAAGTAGGGTAAATAACGCAAAATTAGCCAATCATCGAAAGTACCAGACTCAAATTAATTTTCGCCATAGGAAGTTGTATTTAAATTTGGACGATTTGAATTTCGCGAGGCTTTTACAGTCTAAATAGATGTCCAAATATGAGAGCCTATTGTAGACTGAAAAGGAGCAGTACATGGTGTCAGGGGGGAGTTTTCAATCAGTGATAAATATCTGCAAGGATTGAAACAGAATTATGTCAAAGCATTTGAACTTGGTCTTGGTACTTACAGTGGAGAAATAGCCAAAATTTATGCTATACCAAATGTCAAATCAAGGTTCTGTAAAGCTCGACCATTAGCATTTGTTTTGAGAGAAGCCATGAATGAGGAACTGGACAGACTTGTAGAAAATGGCATACTTACTCCCATTGAACATTCTGATTGAGCCAACCCCCATTGTAGTTGACTCTAAACCCACAGGTGACGTTCACATATGTGGTGATTATAAGGTCACTGTGAATCCAGTGGCAGAGCCTGACACATTTCCACTTCCAAAGTTAGATCTGTTGCCAAGTTTAGTGGGTAGAAAATCATTTACTAAATTAAACTTAAGTTATGCTCATCAGCAAACGATTTTGGACGAAGACTCAAAGAAATATTTTGTTTCAATAAACACAGTGGACACTTTAGCATAGGGTGTTAAAGATGGTCCCTGAAATATTTTAAAGACAAATATATAATCTCCTCCTACCCCCCTTTTTAAACTAGATGTCGCATTCTGGACATTATCACAAAAACTGGAATTAAATTTTTTTTTTTTTATTTGCGGTTATAGCCCACCCGGGTATAGTAATAGAGCGGATAATGAAAAAATCGTGTAAATGGTGATACAAGCATGAAATTTGGCATGATCATACCCTAGGGGTTACTTGTCAAATCTGCCGGATTGGCCGGAAATCCAAGATGGCGGCCACTTTTCAAGATGGCTGCCGAATTGACCTTCGAAAGATGATTATTTTTATAGAAATTGATGTAGCTGGACAATCTAAATGATCTTCATGTCGATATGTATGTTTTCAAGCATGCTCAGTTGATTTTTTCTATTTCTGATACTGTCAGATATATATGTGTCTTATTTATGACCGGTTTTATGTACTGGTTTTATGTTTTTTCCAACTAGGTGAGGGTAGCATGCAGAGGGTCTCTGCATGTGAAGGAGTGATTGTCGGGCACTACCAGGGCACACTGGTGATATCACTGCTGGGCAACCCAGCATGGGGTTCAGTGTCAGCTAAGAAAAAGCATGTCATACTGCAACAGCTTAGTGTCTCAAATGCTGTTTAACCAACCCCAAATCAGTTAAGCAGCCACACCTGAATTGACAGGATGTGCCAGCGCGGGAGAGCCGAGCCAAGGATAACAGGGTTTTAGTTATCTGGATGGTGTACAGATCGCACGGGACTAATGACACTGGATGAACGATCGGACTAGGTGTAGGGCAAAAGGCATGAACCAAGTTGTATCCCATACAAGAAAGTGCTCATCAGGGTAGTAAAAGGATAAACCCTCGGCCCTGAAAATCAAAAATAGTTATGGACACAAAATCTACCAACAAATCATTCCTCACTGACTGGGCAAAGTGTTGTCTTTGTCAACAGGATAAGAAGGAAGATCTTAAGACTCCACATGCAAATCCTGCCAAAAAAGGAGATGACGGTTACAAGAGCTTGGCAAGGAATATTCCTCTATTTCATTCGATCAATGCACTGCCAATCAAGCTTGACCCTGCAGGACTTGTTGAAGATGATGGGATAGAGGAAACCCTGAGGAGAAACAAGGCACAGTATCATGAGAGTTGCAGACTTCTGTTCAACAACACAAACTTTAATAGAGCTCAGAAAAGGCGAACCTCTGCAGTTGCTACAGAGGAGAGCAGCAGTAGCAAGATGCCACGAATGGTCAGAGACCCAAAAGCAACAGAATGCTTTTTATGTGAGGAAGAAGCTTCAGGAGATGACACAAGACATGCAATGACAATGAAACTTAATTAAAGACTGAATGATTGTGAGAAGACACTTAGCGATGGAAAACTCCTTGCCAAACTAAGTGCAGGAGATGTTGTGGCACAAGAACTGAAGTATCACCCTCGCTGCCTGGCAGACCTGTACAACCGAGAAAGAACACACCAAAATGCTCATGAGCAAGAAGAAGCACAAGAGCTTCATCCGAACAAGGACGCAAACCCAACTGCTTTCCCTGAACTGGTCACTTACATCACTCAGATGAAAGCTTCCAGTGAAGGTACTGAACCACCCATTTTCAGACTTGTTGACCTGCTCACACTCTACAGACAGAGACTTGAGCAGCTGGGTGTTGGATCGCCCGATGTTCATGCTACTCGACTGAAGGACCAGCTGCTTTTTCACATCCCCCAGCTGCAAGCTCATCACCAAGGAAGAGATATCCTACTGGCCTTTGAGAAGGATGTTGGTTCAATCCTGGCACAAGCAAGCAAATACGGTCACGCAATCCATCTGGCCAAGGCTGCTGGGATGATACGATGGGACATGCTTTAGCACAAGTCACACTTCAGTAGTACGTTTCATGAAGGATGCATTGAACAGGCTGTGTAAAGCACAGACGACAAGCACGGTGGTTGTGACAAAGGGAGAAGATGCCATTAGCAACACAGAGAAGTCACTAGAAGCTGTGGCTCCATGCTGTCATGAGGAAGCAGACACACGAATATTTGTGCATGTTAAGGATGCAGCAATGGAAGGTAGCTAGTCCCTCATCATCAAAGCCAATGACACTGACGTTGTCGTCATAGCAGTATCTGTACTGCCATCACTACAGGAACTTGGTCTTGATAACATGTGGATTGCCTTTGGCCAAGGAGCCAGTCATCGATGGATTCCAGTTCATGATGTAGTTTCTGCGATAGGGGCCTAAGAAAGCTAGTGGGATCCTATACTTTCATGCTTTCACTGGCTGTGCCATTGTGTCTGGCTTCATTGG
Organism: Homarus americanus; assembly: GCF_018991925.1. NCBI lineage: Eukaryota > Metazoa > Arthropoda > Malacostraca > Decapoda > Nephropidae > Homarus > Homarus americanus. The sequence goes on from NW_024713129.1 coordinate 25,675,494, forward strand.
GAAAGGAAAGAAATCTGCATGGCAGACATGGAATGTCTGTGATGAAGTTTCAGAAACATTCACCAAATTCAGCCAATGTCCAACAACAGTTGCTGATGTTGACCTGCAGAAGCTGGAAAGATTTGTTGTCCTCATGTACGACAGATCTAGTGCAGCCACTGGTGTAGATGGCAAGACTAAATCTCTTTTCCCGCAAGCAGAGACCATAGGTAGTAGGTATTAGGCAGCTACCAAACAGGGAGGTACTACCGCCTGGGAAGATATTAGAAGCATAATGTGTTGTCTAGCGTAGACCCTGCTGCCACATGGCATCACGAAAATTGTGACCAAGTCCCAGGTTGCTGATCTGACTTTCTGCCTCATTTACACACAATTGCAGGGTCTCAATTGTTTCTCTTACTATTGACAACACAACATACATATATTATTCCTCACTTTTGATATTTTTTCATTTTGTATTTCTTTGTGGTTCTTTATTATTATTATTATTATTATTACATTTTCGCCCCCCAGGCCCCAATGTGGGTCAATGACGTGTGCCTGGGTGGGCTAATTCCCGTGTAAAAAAAAAAAAAAATAAGACTCCATTTCACCAACCCAGGCAGCCCTAAAGGAACATGCAAAGCGGGCTGCCTACCAGGCTGGTATCATCAAGGGCCAGGCAACAATCTCCAATCCAGAAACCAGCAGTCCTGTCAACTGGGGATGGACACAGAGGGGAGAGGCATAGCAGATACGTTGGACGACTCTTCCCCCGATTGCGACATGCTGTCAGGAGCTGACCAAATGTTCCTGGAAGTAAGACTGCAACCAGAGATGCAAATGCTTTCGCTCTGGACTTTCCTACACAGCACTTTGCAGCTGCATATGTGAACAGCAGTAAATGCACAAAGATGTACTGTCAGGAGAAGTCAACAGGAACCAGTGCTAATAGTGAGTACTTTTTTTTTAGTAAGTTCTTTTTTGTCATATTTTTTTACTAAAAGTGTTATTTTATGTGGATAAAAATGTTACAATGGACTTAAAACTATAAAAAATCATCTGAGCATGCTTGAAAACATTCATATCAACACCAAGATCACTCAGACTGACCAACTATATCAATTTCTATAAGAAAAATCAACTTTTGAAGGTCAAAAAGGTGGTCATCTTGAAAAATAACCGCCATCTTGGATTTTCAAATGGCAAATCTGGCAGATTTGTGTACAAGGTCAAACATGTCATTTATGAAACAAACAAACAACAGCAGGCCCAATACACTGCCCTGTGGTATCCCGCTTGTGACAGGTACGGATGATGATTTCCTACCATTAATCACCACACACTGCTTGCGGTCATGTAGAAAGTCTTCTATCCACGCTAGGACATTTTCCCGAATTCCATTCCCTTCCAGTTTGATTTTCATCCTTTTTGTGGGGTACTGTCGAAAGCCTTGGCAAAATCTAGGTATATATTGTCGATATTACCACCCCGTTGCAGAATATGGGTCCTAATATCCAATACCTTGAGCAATTGTGTTAAGCAGGAGTGCCCCGGCATAAAACAAGTGTTGGCAATCCTTTACAAGGTTGTTTCCTATTAGATGTTCGATTGCAACATCTCTGATAAGTACTTTACATATTATGCTGGTCAGGCTCACCGGTCTATAATTGTTCGTGGAGTGCCGATCGCCCTTCTTGAAGATAGGACTCACATAAGCCACTTTCCATTCACTGGGGACCATTTGTTCATCCAGGCATTTACAAAACAGGATCTTCAGGGGCCCTGCAAGCTCGTTGCACAACTCTCTTAGCACTCTAGAATGCACCATGTCTGGGCCGGGACTCTTATGGACCTTTAGCCTGGACAGTTTATTTCTAATACCCTCTTCTGTGAACACAATGTGGGTCAGTGCTGTGTCGAACCGTCTGTCCTCAAACGCAGGAAGGTTAGTTGCATCCTCTCTTGTGAACACGGAGGAAAAGAAGTTGTTCAATGCCTCAGCTTTATCCTGGTCAGAATCTGCGTAACTACCATCCACCAGCCTCAGGTCTGATACTCCTACTCGCGTTTTCAATTTCGACTTTGCATAGCGGTAAAACGCCTTTGGGTTTGACTTGACCTCGCTTGTAACCAGCCTCTGGAACTCCTTTTCAACCCCTCTACACTCTTTGCTTGGTTTCTGGCTCTTGCATTCATCCTCCTGTCCTGCTCATCGTTTGACCCAACCCACGTCTTGAATTTCTGGGTTTTCTTCATACCTTTGTCAACCGCCACATGGTTCATGTGTAGGGATCCCCTCGTATTCCTAGAGGCACTGGGTTTGGTCTTGGGTATGTATTTATCAATCAAATGGGTCACTTTACTAGTTACGATATTCAGCATAGTGTCTGCGTTCTTGTGCCTTAATGAGTCAGGCCAGTGGATACCCCTCATCTCTTCCCTCATCCCGTTGCAATTTCCTGTGTAATATTTGCACCTTGGCCTGGCCTTTTCTTGAACTAGGTAACAGTTAAATCTGAATGACAACACACTATGGTGACTGGTGCCAATTGGGGCAAGGTGTTCCATTTTTGGCCACCATACCCTCCTCGTTTGTTATGATGAGGTCGAGTGGCCTGGGTGTTTGCTCCCCTCTGTAATGTGTCAGGTCTCTAACATGTTGGAACAGAAAATTATCTCTCAGAGTTTCTACAAAAAGAGTAGCAGGGCTATTCAAGCCATTTGGGGTGAACTCGTTTCTCTAGTCGATGTCGCCATAGTTAAAGTCCCCCATGATAAGGAGGTGGCTAGGGTTGAGCACCGCTGCATTGTCTATTAAGGCTCTTAAGTTCCTTTGATTTAGTGGGCCAGTTTGGGGATCTGGAGATACACCTGTCAAGTAAATATTAGTAAACCTTATAAAGCCCCCCTACACCCATGGCCATACCCAGAGAAGCCCTGGGAGAGGGTGCACGTTGATTTTGTTGGACCTTTTTTAGGCAGTATGTTTTTAGTAGCGATTGATGCTTATTCCAAATGGATGGATGGAAAGGTGATGAATAGTATAACTTCAACAGCAACAATAGCGAGGATGAGGGACATATTTGCTACACATGGTATGTTAGTAAATGGTAATGGATTTCAGTTCACAAGCAGTGAATTCCAGAAATCCATGTCATGTAATGGAATTAAACATAAAACATATGGACCTTTTCACCCAAGCTCCAATGGGTTGGCCGAGAGGGCTGTCCAAACATTTAAAAACGGTTTTAAAAAAAATGAAGAAAGAGGATACCAGAACACAAGTGTCCAGGTTCCTGTTTAGGTAGAGATGTTCAGCTCAATTTGTTACTGGTACTACGCCAACTGAACTGCTAATGGGTAGGAACTTACAGTCCCATTTGTAATTGATTAGTCCAGACTTCAGATCTTGGGTGAAAGAAAAATAGGAAGTACAAAAAAGGTATCATGACAATTGTGTTAAATTGCATGAATTTGAGGTTCAAGATAAGGTGTTTGCTGAAAATTGTAGTGGCAGGAGGAAGAGATGGTTACCAGCAGTTGTCATAGAAGTGGCAGGAGGAAGAGATGGTTACCAGCAGTTGTCATAGAAGTGGCAGGAGGAAGAGATGGTTACCAGCAGTTGTCATAGAAGTGACAGGATTGATGATGTTCTGAGTGATCAGGAATCTGGTGTACTTTGGAGTTGCTAAATGAAGTAAATAAAAACCTTTCCAATATTGTGAGGATTAATAATAATTTTAGTAGTTTTTATCTGAGTAAAGAGTCTTTTTGAGAGCTTCTCATGGATGAGAAAGCTAAGAATATGAATAATACACCTAACAAAGAAAAGCAAGAGAAAAAAGCCTCACTTCCTGATGACACGTTAATTTTAGGTTGTAAGAATCCAGTAAGTACTGCATCAAAAGGTCCCAGTAGTGCAATTACCAGGTCGAGTTGGGTTGTTCACAAGCCCACTCAATAGGATTTTTAGTTTACGTTTCATTTTAAGTTCATAAGCATTAAACCTATTTTTATTAGGGAAGAAAGGATGTAATAACTTATGCTTTGTATGGTGTGCAAGGCACCACTCATTTGTACCCAGAATTTCATGTTGTGTTTAAGTTTAGACAGGATGGCTCCAAAACCACCTATGAAGATTGCTGCTCCTCTACAATAAAGGAGATACTATTTTTTGGTGGCTGATTTCCCCAGACATATTGAGGTCAAAGATACAACACAAAGATACTTTGAATATCACAAATGTGAGAAACAAATTCTGCATGTAATTTGAGGGACACAGACAGACAATCGAGGTAGAGGGTGTAAGAGTTTAAGGAAGTCTGCAAATTGCCAGAAATGGGAAATCAAAAGCAACACTAAGTATGAGAAAAAAAATTATAAGATTCTAGGAGCAGGAAATGTTGAAGAAGGTGCACAATGTCTAATACATTGTGTGTGTGGGGACCTGAACTGATGACACAGTATCAAATGGGACAGGGTGGAGAAGCACATCAGTGGTCTAACTCTAAACTAACATGGAGACCTAGTGGGAGAGTGAGGATATTATCAGGGGAACAGTAACTTACCGGGAGAAGTTGTGAGAGAGGGAAGCGAGGTAGGTTGTTCTGTCACTCTTGCCAAGCCGCTCACACAACGGCATGTACACCTGGGTCACACAACATTAGTAGTGTATTACTAAGGAACTCTATACAAGTGGACAGTAGTGCAAGCTGTATGGGTCAAGTAATGACCTAAAGTTTTAATTTTCAACTTCCTTCATTTTGACAATATTTTAATTCAGTTGAGTTAGTACATTATATGCTTTGTAAATAACATAGTGGATATAGGTACGGCAGCCATACACCAAAAATCACACTGGATATGGGTACGGTAGCTGCACAGACAGTGTGTGTCGATAGAGGTTCTAGATTTGGTTAACCAGAAAGAAGGCCCTCTCAGTGTATAGTCTGCCCATCAATCAAGCACATAGGGCTGCCATACCAATTGACATTGACGTTTCATATACAGCTGCCATACCCATATCTTGTGCCTATAAATAAAGCACAGTGCCAGAAATGTGTTCATGACTTTCAGACGTTTAGTCCTCAAAACTTAAACTTTTAGTAACTTTCTAGAAAATAATGTAATTCCATTATTATTTCTCCCTTAGGGTAGTACCTGTTTATAATACCTACCTGTTAGTACTGTACTTGTGCTACACCTACCTGGTAGTACTGTACTTGTGCTACATCTACCTGGTAGTACTGTACTTGTGCTACATCTACCTGGTAGTACTGTACTTGTGCTACATCTACCTGGTAGTACTGTACTTGTGCTACACCTACCTGGTAGTACTGTACTTGTGCTACACCTACCTGGTAGTACTGTACTTGTGCTACATCTACCTGGTAGTACTGTACTTGTGCTACATCTACCTGGTAGTACTGTACTTGTGCTACATCTACCTGGTAGTACTGTACTTGTGCTACATCTACCTGGTAGTACTGTACTTGTGCTACATCTACCTGGTAGTACTGTACTTGTGCTACATCTACGTGGTAGTACTGCAATTCTGGTGCTACACCAACCCGGTAGTACTGCACTTGTGCCACATCTTACCTGGTAGCACCATACTTGTGCTACATCTACCTGCAGTATCACTGTACTTGTGCCACATCTACCTGGTAGTACTGCACTGCCACATCTACCTGGGTAGTACTGTACTTGTGCGTCCTGCTAATCTATTTGGTAGTACTGCATTTGTGCTACATCTACCCTTGGTATAATTGCACTTGTGCCATCATCTACCTGGTAGTACTTGCATTTGTGCTACATCCGTCTGGTAGTACTGTACTTGTGCTACATCTACCTGGTAGTACTGCACTTGTGCTACATCTACCCGGTAGTACTGGGTACTTGTGCCACATCTACCCAGTACTGTACTTGTGCTACATCTACCTGGTGGTACTGTACTTGTGCTACATCTACGTGGTAGTACTGTACTTGTGCTACATCTACCTGGTAGTACTGTACTTGTGCTACATCTACCTGGTAGTACTGCACTTGTGCTACATCTACCTGGTAGTACTGTACTTGTGCTACATCTACCTGGTAGTACTGTACTTATGCTACATCTACCTGGTAGTACTGTACTTATGCTACATCTACCTGGTAGTACTGTACTTGTGCTACATCTACCTGGTAGTACTACACTTGTGCTACATCTACCTGGTAGTACTGTACTTATGCTACATCTACCTGGTAGTACTACACTTGTGCTACATCTACCTGGTAGTACTGTACTTGTGCTACATCTACCTGGTGGTACTGTACTTGTGCTACATCTACGTGGTAGTACTGTACTTGTGCTACATCTACCTGGTAGTACTGTACTTGTGCTACATCTACCTGGTAGTACTACACTTGTGCTACATCTACCTGGTAGTACTGTACTTGTGCTACATCTACGTGGTAGTACTGTACTTGTGCTACACCTATTTGGTAGTACTGTACTTATGCTACATCTACGTGGTAGTACTGTACTTGTGCTACATCTACCTGGTAGTACTGTACTTGTGCTACATCTACGTGGTAGTACTGTACTTGTGCTACATCTACCTGGTAGTACTGTACTTGTGCTACATCTATCTGGTAGTACTGTACTTGTGCTACATCTACCTGGTAGTACTGTACTTATGCTACATCTACGTGGTAGTACTGTACTTGTGCTACACCTATTTGGTAGTACTGTACTTGTGCTACATCTATCTGGTAGTACTGTACTTGTGCTACATCTACCTGGTAGTACTGTACTTGTGCTACATCTACCTGGTAGTACTGTACTTGTGCTACATCTATCTGGTAGTACTGTACTTGTGCTACATCTACCTGGTAGTACTGTACTTGTGCTACATCTACCTGGTAGTACTGTACTTGTGCTACATCTACCTGGTAGTACTGTACTTGTGCTACACCTACCTGGTAGTACTGTACTTGTGTCCTACACCTATTTGGTAGTACTGTACTTGTGCTACATCTACCTGGTAGTACTGTACTTGTGCTACATCTACGTGGTAGTACTGTACTTGTGCTACACCTATTTGGTAGTACTGTACTTATGCTACATCTACGTGGTAGTACTGTACTTGTGCTACATCTACCTGGTAGTACTGTACTTGTGCTACATCTACGTGGTAGTACTGTACTTGTGCTACATCTACCTGGTAGTACTGTACTTGTGCTACATCTACCTGGTAGTACTGTACTTGTGCTACATCTACCTGGTAGTACTGTACTTGTGCTACATCTATCTGGTAGTACTGTACTTGTGCTACATCTACGTGGTAGTACTGTACTTGTGCTACATCTACCTGGTAGTACTGTACTTGTGCTACATCTACGTGGTAGTACTGTAATTTGTGCTACATCTATCTGGTAGTACTGGGTACTTGTGCTACATCTACGCGGGTAGTACTGTAGATGCCTTACACTTATTTGGTACTGTACTCTGTGCTACATTCACCTGGTAGTACTGCACTTGTGCTACATCTATCTGGTAGTACTGCCACTTGTGCTACATCTGCCTGGGTAGTACTTCGTACTTTGTGCCACATCTATCTGGTAGTACTGTGCTTGTGCTACATTCCACGTGGGTAGTACTGTACTTGTGCTACATCTATCTGGTAGTACTGTACTTGTGCTACATCTATCTGGTAGTACTGTACTTGTGCTACATCTACGTGGTAGTACTGTACTTGTGCTACATCTATCTGGTAGTACTGTACTTGTGCTACATCTACGTGGTAGTACTGTACTTGTGCTACATCTATCTGGTAGTACTGTACTTGTGCTACATCTACGTGGTAGTACTGTACTTGTGCTACATCTATCTGGTAGTACTGTACTTGTGCTACATCTACGTGGTAGTACTGTACTTGTGCTACATCTATCTGGTAGTACTGTACTTGTGCTACATCTACGTGGTAGTACTGTACTTGTGCTACATCTATCTGGTAGTACTGTACTTGTGCTACATCTACGTGGTAGTACTGTACTTGTGCTACATCTACCTGGTAGTACTGTACTTGTGCTACATCTACGTGGTAGTGCTGTACTTGTGCTACATCTATCTGGTAGTACTGTACTTGTGCTACATCTACGTGGTAGTACTGTACTTGTGCTACATCTACCTGGTAGTACTGTACTTGTGCTACATCTATCTGGTAGTACTGTACTTGTGCTACATCTACCTGGTAGTACTGTACTTGTGCTACATCTACCTGGTAGTACTGTACTTGTGCTACATCTACCTGGTAGTACTGTAGATGCGTCTTACACTTATTTGGTAGTACTGTACTTGTGCTACATCTACCTGGTGGTATTGTACTTGTGTCTTACACCTATTTGGTTGTACAAGTAACAATACTTGTATTTTAAAACTAATAAGTAGTACTTGTTTGTTACAATAACCTCATTGAATATGGAGTAAAGGGTAAGATGGGTGTGTGCATGGAGGTAAGTGACATGTAGGAAGTGGGGGAGGAGCTCCTGGGCCTGAGTGGTGTCAGACACATCCTGCACGGTGCCCTCCGCCACCTTCTTCAGCAGTACTCCTGGGCACCCCACCACTGGAGGGAACGCTCCCTCCTGCACCTGCAGTACCAAGTCCGCGCCCACCACCTGTGTATATGTCTGACCAACACACACATTTTAGTAATGTATACATAACACACACACAGCTATCATACTATACTCATATGACACACACAAAACTCATACAGTGCACACAACACACAGTTAACATATTATAATCTCCACATAACACAAACAGCTATCATACTGTACATACTACAGTACACACAATTATCATACTGTAAGCACAATAAAGCACTATTATCACATTAAATGAACCCCGTAAAATTTAATACAATATTTATGCTGTACAGTACATGTTCAAACCCTTGGTAAAAAGCTCTCCCAAAAGAAATTTGGGGGTTTGTTCTGTTACCTCACTACAATTGACTGCACCACAGTGTACATATTGTATCACAGCAAACTTGCTATTTGAAATAAAAAGGTAGAATTTGTTGCATTAGCATTTTAAATAAATTATCTTCAAACAGCTTTGTATGAGTAATCACGATAAAATTATTATTTCTATACATAAGCACAAGTAGAACACCAAAAAAGATTTCTGCTTAATTTAAATGTTAATACACTTTATACAGTACAGTACAGTATTCAGGATGGACAGTTCATAGAGTCAAAGATAAGGAGGTTTCTTTCTAAAGGTAATATTGAATCCAGCACTTCACCGTGACGAGCTCAGGTCATAGTTATAAGGGACGAACAACATAGAAAACGAATGGTTGTGGATTATTCGCAGACAATAAACCGTTTTACCCGACTAGACGCATATCTACTGCCAAGGGTAGATGAGTGTTGTGACGGCATCGAGTGTGAGCTCTTTCAAGAGAAGACTTGACCAACACTGGAGCGGGTTCAGGTACATTCAGGAGCCGGTGCATGCCCAGTATTTGCCAACAGTGCGTGACAGAGACGTGACCGATCGCCCGGGCGGCTAGCGAGCCGATCTTTTGGTGAAGAATATAAATGAAAAGAGACGTGACCGATCGCCCAAGCAGCTAACAGGATAAAAGTAAAAGTAATACCAATTCCTTAGTACTGTTGATCTGAAATCTGCCTACTATCAAGTTCCTCTTCAAGACAAATACAAACCATACACTGCATTTGAGACTTGTGGGCGACTTTACCAGTTTCATCAGAATACCCTTCGGAGTTACTAATGGAGTTGCATGTTTTCAGGGTTTGATAGACCAGTTTAACACTAGAAACTCTCTTTTGGATACCTTTGCCTATCTAGATAACATCACCATTTGAGGGAAGAATTTAGCGGAGCATGATACAAATCTTCATAAGTTTGTGGAGGCTGCCAAAACACACAACTTAACATTTAACCTTGATAAGTGTTCATTTTCTACCACATCTGTGAACCTCTTGGGCTATACCCTTTCTGGAGGCAAGATTAAGCTTGATCCACAAAGGCTTCGTTCAATACAGGAACTTCCTCTTCCTCAGAACATGAACTCTGCATCCTGCCACAGGTATGTTTTCTTACTAATCCCAATGGATCACAAACATCTCAAAAAAATTTGCACCTCTTGTGCAAGCCAGGATGTTTCCATTAACTGAAGATGCTCAAAAAGCATTTAGTAAACCGAAAACTGAAATTGAAAATGCCATGGCACACTCCAGATCTAGCAATAGCTGCTACTTTGAACCAGGGTGGCAGACCCGTTGCTTCTTCTCCTGAACATTAAATGCAGGTGAACAGAAGCATTCAGTCATAGAAAAGGAAGCACATGCCATCGTAGAGTCGCTGTGTAAGTGGCGTCATTACCTGACTGGATGTCATTTTACCCTGATTACTGACCAAAAATCAGTTACTTTTATGTTCGATTCTAAACCATCTGGGAAAATCAAGAACGATACAGTCAGGAGATGGAGGATCGAGCTTGCTTGCTTGCTACAGTTTCAATATCTTGTACCATCCTGGTAAGAGTAATATTCCTACACACACACTTTCTAGAGTGTACTGTTTTATAAGCATCACACGTATGGTACATTTCATCAGTACAGTACTCGCAACCTTCCTTTCTTTGTTGAGAAAATGAAGATAGTCACTTCTTGCTCCATCTGTGCTGATGTACTGTGCACAATAGTACTGGTCCCTTTAATCTCTTCCGATTCATATTACAGGTGCATAGGATTCAAACTCACCATACTAAGGGAGTACAGTATCTAAGTTTTATATTGGGTAGTGTCACAGAAAATGGTAAACATTTGGGGTAATTCATATGCTGCATGTTGTTTTATACAAATTATACCAGTGTCCGTGCATATAATCTCAATAGTATTAAGGGAGAACTCAAGGCTCTATGATGGTTGGGAAGGCCCAATTGGTACGTACTAGTGTAATATTGTGCATATGTGTGACCGGGTATGAAGGTTATGGTATTTACGTCTGTGTACAATTAGTAAACATACCTACCTCAGGTGTCAGATGAAAATATAGGAAAACAATGATCTAGGAAAATTATAAATGTATCAGACATATGGGACGTGTTGGGGTTGACCTGTAAACTATACTCAAAGTAAATACCTTGTATCTTATTTACCTTGGTGTGAGTTGAATGCACATCGTTACCTTGTGACCAATAGCCACGAACAGTGCAGTGATTCATGAATCTTATGGAAGTGATAAATAATTGCAAAGTGAGGGGGATGACCCATACATTGGGAATAAAGTGAAGTGGATATACTCAAGCCAAGAACCAAGGCTTTTGTTTGTTCTGGAGCCAAAATACCCTGAGGGCCACAGTTTTGAGGTAATGTGTAAAGAAATTTACCAAAACCTGAGCAGACACTTATTGTACCTTTTACTAAGTAATTTAGAATTAAGGTGTGTAATTATAAGGCATAGTTACAATATCTAAGAAAGTATATGTGTGGAAGCCATAATAAGTTTTGTAAAGTGTGTTAGTACAAAGGTCAATCAGGCCAGTAAACACATTTGGTTACTCTCAGTGACTCTGAAAATCTCATGAGAACAGGTGTACACACCAGAGTGTGAGTGGGTGAGTGGTGAGGACCATGGAGAGAGACACGCGAGGTCCTGGTCCAGCAAACTGCTCTGATCCTGCATTACTCTCCGCCACTTTCTGTGGCCCCGTTAAGGCCTGAGCATAACTCCTCTTCACTTCCTCAGTCTTAGCAAGGATCTCTTTCCCAACTTGTTCTAGTTTGGCAACCAGCAAGAATCCAGCTTCATCTATTTTCGTCCCTAGGGAACTCATTCCCTTATGGCTTGCAGTTGCCTCTTTCACCTTGATTATGCAGTCAGGGCAATACCAACAACAGCCTTTCTGCTTTACCGCATTCTGTACCGTTCTAAACTCTGCATTTGTCAGGCCCGTACAATCTACATCAGACGTCACCCTGCAGTAATCACATGTCAACAGATTTCCTGATGCCGCTTCAGCCCCTGATTCCATACCCTTCATGGTGCAGACTCTGTACAGATCTACTCAGCCTTAATATCAATAAAAATATTGATCTTTATTATTACTATGATAATTGCTTCTAATCTGTGTCTTGGTAGTAGGGCTTTAGCATCAGGGTCCCTTTAAAAGCCCCATAGGTTTGCTGCTTGCATATATATGGTGCTATGATTAGTACCACCCACCCACCGGGCTAGCCAATTAATTGTTTCTGACCAAGAGAGTTACCCCTCAGTGGGATGACTTCCTTTATAATCACATCTACTAATTGAAGTCTAAGTGAAGTGAGATGCGGGAGTCATCATGCCCTTATGGCAATTCAATGTTGTTTAAAAAGAAGAAAAAAATAATAAACTTAGCTGCCCTCTGCTGATCTTAACTTCACGGCACTGTGGGGTTCAGGATATTTGGTTCACACTCAGGATGGGGTGGAGAAAGGAAACTCACAATGTGATGTATGGCGGCGCTTGTTGACCTAGACCACGAGGCATACACTGGGGAATTGGTGGGGTCGGCTACTCAGCGACAAACAGCGTTTGTAGGGGAGAAATCCACTACAATACTCCCCCTTCCCTCCAGGCGGTGGAGGAGACTTGTTGTCTGCAGGGTTGCTTAGCACATGTGAGGCAGAACGGGCGGTGCATGCCTCATGTGAGACAACGGCGATGGCGTGGATGAGCCGGTCGCTGGATACAACTGTCTATATACACAATGTCTGTGGGAGAAGAGAGGGAGAAAAAGGGTGTGTGGAGGCGATGAATGTTGTTCTTCCCTCACGGCAGGTACAGAGTCGTCAGATGCACCTGCTAGGGTGTGTGGGCCTGGGTCAGGAGCAGGGGCTGCGTCAGCAGAAGCGGATGAGGGCTCGTGACAGCAGCTGGGTCCACGACAGCAGCAGGGTGCAGGACATTAGCAGGGAATACCTGAGGGAGAAAAGAGGGGTGTGTGGGTCCGCACTCAGGAACAGAGGCCGCGTCAGGGGCGGCAGAGGTTACTGCTGGGCCGGGGTCGGCGTCTGAGTCAGGACGGGTGTGCTGGGGTCGGTAGGACGAGGTGCTTGGGGCAGGAAGAGGAGCTGGTGTCTGCTTAGAGTAGCAGAGCTGCTCTACGGTGTCTAACCTGTGGTGTAGAGACAGTAGTTGTAGAGCCGATGAGAGCTGCTTCTGTGTGGATAAGCCAGTCTTCCATGCTGCTTGAAGACTGGGAGCGTGATCAGTTTCTCCTCCATCCTGTGTGAGTGCGAATCTCCGGGAGTCACCATTTGTGGGGTTCAAGATGTTTGGTTCACACTCAGGATGGGATGGAGAAAGGAAACTCACAATGTGCTCTCTATATACATGTTGTATTAGATGTACAATGCAGCTTGGTGCTGGGAAGGCAGCATGGTTACAAGCGTGATGTAGAGAGAGCTGGTTGGTGAGGGTGCTCAGAGGAGGACCAGCCTGTGGGTCAGCATGCTCGCCGGCGGGAGAGAGGACTGCCAGGCAGGCGGAGGAGGAGCGAGGACCGCCAGGCAGCGGCGGAGGAGGAGGTGGTGGTGGTGTTGCTGGCTGCGGCTGTAGGTAGAAAGAGGCAGGTCACCACGAGGTCAGGTCTTAAATAGCGGGGGTAGGTGTGGCTTAGTAGTTGACCCCCGCTCCGTGATGTATGGCGGCGCTGGTTGACCTAGACCACGAGGCATACACTGGGGAATTGGTGGGGTCGGCTACTCAGCGACAAACAGCGTTTGTAGGGGAGAAATCCACTACAATACTCCCCCTTCCCTCCAGGCGGTGTAGGAGACTTGTTGTCTGCAGGGTTGCTTAGCACATGTGAGGCAGAACGGGCGGTGCATGCCTCATGTGAGACAACGGCGATGGCGTGGATGAGCCGGTCGCTGGATACAACTGTCTATATACACACTGTGTGGGAGAAGAGGGAGAAAAAGGGTGTGTGGAGGCGATGAATGTTGTGCTTCCCTCACGGCAGGTAATCCACTATAGCACTCTCGTTCGTCCAGTATTGCCATCCACGACAGTTTGAGTTGTCTTCTATTTTTCCTTTTTTTCAGTTCTCATTGACGATTTGTTGCTCTCTATATGCTCTCCCTATGTACACTGTATCTTGCTATGAATGACAGACCATATGCCCACTCGGTCCTTTAGAAACACACACAAAAAACTTTCTTTGTGGCTGTAATAAAATGCCGTTGTAGATAGCCCGGCTTGTTTTGTTTTTGTTTTTAACTATTATTTACTTATGTTCTCTTTTTCAGTTCTCATCAACGAATATATCACTATGAGCTATCTCTGTGTACAATGTATCTCCGTGAATGGTGGATTGTAGGTACAATTTCAGTCCTTGAGAAAGTGCACACACACACACACACACACACAAAAGAAAGTAAAACTCTTTGTGGCATCAATAATATGACTTGGTTACTGCTGGCAGTGTTGCCTTAATTGAAATTATTTACAACCTCCTCTGTGGTCGCTGATGTCACTATGAACTGTCTTAACTAAAGGCGTAATACTACACTCTCTGGTAGACCTTTGATGGTCAATCACAGCCATGAGCACAACTCAAAAAATAAAAAAATTAAAGTCTTGTCATATGGCAATGATTTTAAGGTTGTATGCCTCCCAACCGTGCGACCTAGGCTGTACCTCCAGTCGGTGTTAAGTGAATTTTCAAATATACTAATGCTATTAATCTTAAAAGTCCTACATCGATTTACACATTCACATCACTAAGACGATCTTCACGCTCTTATGTAATCACTGTCCAATATGTGCCGCTCAACAACGAAGGCTCGAATGCCAACACACTTTGTTACAGAGACGCAACACGATCCGACCCGCATGACCCATAACAACACAATCGAATCTGATTGGGAAAAAATACCACGACTTCTAAAAGCAGAAGCCACAATTCATTTTAACTGGTGGCAAAAAAAAAAACGCTTTTGATTGGCCGCATGACGTGTAGGGGAACACATGCGCATGACGATTTATGAAGGCAACACGCTGAGTGGGAAGTCAGGTCGGCAATAATGACTGAAGATTAATGGAATTAAATAGAGAAAGATTTGGCCTGCGCTATCTCCGTTATTATACGTTTCTGACGGTAATATAATAGAAGAAAAGTACAGATATCTTAAAATTAGACGTCTTTTTCGAATATGATAAAAGATTTAGGGTAGGAATGTCGTGTGAACTACTACAAAAAAAAAAACATTAGCTGGATAACCAAAATGATATTAATAATACCATATTTCGAATACAAATATTGATGGTACTAAGTAACCTGCAAAATATTTCACCCTACCCTCGAGGGCAGAGTCAACTTCAGTACCAAACGTTTGCGGGCCACGTATACGAATGCCTGCACCTCAGGAACTAAACACACACACACACACACACACTCACCTCCACAACAAATCCATGATCTCCATTGTCATCATCGGTGTCGTCGACGGCGTTATCATCAAACTTCCAGGAAAACGTCATCGTGGCTGAGGGCAATATATTTAAAATTAGCAAACACATGCTCAACCGACTTGCTTGTCGTGTAGCAAGATCGTTTACCTAAAACCATAACTATTCTAGGTTAATATTATCTTTTCCCCTTAATGTAATTTCATTTTCTAACCCTTATAGATATGTTCTATTTTTAAAAATGAAACAATTTTTAAGAATAGCAATTTTTGTAAGAGTAGTGGGAAGATATTGGAAGCATAATGTTTTGTCATATGGTAGACCCTGCTGCCATATGTGACCAAGTCCCAGGTTGTTGATCTGACTTTCAGCCTCATTTCCACACAACTGCAGGGTCTCAGATGTTTCTCTTACTTTGACAACACAACACACATTTTGTTTCTCACTCTTGACTTTTAATTTTGTTATATTTATTTGTGGCTTATTATTATTATTATTATTATTATTATTATTATTATTATTAATATAATTATTTTTATTATTATTATTAAGTATTAATTTTTATTAGTTTTTTTTTTTACGGGAATTAGCCAACCCGGGCACAGGTCAAACGACCCACAACAGCCTGGGGGGCGAAAAAAAGAACGGAAAGAAATTGAAAATATAGAAAAAAAGGTTATACTGTATTAATCTACACCACGAAGATGCCAGAAAACCAGCTTTTTAAAGTGAGACAGATTGTAAGAGCATGGAAACACAGAAGAAGGCAAAGCATTCCACAGTTTGGCTGTGTGAGGAAAGAAGGAGGTACTATAACGGGTTATTCTCGTGTAACCGATATCCACAGAGAAATGGTGGGCACTGCGGGCAAGACGTGTGTTACGAACCCACGGCCTTACCTTATTATAATTGTTATTTAATTTTATTGTTTTTTATTAATTTAATTATTATTATTATTTTATAATATTTTTGGCCCCAAGGCCTTGATGTGGGTCATAAATGACCTGTGCCCTGGAGGGCTAATGCTCATAAAAAAATAAATTACTTTCACTGTGTAAATGGTGATTCAGAGTCTGTTTACCATGACATCATGGAACCAGCCATTATCTACACTTACGCAACACCACGTAATAAAGACAGATTTTAAAAATTGGTATCAATCTTAATCTCCTTCACACCCGCCACTTTTTCCAAAGTAGCCATGGCAGATGTTTGCTCCCAGTACAACCTGAAACATTTTAAAGAAATAGTGGACACTTACCACAACCAAGAAGGTGCACTTGAAATATTCCAGAAGCATGGAGTGTTACCAAGAGCTAGACAGTGCCCAAAGTGTGTTAAGCAGTAATTTTACAGAAAAAACAGATGAGCATTCCCGAGACCCCATAGCCAGAAAACTAAAGCGGTAAAATTTTGAGGTATCCGAATTTAAGGGTACAGTCAGTTCTGCTACAATGCGATAGTTGTGTTCTTGTAAAACCTCGTGTTGTAGAAATTTGCGCAAAAGAAATAACAGGGCTTATGGAGAAAATAGGGTTAAGTGCAGATTCCTCGATATCGAAAAAAATTTTGTAGTTAGCCTAACACAAAGAATCCTTTTTTTTTGCAAATTTAGCTATTCCCGTTGCAAGCACAATGTCACATGTTCTTTCCATACATTGAAAACGCTTGATAACATCAAGCTTCTCTTCAAGTGTTATAGCCTTTCTTTTACGATTACCACCGGGAATGCGATTACCAGAACGCTTCTTGGAGATACTGTATTCTTCTTTTCCATATTCACAGTTAATACCACAAAATTGGAGAAATAGTAAGCAAAAATCACTGAGGACGCTTCAAAACAACCCAAGTGTTTCAACTGATCGTGTGATGGAAACAGAAAGCGCTGGTGTAAAAAGCTATTAGTCTGCACTGCGAAACATTTTTTTTTTCATACAGTATTTATGGGAACAGCTAAATTTGCAAAAAATGGATGAAATTTATAGTCCCTATCAAATAACACTTCACAAACAAAACACATGAATCAATTGAACATGTGATGTCGAACGTGAACTGTAAACACTGCATAACCCCGTGCCAAACGACAGTACACTTAAAACATTCGAGTGGAATCGCGTTACAGCCAACACGCATTTTACAAATATCGTTCTTCTATTCATCAATCACGTTATAGCCAGTTCACGTTGACAAAACACGCATTGTAGCAGAAATGACTACCTGGTTTTCACAGACAAGAATCACGCCAAGCTAAAACCTGATGTTTTGCTAGTAAGAAATAGGCCCTACATGCCTTGGTGGGGTAGCCAGCGGCATCACCGGGGTGATTCGGCTTCACCCCCAGCTAACCAATGGTCTCACCAGGGGAGAGGGGGTTAAGTTAGGTTAGATTGGGTTAGGTTAGTTTAGATTAGGCTAGGTTTGGTAAGGTTTCCTTCATTTGATATGAGAAATTGCTTTTCTGGTATATTTTAATGTGATTCAGTAAAATTTGACCTTCGTTTCTTGTGAAAATAGCCATTTTGGGTGTCTTTCAATTTTCTAAAAAAGAAAAAAAAAAAAAAAAAAAAGAAAGTTCGTTTCCACAAGAAACGAAGGTCACATCTGGAAGAAACGCCAAAATACATCAGAAAATTAATTTCTCATTATCAAAATAGGGATTTGGGGAAAGACTAACAATTACCCTATTCTATCAGACAACTAGTATAGAAGCCAGGGAAAGTGTCAAACTATGTTCATCAAGTTACCAGTATTGGAGACTGCAGGATAAGGGGCAGTTGGGGCATCCAGGTCATTGTTGAGGTCTTGTTCCTGCCAGAAAAACAGACAGGCACCCGCTGCTGCCTCATCCAGGAACCTGAATAACAAAACATGCTTCTATTAGATCTTCCTTGTTCCTAATACTGTTCTCACTCGTGTGTGTATATATATATATATATATATATATATATATATATATATATATATATATATATATATATATATATATATATATATATATATATATATATATATATATATATATATATATATATACATATATATATATACATATATATATATACATATATATATATACACACACACACACACACAGGTTGTACCTCTCTAGTCCGGCATTCTGTGGTCCGGAAACTCCCGTGATCCGGAACGATTTTAGTTTGTCCAATAGGTAGATAGGCAGCTCTTTTTTTCTTTTTTTTATAACTTCTCTGAATTATTATTATTATTATTACAGGAGTATTAAATTTTCGCCCCTAAGGCCCCAATGTGAATCAGTGACCTATGCCCGGGTGGGCTAATCCCCGTAAAAAAAACAACAACAAAGCCGCGGGAAATTAAGGTTTGTTTATATCTGGCAGTTCGGCTGCTCTCTCTCTCTCTCTCTCTGCTTGTCTATACAGAGTACAACATTTAACCCTTCAATATATACGACAGTAAATAAGTGTTGCTTTCATATTCTTATGTAGAGTAATGACGATATATTTTCACATGTGCGCACTTACAGACATGCAGTCTCACTTTTTTCTTTACCATTAATGGTTAGCTACTTATATTGTTCCATTTTATTAACATTAAATAACATTACTTCAAACAAGCTTATTAATTTTTTTACATTAATTTTACTACAGCTACAACCAGGGTCTTGTTTTCTTGTTTTATATGTAGAACCAATCAGTCACTGGTTTTGTAAGCATTAACGAAAACAATGCCGGCAACCGTCTCGTCTCTTCGTGTTAATATTCCACGTATCATTAATGAATTTTATTGTTCATTTTGCACACACAAACATTAATTCAATAACAAAAATTCAGAAACATTAATTAAAATATACAGCTAGACCCCTACTTACGACGGGGTTAGGGACCCAAATCCAGGTCCTAAGTCCGACATAGATAAAAAAAAAAAATAAATAAATAAATAAAAAAAATAATTCAAAATTTAAAAAAAAAAAAAAAATTTAAAATCTACAATGAAATACTGTACACTAAACGTAATAAATAATGAGGAATGGATACAGTACAGTAAAAGTAATAAATAATGAGGAATGGATACAGTGTGCCTCAGCACTTACCTTAAATGTAGTCAGCTGAATGCACACAGGGCCCCCCATAATTTTCTATTTACAGGATACATGGAGACTATATTAATTGGAAGAAGCAGAAGAGGAGACAGGGCTGGGTGGGTCATCAATGTCGCTTCCTTCAGACAGGTTTATGTGCTGTAAAAACTTGCTGGTTGAAGGTATTGGATCATCTTGAGGGAGTGAAGAGGCAGCACTGGTGGGGCGTGAGGAGACAGCACTGGGGGACTTCTTGAAATAGATGTCCAATTTAGACTGCACAGTTTGCTTTTTCTTTTCATTATAAATTTCTCTGTAACAAGCAAGTGCATCTTGGATCGTTCTGTCAACTTTGGAATAACGCTCATAGTTTTGATCCATGCCATCAAACATTTGCATTGCTTCATTAATTGTAGCAAATGCCTCTGCCATTTGTTTCACTGAAAACTTTTTGGGGGGTGCAGGTTCTTCTTCTACATTTTGTCTCTTCTTCCTCTGCAATTTTCTGTGCATCTAGTTCAATAAGATCCTCGTTACTGAGCTCTTCTGCTACACTTTCAACCAACTGTCCAACATCTACAATATCAATTTCTAACTCCAGCTGTTTACCTAACTCCACTATCTTGTTACTAATATCCGAAATAACTTCATTTTCATTAAATCCTTTGAAACTGTGCACATATCTTTTCAGGATTTTCTTCCATTTTCCATTCATGAAATGTTTTGTAACCTGATCCCATGCTGCACTAATGTTCTTTATACATGACAAAATGTTGTACTCCTTCCAAAACTGTCTGAGCATTTTCTCACCTTCAGTAGCAGCAACAGCCTGAGCGAAGGTCGTGCATAAATAATACACTTTAAAGGCAGCAATAGCACCTTGATCCATGGGTTGGATGATAGAGGTAGTGTTAGGTGGAATGTACACTACCTTAACATCAGGGTGCATGTCGTCCAGGTGTGGTGGGTGTCCCGGAGCATTATCCAAAATCAGTAAAATCTTGAATGGAATCTGTTGTTGCAGACAATACTCCTTGGCTCGTGGAATGAAACAAGTCATGAACCAATCCTCAAACAGTACTAGGGTCATCCAGGCTTTCTTGTTACTGCGATAAAACACTGGCAGTGTGTGCTTGCTGACATGTTTAAAAGCCCTGGGGTTCTCTGAATGATAGATCATGAAGGGCTTTAGCTTGAAACCAGCAACATTCCCCCCCAACAGAAGTGTAATTCTGTCCTTGAATGCCTTGAATCCGGGCATTGTTTTTGCCTCTTTGTGGATGTATGTCCGCTCAGGCATGCGTTTCCACAATAATCCAGTCTCATCCACATTGAATATTTGCTCAGGCAAATAATTCCCTTCCACAATCACATCATCTAACTCCTCCTTAAAAGCTTCGGCAGCACCAACATCGGCACTAGCTGCCTCTCCACTCACCTTAACATTGTGTAGACTGTAGCGTTTTTTAAATCTATCAAACCACCCATGACTTCCTGTAAAGGTTTGATCACATTCATCTCCTGCCTGCTCCTTCAGGCTTTGGAACAGGCTTCTTGCTTTAGCCTGTATGGTTAGAACGCTTAAGGGTACACACTTCTGTATCTGGTATTCTATCCATATCACCAATAATTTTTCCATATCGTGAATAGGACCTTGTCTTCTCTTTGATATTATAGTTCCCTTTATAGGTGTTGTTCCTTTCACTACTTCACGAATACGTTCCTTGTTCTTCAGAATAGTGGATATAGTCGAGTGTGAGAAACCTAGGTCACTTGAGATTGTTGCTACAGTTTTTCCATTCTCATGCTGTGTTATTATCTTCATTTTCATCTCAAAAGTAATTGTCTGTCTCCTTTTCCTTGGAACACCACCAGCACTCTCACTTTTACACTTTCCAGTCATTATAAAGTCAATTAAATACAATAATAACGAAAGTTCACAGCGCGATCAGTATAGGATACAATACACAAACAAAGCGCTCCACTGAGTGAGTGTACCCAAGAGACGACCTGAGACGCGCCATCCTCTCGCCCGGGAAGGAAACGTTTCGGTATAGAAAATGCGGGCGTCATTTGAAAATATTTTTGGTCACGACGGTAGCAGTCGTATGTCCCGACGGACGTACGGTCAAAGCAGGTCGAAAGTACCAATGGACGTAAGTCCATGTAGTCGTAAGTTGGGGTCTAGCTGTATATGAACGGTAAATTAGAGTTGCTTTCATATTCTTATTTAGAGTAATGACGAAATGTTTTCACATGTGCGCACTTACATACGCGATCTCTCTTTTTTCTTTACCATTATCGTTAGATACTTCTATTGTTCCACTTAATAACATTACTTAAAACAACCATATTAATTTTACTACAGCTACAACCAGGGTCTTATATGTAGAACAGTATATATATATATATACAGATAGACCCCGACTTACGACGGGGTTAGGGACCCAAATCCAGGGCGTAAGTCCGACATGGTCGTAAGTCCGACATAGATTATCGACGGATTATTTAGCCGGATTTTTATTTTGGCTTTATTTGAACTCTGCGGGCCTTATTTGTACTTTCGCCGCTAGGCGGCACTAGTGGCGTGACTAGCGTCTACCCGCGGCCCGCCTTCCCTGAACACAAACATCAGCCAAGCCGCGTGGGCAACAGTCTTTGATTTTCAACTTTTGCTGGTGGTTCATCACATCAATTTATATCACCATGCCTCCCAAACGACCTGCTGCTCCCTCTGGATCTACACCTAAGAGGGCAAGACGAGTGCTGACGCTGAATGAGAAGAATGAAGTGCTGAAACAACTCGACAGCGGTATGAGCTATGCAGCTGTTGGCCGCCACTTTGGGCTCAACGAATCCAGTGTGCGTGGAATTAAACGACGTGCAAAGGATCTGAAGCACGCTTTAGCTTCAAGTGCACCAGTGACATCAAAAGTGACAAGCCATGTGCGTGATGATGCCCTCATTAAAATGGAAAAAGCACTGAACATTTGGATAGAGGACCTAAACCGCCGCCGCATACCACTTGACTCGAAATTTATTAGGCAGAAAGCTAAGGAACTTTATGATAAGTTTTCTAAAGGTGATGATCATGGTGTTGGTGATGGTGATGGTGATGATCAGGGTGATGGTGATAATCAGGGTGATGGTGATAATCAGGGTGATGGTGACAATTTGAAAAAATTTGCAGCTAGCAAAGGATGGTTCGAGAAATTCAGACATCGTTATGGGCTGCATAATATAAAAGTGACTGGCGAAGCAGCATCAGCAGACACTGTGGCAGGGGAAGCATACCCTGCAGAGTTTGCTAACCACATAGCACAAAAGGGTTATAGGCCGGAACAAGTTTTTAATGCTGATGAGACAGGCCTATGGTGGAAGAAGATGCCACGCCGAACCTACATCTCTAAAGAGGAAAAAAGTGCCCCTGGATTTAAAGTTGCGAAGGACCGAGTGACAGTGATGCTATGTGGGAATGCGGCAGGGCATATGATTAAGCCCATGTTGTTATACACTGCCGCACGACCTCGGGCTCTCAAAAATAAAAACATGAACTTGCTACCAGTTTTCTATAGGAACAACAAGAAAGCGTGGATGACATCTGATTTGTGCGTGGATTGGCTGAAAAACTGCTTTGCTAGAGAGGTGAAAAATTATCTGGATGAACTTGGCATGGAGTTCAAAGTGGTATTATATCTAGATAATTGCCCTGGCCACTCTGAAGAACTCAAGACTACCCACCCCAACATTGAGGTGGTTTTCCTGCCAAAAAACACCACCTCCATCATCCAGCCAATGGACCAGGGAGTCATTGTCGTGTTTAAGGCTAAATATGCAGAGAAGACTTTCAGCATGATTCGTGAGTGCCTTGATAAGGATGCTGATGTGACACCCAGAG
Organism: Homarus americanus; assembly: GCF_018991925.1. Taxonomy (NCBI): domain Eukaryota; kingdom Metazoa; phylum Arthropoda; class Malacostraca; order Decapoda; family Nephropidae; genus Homarus; species Homarus americanus. Next base: position 25,698,912 of record NW_024713129.1, read on the forward strand.
AAATGTGGAAGAAATTTGATATTGCACAGTGCATAAACTTCATCGCTGAAAGCCACAATGAACTGTCGCAGAACTGTGTCCGATCATGTTGGAAAAAATTGTGGCCTGAAATTGTCCCAACATTCACAGGGTTCCCAACAGCCGAGCCTCAGTTACGTAACATAATAACTATGGCAAATGAAGTTGGAGGTGAAGGGTTCTCTGACCTAACAGCGGCAGAGGTGCAAGAAGAGTTATTGGGAAATGTTGGGGATCCATTTACAAGTGATGAACTAGAACAATTAGTGGAGCTGCAGGATGAAACAGAAGATGAAGTGAGTGATGATGAAAATAAGAACTTAACTTTAGATAATCTTGGTGAAGTAATAAGAATGAGTAAGGCCCTCTCTGCTCGTCTCTATGACATTGATCCCTCCCTTGATAGGTCCCTTAAAGCAAAGAGAGCTATTGAAAATGTTATGTTGCCATATATAGAACTGCAGAGGGAAATGAGAAGCAAGAAAGCACAGACCACCATCACCAACTTCTTCAGTCGCCGAGTGCCTGCCATCGCCGAACCTGCCGACACCTCACAACAACAAGACGTAGAAGCTGCCGGCACCTCACAACAACAAGACGCAGTACCTGCCCACACCCCTCAAGAAGATGCAGACCTTGACTAATCATACTCATCTGACTGGTCAGGCTTTTAATAAGCCTCAATCATCACACTTGTATATACTGTATATTGTACTGTATTGTTTACTTTAAGGACCGATGTTCACTTCAATAAATGAAACCGTAAGTTTGCTAGTATTTTTGTCCACTTATTATATTATTATTTATACACTATTATTTAAGGTTATGTGTAAAGGAAACGCATTAATGCTTAAAGGTACATTTATTCAACATATGCTAATAATAGTTAGAAAAATTACGTAACCATCACGGTATCGACGGTTTCTTTATCGACGGCCGTTTACAGAACGTAACCCCCGTCGATAAAGAGGGAGTAATGAATAATGAGGAATGGATACAGTACAGTGAAAGTAATAAATAATAAGGAATGGTTACAGTGTGACAGCATTTACCTTTAATGTAGTCAGCTGAATGCACATGGGGCCCCCATAATTTTCTAATTGTACATGGAGACTACATTAACTGGAAACGTTTCGGTATAGAAAATGCGTGTCATTTGAAAAAAAAAAAAAAAAAATTGTATCCCGAAGTAATAATCGGGTCTATCTGTATATATATATATATATATATATATATATATATATATATATATATATATATATATATATATATATATATATATATATATATATATATATATATATATACACACACACACACACAGTTGGCTCTCACTTTACACGGTTAATGTAACCCACAGGGTACCGAGGAAAGTGAGAAACGCGTAAAGTGAATAACATAACATATGGGATTATATGAAATAGAGACCGGCTGACCCCCAAACTCTACTTTTTCCGACACAATACCTATGTTCTAGTAAAAATAACATCTTAATTTTATGATGGTACATGCACACAATTAATACTTAAGAGAAATAGAGAAATACAGTCGCCAAGTTAATGTCCATTCAAATAATGGACTCAACTCCCTCCCCCTCTTCTCACACTACACTCGCTGGCTCTTCCCTCTCTGAGAAATTTTGGGAGGAAAACCACTAGATTTTAAGGTATAGTAATAAATAATACCTCAAACTAAAGTTAGGATAATATAATTGACATTGCTGGATTCCTTGTAAGACCAGGAATATTTTGAATATAAATGTCATTATTTTGCACAAAAGATAACATATTTACTCAGAGTAAACATTATATCTAAAATTTTTATGTCTAATGCAAAATCTATGATGTTTATATTCAAAATGATCATCAAATTGTAAGAATTCCAGCAATGTAAATTATATTCTGGCCAGGTAATTTGTATGAATTTTATGAGCTAAAACAAATATCTTCAGTTAATAAAAAAAAAAATATTCTTCACACCGTGCCAGATGGTCGGTCGGTCCCTCCCTCCCCCCCACCCACCACCAACCCTCCCTACCAGATAAATGTGTGGGAAAACCAGAATATTTACCTTTTTAGTAATAAATAATGCCTCAAACTAAAGTTAGGATAATATAATTGACATTGCTGGATTCCTTGTAAGACCAGGAATATTTTGAATATAAATGTCATATATTTTGCACAAAAGATAACATATTTACTCAGAGTAAACATTATATCTAAAATTTGTATGTCTAATGCAAAATCTATGATGTTTATATTCAAAATGATCATCATATTGTAAGAATTCCAGCAATGTAAATTATATTCTGGCCGGGTAATGTGTATGAATTTTATGAGCTAAATAAAAAAAAAATTATACTTTACGCGTATATGAGTAGATGAACCGCGGAAAGTGAAAGTTGGTTCTGGCGAGGCACCGCGTATATGAGAAATCGCGTAAAGCGGGGTACAACTGTGTGTGTGTATATATATATATACTTTTTCCGACACAATACTTACGTTGTAGTAAAAATAGTATCTTAACTTTATGATGGTATGCACACACACACACAATATAGAAGAGAAATATCAATAAGAGAATAATATACTGTACCAGGTAAAAGAAAAATCAAGGTTTAACACTTACGTTAGTAGAAGAGATGGGTCGGCATACGGGAATGGCGGCTGGTTCCAAGGCAGAGGGCAGATTAGTTGCCCTCCGGTGAATCACTATCACTATTCACAGAGGTTTGCAGGGCCTCCCTGACAAACTCCTCAAAGTCCATATTGTCACGGTCACTATCACTGACTTGGGCTGGCTGTGGTTGTGGTGGGTTGCGGGCGAAGAAGTCGGTAATACTACGTTGACGACTAGCATTGATGTTGTCGTGATACATCTGGACATACGGCTCCATAATTTTCGACAGAAGGTGATTAGACACTTAATGCCGATGCTTGACTGTGTCTTTGTCATGGATGAGATTGATTTTCTCCCCAACTCGATGACTTCCTTCACATAATCATGGCTTGGTCCAGGTTCAAGGTTTTTCTGGGGTGGTGGGGGTCCAGTGGAATCCATTGCGAGAGGAATAGCGGGCACAAGCGAGAACTGTATACGCGGAGAACTGAGAACAATGAGTGGCCTGGGTAGGTCAGCGACTCCTTCCCTCTGGTGGCAGGGCACGTCATGTTACATTAAACCAATCACAGCTAGCGGCAGAGGGAGGTAAGGATGCGTGACCCAATCACAGTCCGATACACCATATGACGTCAGCGATAACATAAGAGCGACCTAATGCGCACCCCTCACCGCGCCACTTCCCACCTATGGTCAAGAATGGATCGCGTGAGTAAAAGATGGCGCAGCACATCTGGACCTCTCCAGCCGCTCGCCGCGTAAATGATGAAATTTACCTCGTAATTAAAACATTTCATTCTGGCAAGGCACCACGTAAATGACCAAACGCGTTAACCAAATCCGTGTAAATCGAGACTATACTGTATCACTTTTGTTCCCCAGTGTAGTGTTTTAAGCCATGCCAAGAAGTGCGCCGGGGTTGGTGTACCATTATTGATTGTGTTTGTAGTGTTGGAGGGAATAGAAGTGTCATCTTTTACAGTGCATCTCATTTACCCCAATCAAAGGTGCTATCTTTCCACGGGTCACGGAAAATATTTTTTAAATTAATTGTGTTTATGCTGGTTCGGGATTTTCTCTGAGGGGCGCTTCCACTGCATTACCATCCACTATACTGAAAAAAGAAAAACTATTTAAGTGAGAGAATTCTGATCGGGTAACGAATTACTTTCCATAAGAATCTTCAATTCAGTTAACGAACAAAAATTTGATTAACGAATTTCTTACGAAAACATGTCAACATGTTTTGGCTTGCTCATCGGTTGGTAGATTAGTCCGCCAATACAGTAATGGGTTCTAGGGCTTACATTCGTTTCCATTGGAGTAAATATCAAGAAGGTTGTGCTATTCAATATTTTTCAAAGTTTTATATTAAAATTATTAGTTATTTTAACACATTTAACAAATTACAGTACAGGGAACTAGTTTTTGGTGCGCCCATAAGCCACTTCACTCACCCACCAAGGCGTCTGTTTGTGTCTCTGTTCAGTGGAGGAAACATCTTGCTTGTGGGTCTCTTGAACACAGAGTATTTTTACGTTTTTACAGTACAATTATTGGACATTCTGAAAATTATTTAACATATTAATAATATATAGTACAGTACAGTGTTGATTTAATGAAAATAATCTTGAATTACACCTTGTGAACTTAAGATTTTATTGGTGAAATGAGGCATCAAGCATGGGTCCCCTGAAAGGTGATTTCTCCTCCATCCCCACTTCTAATTCCCATCATCATCATCATCAACCAGGAGCCTTCTACACACACACCTCAAAGTAAGTGTATTTAACTGCATTTTTTTTATACTTTGTATCTACTTTTCGGTGAGCTGGAACCAATTACTCAATATCCCATTGAAACAATGGATTCCGTTAACGAAATTTTCGGTTAACAAACGACTTTCTGGAACGAATTGTGTTCGTTAAAGGAGGGACCACTGTACCAGGCTGACAATTCCTTATCCGAAATCCTTGGGGCCAGATGTGTATTGGATTTCAGAATGGTCACAACAGATTTGTTTTTTTTCAGGGAACAGCCCACCCGGGCACAGGTCACCGACCAACATTAGGGGCTGGGAGGTAATAATAATAATAATAATAATAATAATAATAATAATAATAATAAAAATAATAATAATTATAATTCATTGGTCTAGGTTGTTTCTCACTTTTGAGATTTTTTCATTCTTGTTATTTCTTTATTTCTATTATTTTGTTATTACTGTTATTATTATTATTGTTATCATTATTATTTTATTTTTGTGTATTTCATATTATAAATTTTATTTACTATGAATTATTATTACAGTAGAATGTCGATTTAACGTGAATATTTAAGATTACAGTAAAGCCTCCGATAACGATGATTCGACCAACAACTTTTCATAATTAAAACCCAAGTTAATTTAGGATCCAATTCAATTTAAGTCCTTATTTCATTCGTATTTATGACCAAAATATAATACAAATTAAATTACATTTTCATATAAATAATAGCTAAATCCCGATATGTATTATAAAAAAAAATAATTACTGTAAAAATAAATGAAGAGCGCCTAGAGCAAAGACGCTACCTGGCTAATGTAGTAAACAACAGTCGGAGCTTGGCGGGTCCTATGTTTTCACGCATCTGGAACAGGAACAGGAGAAAAACTTTCCCAGGTTTCTTACAGCATTTTTGCATCCCTATTCAACATGAGCAAGTGATGGTAGTGTTGGTTCAAAAGCCAATAGAAAGCGTATAAGCTTAGCCAAGAAATTAGATGTGCTAAAACGATATGAAAAAGGTGAGAGGTCTGTGGATATTATATGGAGCAAGCAATGAATATATTTTATGAAGTGGATCCATTAACAGAAAAAAGCATTAAAATTTAAATAAATGCAACTGACCTCTACATAAAGATGTATAATGAGAAAAGAAAGCAGCTGTGCAAGGTTCTTTCAACAGCTTTATTATTCGAAGGCCTAAACCATCAACTTCAGCATCATTAGCAGCTTTAACATCAACTTCAGGTTCAGTAACAGTTTCAGCAACAGCTTTATGGAAAGCTACATCTTCAGCTAGAGTTGAACCTGATAACTTCGTCATCTGAGTAAAAATCTGCACAATATTCATTGGCTGTCCTTATGTTTTAGACTTTACCACCATTGGTGAGTAGAATTTTTGTTTTACATTCGTAATTATTATTTAAAACATATATGAACAGTAAATAAGTGTTGCTTTCATCTTCATATGTAGAGAAATGATGATATGTTTTCGCATGTACGCACTTACTGTTCATACGTCGGCGTTCCCAATCGTCTCGCCTTATTTCTTTACCATTAGTGGTTAGCTACGTCTAGTGTTCCATTGATTAACATAAAATAACATTAACTAAAACATATATAAAGGTATTCAATTTTTAAGTTCACTCCAGCTACAACCAGGGTCTTATTTTCTTCAGTTTCTTATTAGAACCATCGTCACTCACGAAAACAATGCCATCTTGCCTCTTGTGTGTATTATTATTCTATGTATTATTAATGAATTGTATTGTTCATTTCGGATATACTGTACAGTATAAAAATTAATTCAATCAAATACATATTCAGTAATAAAAAGATAAATGACGTGGTATCCTTAAATGCGCACGTACATACTGTATATGTTGGCATTCCCAATCCATCTCTTGTTTTTTTCATTGCCTTATGTGATTAGCTACTTCTAGTGTTCCATTTATTAACATTAAATAACGTTGCTTAAAACATATACAGTCTCCCCTCGACTTACGATGGGGCTCCGTCCCAACTACCAGGTAGTATGTCGAATTGGTCGTAAGTCGAAAATGCGAAAATAATACAGTACATAGAAATTCTAAAATGGGTGTCACTTTTTCTTCTCAGCACCACGAAGACTCTCACTTTTATGCTTGCCAGCCATTTTAAAGGGGATTACAAACGAAAAATTGCCAGTACACAGCGTGATCACTAACGTTGGTACTAGAAAATACGTAATTTGAAAAATATTTTATACGACCACAGCAGTCGTATGTCCGGGTTGTCGTAAGTCGAGGAGTACCTGTATATTCATTTTTTTACATTAACTTTACTACGGTTAAAACCAGGGTCTTATTTTCTTAAATTTCTCATGTAGAACTATTGTCCCGGACTCCCGGCTGTAAACACAAACGAAAACAATGGCATCCCATCTCCTCTTGTGTGACCATATTATTATTAATTTATATTGTATAAGGTGCATTCAGAAACATTATTTAAAGAATATAGTTTGCAATTTTCATTAATTGTATTGTCTTGGGGGGAAAAGAGGGTAAAAAAGCCACACAAAACATATGAAAAGGTCACACTTCGGAACGCATCTCATTTTTATTGCTTTATTTTAATGGTAATTAATGATTCGCGATAAGACAATTCACCTTATACTGTACTGCAATATTGGAGGACACATTAACGTCGTTATTCGAGGCTTTACTGTATTGATTTAAAGCGACATCCACAATTAAGGACAATGTTTCAATTTAAAGCAAATCTTTCCTATTTTACACGAGTCAATCAAGGCGCATACAATTTTAAATTTCGCGCCTAATGTTTCCCACCAGACACGTCTCTGGCCACGCTACACGGCTGCCTGCCACCCTCCCACGCATCCTCAGTTTTCGCGCTGACGCTTTAATGAACGGACTTACTGTGTGACACTATCTCTTCTACCACATGTATCAACCATCGCCATTATGTCCAAGAGGCCAGCTACTACTGTATATCATTAACTTCCCCATAGGCCAAGAAATCAAGGCAAGCAATTACACTGGAGCAGAAAATCAAGGTGCTGGAAGCACTGCAGCGAGGAAATGGTGCTTCAAGTGTGGGGCGCCAATTTGGACAGTGATGTGGATAATGAGCTGGTCGAGTTGGGCTCTGAATCTTCAGAGAATGAATTGCTAAGTAAAGTTGAGTGAAAATCAATTTTTGATAGCATAAAGTAATTAAAAACTAAGTTGAGAGGAAAGTGAAAGGCCTTGGTGAGTCAGATAAGAGGCAGCAGGTGTGCGGCGCCAACATGACCACCCTCTGACATCAGCCGACCACGACTAAACAAACCATTTCGTATCCCTTAATTTTAGCGGTGTTGAGTTATGAGTGTTTATTTTAACATACTACAAAAAACAATGCTTTGTTTATTCTAGGAGATGGGCTGAGGTGCATCTGGGTAGACTATCAGTCTTTTTAATATTTTGTGTTTCTCTCAAGTACCAAACTAAATTATCCATTGAAACAACACTTCGATTTAGCGTGAATTAGGTTTAAAGCGACCTCCCTTGGAACATATCTCGCGTTAAATCGACTTTCTACTGTACAGTATATTACATTTTCGCCTCCCAGGCCCCGATGTGGGTCAGTGACATGAGCCCGGGTAGGCTAATCCCTGTTAAAAAATTATATATACTGTACTCTATATGTTTTGCTCCACTAAAAAACTTTCGGTTTTCAGAATTTCGGATAAGGGGTTGTCAACCTGGTAATATATTAAAATTTGTTTTTACTTTTTAGGAGGACCAAAACCGTGTACCACCCATGACTGCAACAGAAGAAGCAATGGCTGCTTAAATTACTGATGTTGCCATTCAGGAATGTTTGTTTTAGAAGAGTTGTTTATTTTCCAATTGTAGCCTTAGGAGTGAAAGGTTAGTTTAGCCATTTGTGCGTGATGAAATCGATGCACTGGTACAACTGCATCGGGAAGAATTAATTTACCATATAAATTGATTGTTAATTTAGGTTAGGTTAGATTCTGTGCAGGAGGTAGCAATAAATGCCTTACAAGAACTTGAGTAGATGGCCTCGGCAAGGTTTGTTTTATTCCCCTGTATTGCATACAATTCAAATACAGCTATACTGTATGTAGCAATTATTGTCTATTTTGAGGTAGTTACAGGATTTCCTTTATCAATTACGATCTGCTACTGTAAAGTGCATATTTTTTTTATCTTGCGATTCTTTTTCATGAACACACACTTGTATAGTAGGAGGAAAGAAAAAATAATATTTATTCTCATAACATTTTCCTGTATACCTACTTATTAAAATAATCAGTGTTACACTTGATTTTAGTTCATTGTCCCTTTATTAGTAGTTTTCGTGAATTGTTTCAAAGGTAACTTATATACATCTTACTCTGCAAACTGAAGAATTACTGTACTGTAGTTACTTTTATCCTCTTCACCAGAATCACCACAGATCGGCTCATTAGCCGCTAGGGCGATCGGTCACGTCTGTTACTTTTCCATTTCTTTTATCCGCTTCACCAAATGATAGGCTCGTTAGCCGCTTGGGCGATCGGTCACGTCTCTCTTATACCCTGTTGGCAAGTAGTACTGGGCATGCACCGGCTCCTGAATGTACCTGAACCCGCTCCACTGATGGTCAAGTCTTGTCTTGAAAGAGCTCACACTCGATGCCGTCACAACATTTTCTGGTAGATTGTTCCAAGAGTTTACAACCCTCACTCCGAAAAAGTTTGCCCTCACAGTTTTCTGGACTTGCGGCTTCTTCAATCTTGAGCTGTGACCCTTGTGGGGCAAGCGTCCAGCAGCTCCAAATAAGGACACTCGACTGAGTAGTGCCCCCTGAGATGCTTATACACCTCAACTAGGTCACCCCTTGCCTGTCTTTAGTATAAGCTAGGCAAGTTCAGGAGCTCCAATCTCTCAGGGTAGCTGAAGTGCCGAAATGCAGGCACCAGTCTGGTGGCCCTCCTTTGAGCATTTTCAACCAACTGACAGTCCCTAGCATATCTCAGGGACCAGACAGGGTGACAGTACTCCAGATGGGGAAGCACTTCACCCTTGAAGATCATTACGAGGGACGGACCGTCTAGATATCTGAACGATTTTCATATAAGACCCAATAATATATTTCCCTGATTTAACTTCTTCTCGCAATGGCCCGAGAACTTCACCTCATTGTCAATATACACACCTAAGTCCTTCTCACATTCAGTCTCAAATAATGCAGTTTCTTCATCCTGTTGGGACATATGATACACCTCCTTACAGTTGGTACGCCCCAGGTGCATCCTCGTACACTTAGTGACATTGAATCTTAACAGCCATTTCTTCAACCATTGTTGGAGCCCACAAAGGTCCTTCTGCAGCTCTTCACAGTCCACTTGGTTCTTGATTTCCCGAAATAACTAGGCGTCATCGACAAACATTTGTATGGAGGAGTGTACAACATCAGGGATGTCATTTATGAAACAAACAAACAACAGCGGACCCAACACACTGCCCTGTGGTACCCCACTTGTGACAGGTATAGATGACGATTTCGTGCCATTAATCACCACACTGCTTGCGGTCATGTAGAATGTCTTCTATCCACGCGAGGGCATTTCCCCGATTTCCGTACCCTTCCAGTTTGATTTTCAGCCTTTCGTGGGGTACACTGTAGAAAGCTTTGGCAAAATCAAGGTAAATATTGTCGATATTACCACCCCATTGCAGAATATGGGTCCAACCATCCAATACCTTGAGCAATTGTGTTAAGCAGGAGCGCCCCGGCATAAAATCGTGTTGGCAATCCTTTACAAGGTTGTTTCATAGTAGATGTTCCATCACAACATCTCTGATAATACTCTCAAGTCAGTTACACATACTGGTCAGGCTCACTGGTCTATAGTTGTTCGTAGAGTGACGATCGCCCTTCTTGAAGATAGGACTCACATAAGCCACTTTCCATTCACTGGGGACCCTTTGTTCATCCAGGCATTTACAAAACAGGATCTTCAGGGGCTTGGCAAGCTCATTGCACAACTCTCTTAGCACTCTAGGTTGCACCATGTCAGGGCCAGGACTCTTATGGACCTTTAGCTTTCACAGTTTATTTCTAATGCCATCTTCTGTGAATACAATGTGGGTCAGTGCTGTGTCGAAACGTCTGTCTTCAAACGCAGGAAGGTTAATCGCATCCTATCTTGTGAACACCGAGGAAAAGAAGCTGTTACAATGCCTCAGCTTTATCCTGGTCAGAACTGTGCAACTACCATCTTCAAGCCTCAGGTCTGATACTCCTACTCACGCTTGTAATTTTGTCTTTGCATAGCGGTAAAACATCTTTGGGTTTGACTTGACCTCGCTTGCAACCAGGCTCTGAAACTCCTTTTCAGCCCTTCTACATTCAATCTTTGCTTGGTTTCTGGCTCTTGCATACATCCTCCCGTCTTGCTCATCATTTGACCCAACCCACGACTTGAAATTCCAGGTTATATTCTTAACCTTGTCGACCGCGGCACGGTTCATGTGTAGGGATCCCCTCGTATTCCTAGAAGCACTGGGATTGGTCTTGGGTGTCTATTTATCGATCAAATGGGTCACTTTACTAGTTATGATATTCAGTGTAGTGTCTCCATTCTTGTGCCTGAATGAGTCAAGCCAGTGGATACCCCTCATCTCTTCCCTCATCCCGTTGTAATTTCCCTGGTAATATTTGCACCTTGGCCTGGCTTTATCTTGAACTAGGTAACAGTTAAATCTGAATGACAACACTACATGGTGACTGGTGCCAACTGGGGTTAGATGTTCCAGTTTGGCCACCAAACCCCCCTTTTTCTTATCATGAGATTTAGTGGCTTGGGTGTTTGCTCCCCTCTGTAGTGTTGGGTCTCTAACATGTTGGAACAGAAAATTATCTCCCAGTTTCTACAAAAAGAGTAGCAGGGTTATTCAAGTCATTTGGGGTGAACTTGTTTCTCCAGTCGATGTCGCCATAGTTAAAGTCCCCCATGATAAGGAGGTGGTTAGGGTTGAGCATCGCTGCATTGTCTATTAAGGCTCTTAATTTCCTTTGATTTAGTGGGCCACAGTTTGGAAAGCTGTAGATACACCCGACAATAAGCAAGTTCCTTCCCTTTAATTTAATTTTACACCACTTGTACTCTTCAAAAACATCCTCTCCCTGTACCCTCACCTGGCTGGCTCTAAGGTCTTGCCTAGCATAGATAACCACACCCCTCATGAAAGTTTCTTGAGAAAGGTTCGTAAATGAGTCATATCCAGCAATACTGAACTCACATTCCTCTGGGTCTATTCTCATATTCTTGTACAGCAGTTCTACAACTCCTACAATATCTGGTTGGTGTAACTTCAGTAGTGTTTCAAACTCATCTCTCTTATCAAGGAACATGTCAGTATTAGTGTACATGACATTCAAACCAGAATTTGTTCTCGGTAACGTTTCTGCTCTGAGAAGTAACCCCCCCACCCCTCATTCTCAGAAGCTGCAGCATTTGTTAAGGACACTGTATTTTGCAGGGTGTGGTTAGAAATGTCATTTGTTACACGGCATTCGCCTCCTCCTGCCTGGTAGGCGGAGCTGGTGTCTCCTCCCGGGTGGGTGGGTAGAGCGGGTGGGTGGGTAGAGCGAGTGGAGGGTGCGCTGCTATCCCCTGGCCCTGTGTCGGCACACTTGCTTCCTCTACCATCCCCCTGAATATAACCCACGTACACCAGTCCCCGTTCCTCCTTGACTCTACCCTTTTCTGCTTCAAGTCGTGTAGGAGTTTCTTGTGATGTTCCCTCTGCATTACCGTGCGATCTGGGTGAATGAATACACTCCGGGATGCCTCGCTCCTTGCTAAGTTTTTCGCCTGCTGAATAACCTCCCATTTCTCCTCCTCACTCACTAGTGTGATCCTGAGGCAGCGAGGCTTACCCCCTGCTTTTGTCCCAGCCTCCTCACATCCTGTGGGATTGATGGCATCTTCAGAACCTCTGTACAAATATTCTTAAACGGCATCTTATCGTGGGTTACCTTACTCTCAGTTCCCTCCGCCTGGCTCTCGGGGACTCCAAAAACTATTACAGTACATTGTTACTGCGCTGGAAATGTTCCCGTTGTTCCTCCTCTCCCCTAACAGTAGGTCCGTTAATTTTCATTTCTTCAACACACTTCTTCAGAGTCCCTAGCTGCTGTAGAACCCGTTCTGATCCCGCATCACTCTCTGCCACCTCCCGTGGCCCTGTTAATGCCTCAGCATAACTCCTCTTAGCAACCACCTCCATTCTATCGGCTACTTCCTCAGTCTTTCCCAACTTGTTGTAGTTTGGCAACCAGCAAGGCTCCAGCTTCATCTATTTTCATCCCTAGGGAACTCGTTCCCCTATGGCTTGCAATCGCCTCATTCACCTTGACTACGCAGTCAGGGCAATACCGCAATACCAGCAACAGCCTTCATGCTTTACGGCAATTTGCATCATCCTAAACTTTGCATTAGTCAGGCCTGTATCCTCCATAACCGACAACCCCCTGCAGTAATCACATATTATACTCATGGGTGTTGTTGTTGTGAGGTGGGGAGGTGCAGACTGTGTATAGATCTACACATATTTAAAAAAATAAAAATACTGAGCTGCTCTCTGCTGGTTTTATAACCTCCCCTGTTGCCTTTAGAGTTGTCTTCTGTTTTTGTTCTCTTTTTTGGGATCACCTGAAGAATCATTGCCCCAACATATTTCACCTGAAGATTAACTACCTTAATGCTAAATTAACCTAACCTAAACCTATTCTATCCTAACCTAAATCTAACCTAACATATCCTAACCTAACCTCATCCTCCCAAAATAGTTTTAGGGTGGTTTAATCTTTAGGCGAAATAAGCTGGGGCGATGATTCTTCAGGTGATCCCCTTTTTTTTCAGTTCAGTTCGGTGTTGTCGGTATTTATGTGCTATCTCTATGTTCTGTACAATGCATTTTGCTATGAATAGTGGATTTTGTACACCAACTCAGTCCTTTAGAAACACAGAAAAATAAAATAAAACTTTTTTGGGGCAGTAGTAGAATGCCTTTAAGGATAGCCAAGCTTATTGATTTTATTTATTTTTACTAGTATTTCCTTATACAAGTACTGTACTGTACTGTACTTTCTTTTCCTGTTCTCATCAACGACTATATCTCTTTGTGCTATCACTGTGTACACTGTATCTCCCTGTGAATGGTGTATTGTAACCACAGTTTCAGTCCATGAGAAAACACACAAACAAAGTAAAATTTAAAGTTAGGTTAGGTAAGGCATGTTAAGGTTAGGTAACATACGCCACACACTGAAAGTCACGTTTCTTGCATTTTCATCAACTTTTTAAATGAGCCATCAAATATGGAATAAATAGCAGCCCATGAGTAGTTTTATCGTTTAGATAAAATTAAATTACTTTTACTTACCCAATTTATTTCATGCAACGTTCTTCATAATTATGTTCACTAATGTCTAAATATCTACTGTGATTTGTTGGTATTAAACCTATTAGTCAATTTATAGTACCACACCCGTCTATTTCGATATTAAAAATAGGTTTTTCCAAATGTATTTTGATGAGTTTCGAACGAATTTGAAATTCATTTCCACCGGAAATCATGTGTTTTATTTTTTATACCCTCCCCCCTACCTAACAATCATAACGGAATAAGTTGGATTTTTTTTAGAATAAATAAATAACTATATTACCAACGAACCAAGAAAACCTAACCTAACCGGTTTATATATAGGACTAACCCGCCATGGCTGCAAAGCGCCGATGCGGCTGTATCATCTCGCGTCCAGAAAATCTTCAAATTTCACCATATCATAGTAAGTTCTTTCTGTTTAATATACCAGAGAAGTTAGGTAAGGTAAGGTTAGGTGGTTTTGTTTGGTTGGTTAGGTCTGTTCTTCATACCCATAAATGTTAAGTAGCATTTATTTTAAAAATATAAATTTTTTAACATATTTCCACAAATTACAACAGTGGGTAAATTTGCATAAGCGCATCACACTGTTAGAAAGTCAAAAATATATTTTTCTAGTGTATTTGTGTGTTTAGACTGAATATGACCTTCATTTCCGGCAGAAATTGGCCAGGTTTTTTTTTTATCATTTTTTTTTCGTGGGACGTTCTCCGAAAAAAAAATAATGGCTAAGCGAATAAAAAATACACCAAAAATACACTAGAAAAACAAAAACCAAACCTAACTAACTCTCACCATATGATGGAATCACCTATTTCTTACCTTATTACCATCTCTTCTTTGTCTTTAGGATAAGGGACGAGTTAGGACAACGTTGGTTTTTGCGATATTTACATTCAGTCTTGCACTTATGACACTTTACTGAGGTCGGGAGAACACCAAGCGATCGAAAAAATGCTACAGTTTCTTTGTTTTTCCCCAAAACTCGCAATCAGCTCCATTTAAGTGACACCCATCACAGACTTCCATGGTCGGAAATATATATGAATTTGGAAATATGAGACCCAAAATAAAAATCAATTTTGATTGGGCCAAAAATACCGCAAATTAAATAAAAAATAATTGTAATTGTTTGCAAAAAAAATGTTTTTGATTGGCTGCGTGACGTGTACGGGAACGCATGGGCGTGATGAATTATGAAGTAGACACGCAGTGTGGGAGGTGAGGTAGGCGATAATGGAAGAAAATAGAAAAATTTTTTGATATGCTATCTCCGTTATTATACATTTGCGCTGGTAATGTAATAGATGAAAATTATCTTATAATTAGACGTCTTATTCGAATATGATAATAGATTAGTGGTAGGAATGTGTGGTGTGAAAGCGCAATAATACCCAACAGTGTCCAGTATAATATAACAATGAAAATCCGGCATTTTTATAATTGTTTTCAATCAATTTCGCTTGTGGGTTAGTCCTATATAATTTCCACCTAACCTAACCTAACCCCTTGTTGTTTCATGCCCCCACATCTTATCTTAATCTGTAAATGAATCCAATGATCTTTGGTAAATTTGTAGAAGTGCACCCAACTCTGTTAGAAAGTAAAAAATATATTTTTCTAGTGTATTTGTGTGTGTTTAGTTCGGTTATGACCTTCATTTCCGTCGGATATTGGCCGTTTTTTTTTTGGTGGGGCGTTTTCCGAAAAATAAACAATGGCTAAGCAAATACAAATTACACAAAAAAAAATAGAAAAACATAATCCTGACCTGACCTCTTAACTGACTCACCATATGATGGAATCACTTATTTCTTACCTTATTGGCCTGGCTCTCGTTCGTCGTTGGAGTTACCACAGTGCCACAGGGGCGCACCCAGAAATTAAGTAAAGGGGGTTTCCAAATTACTGAGAAGTCTGGTGAGTGTAGGGAGGCCCCCCGGAAAATATGTTGAAATCTGACCAATATTTGACGCCATTTGCACTGAATCTTAGGAAATAATCTGAGGTTGAAGATGGTGTAATTTAGCATCCTAATCTTTGTTTATAGACTTATATTACAGGATAATAGAAGTCATAAAATTTTCGAGTAAATGTATTATAGCTAACTATAACAGTAATAATATACTAGCATGAGACTGATATGACAACTTACCTTTTCGAGAAAAAACGATTGATAGCTGTTTGCTGACTGGTAGACATAGAGTTGTTGAAGGATGTGGCATCCAAAGTAGATGTAACTACACCAAAAACTACATGTGAAGTGAGGCCGAGAGAAGTGGGAACATGTTCCCTGACCTAGCATGCTAGATTTCCAACGCCGTATCATCGTACGATACAGTTATTTGAAGCTCACTTGCAAAATCATCAAAATTGTGAAAAAGGATGGAAAAATAATGTATAAATATGTAAAATCTATAGAAAATGTACAATGTAGATGAGAAAATGAAAAAAACACATTAAATCTCAATATTTCACACTGTCTGGCAGTGCTGTATATTAAGTGCATTCAGGTGCATGGGAATGGCAGAGGTGGTAGTTACCGTGGCGTGGGGTGAGGTCAGGTAAGCTGACCCAACCTTCGTGTTACTAAGATGTCGCCAGGTCAGGTATGGGTTGGCCGCACCATGCAGTACCTGGAGGGGGGTTTCC
Source organism: Homarus americanus (assembly GCF_018991925.1). NCBI lineage: Eukaryota > Metazoa > Arthropoda > Malacostraca > Decapoda > Nephropidae > Homarus > Homarus americanus. The sequence continues at coordinate 25,715,416 of NW_024713129.1, forward strand.
GGGCAACCAGGAAACCCCTCTGGGTGCGCCACTGATGCCACATATGTTGGTCTTGACGACATTTACACTCGTTCTTGCACAAAGGACACTTTGTAGTGGATACTCTCCCCTACAACTACTGACTGATCACTTGCCGTCCGTTCACCAGCCAATCAGCAGCGAGCTCCACAAATCCAAGCCTCACTCTCGTACTGCGCAGTGATTGGCCCGTTACTGCCTTCACCTCATTTCTCACCTCTGCACTCTGATCCTGTAGAATCGTATAAATACGCCTCAGCCTAGCCGTGAACATCACATCACATGGTCGGAAAAACAGTGACAAAATCAAGATCTTTAACTACCATGTACATCAAATGAAAATACAGGACGAACCACAGGACGGAATAGCAATAGCTATAAAACGCAACATACAATACAAAATCATAGACAAGAGGCCCAATAACTTCATAGGAGACCTCATCGCTAAACACAACCTGAGGACACAATAACAAATGGTCCCCATAAGAACATAAGAATGGAGGAAACTGCAGAGGGCCTATTGGCCCATACTGGGCAGTCCCGTTTACACCCAACCCCTATTGCTCATATAAGCATCCAACCTATGTTTGAAGCTATTCAGCGTATTCGAGTAAATGATGATATTTGGTAACTTGTTCCATTCATCCACTACTCTGTTTACAAACCAGTTTTTACCTATTTCACGCCTAAATCTAAATTTGTCTAATTTAAAACCATTGTTACGAGTTCGCTCCTGGTTGGATAGTTTGAGTACCTTTGTAATGTCCCCTTTGTTTAGCCCTGACTTCCACTTATACTGTACACCTCTATCAGGTCGCCCCTCGCTCTACGTCTCTCGAGGGAGTGCAAATTAAGATGCTTTAACCCGTCTCTATACTCAAGGTTCCTAATGCCCGGGATTAGTCTTGTTATTCTCCTCTGAATTCTTTCCAAGGATTCTATATCCATCCTGTAATACGGTGACCAGAACTGAACTGCGTAATCCAAGTGAGGTCTCACAAGCGCAAGATATAGTTTTAAGATGACCTCGCTAGTCTTGTAACTAACACTCCTTTGTATGAACCCAAGTACTTTATTAGCCTTGTTTTGAGCAAATACGCATTGTTTACTTGGCTTAAGATTCCTACTTATCATTACTCCTAAATCTCTCTCGCATTCAGATTTCTCAATAACATCGTTGTTCATCTGGTATCTGATTTCCCTGTTTACAGTGTAGTGGAAATTTCCCATACAAATACAACTGCCGTTTGTCGCTGACTAGCCGACCCCTTTTCGAATTCCCCAGCCAACCCCTCGTGGTCTAAGGTCGGCTACTAGCACCGCCTACCTCCGCTATATAACACCTCACCTCGCCGTGACCTGCCCCTTCTACCTACAGCCACGCAGCAAGCACCACCACCTCCGAGCACGCTCCCGAACCAGCTCTCTCTACTCCACGCTTGTCACCACGCGGCCACTTCCCAGCACCAAGCTGCACTGTACATCCAATACAGTGGCGTAGCTGGAAATAATGTACCCAGGGCAGCTTGAGTTGCCCCGTGCCCCCACAAAAAATACATATTGCACAGTGACTCACTCTTATATATATATATATATATATATATATATATATATATTAAATAGTTTGTGTACCATTATAATATTACTGTACTTTCACATACTCAAATATAGTATGCTTTAAATACACCCCAAACATACTTAAACTTTATAAGTAACAGTTAAACAAAAAGCAAAAACGACATATAGGATAGGGAAAAAGTAAAAAAAGTGTAAAAAATTAGGACCTCTTTATTTCTGAAATGAAAACTACAACTTTCTACAAAGTAACTTTTCTTGTTTTTTTTGTTGGCAAATTCTTCAATGACATTGTCAAAAACTTTTTAATCTGTCAATTGTCGCTCTATAGACAGTATGGCAAGATTTCTCAACCGCAAGGTGCTCATAGTAGATCTTAAGTAACTCTTGATCAGTTTTAATTTCGAAAAACTCCTCTCACAAGCAGCAACACTAACAGCAATTGTGAGGAAAATCCTCAGCATTATTACTATATTTGGAACCGAGTTCCCAAGGTTATACTTTTGAATAAACTGCAAAAGTTCAAGGGGGCCTTCTTTCCACGTCTGTATTCTGTCTTTAATAGTTATAGCAGCAACAGCAACAAAATGCTGAAGTCTTTTTCTCTCAACGAGGAACTCCTCTTTATCAATGTCGTCGTGATCGTGATCTATTTGACACTCATATTTATCATCCAAAAGATTCAATGGGGTAAGGAAGGCATATTTCTCAGCAAGTTCATGAAGCTGTTGAAATCTCAAAGTTATTTCTTGGATCACTCTGTCCAGCTAAGAAAACATTTCTCTCCTCAATTCAATGTCTTATGGCAATTCAGCATCTCGTGATCCTTCACCAAACATTTGTTTCTTCTTTTTGGGTCGACGCTGACGCTCCATGACTATCCCCAGATCATTGCAAATTTCTTTGGCATAGTAAAGTCCATTACTCACTAGCATGTCCCTGTTTTCAACTTGAAATGTTTCTAATGCCCTGAGTTTTATATCACATTGTTGTATGTTCACGCCCTTGGTTTGGAGGTAAGTCTGTGTGTCGTTAATTTCTAGAAGGACGGGTCCCCACAGGCCAAGAAAGCACAAAAAGGAAAATGATTGCAACGCACCAAGTAGAACACCAGCATCTGCCCTGGTAGCTGTATTTTCTTTTGTCGGGGGGGCTTTTGTCTGTACCCCAGTGAGGATAGTGTCTTAGTATAAAATCGCAATGCTGTGAAACAAAATCTTAATATTTAATCTCAGTACCGCAGCAAAAGTCACATCAATATTTTTTAACCAATACTTTAATATTTCTTACCTTATAGTATTATGTCTTCCAACGAAGTAAATAACTGGATCGAAAACACAAGAGAACTTAAAAGTCGTCTAGCCTCCCCTCGTCTTGTCACGATGGAGACTTGTGCAGAACTGAATTGAATTGCTTGTAACTGGTGGATTGGTCGGCTGTACATGAACTGATATGACCCGAGACTGCATGGTTTTGCAGCTACTGGAGACGTTAATCCTTCCCTTTGTATCGGCGGCAAGTTAATCCTCGTCGTGTCTGACCTAACACCTGACCCACACCACATGAGCTCACTGGCGTACTTGTTTGAAGTTGTTTCCTTAATCCTCAACAGGTTACAGGTTGTGTGTGTGGCGGGGGGCCTCATAGCAAGGGTGTAGCTCATGACGTGGCCGTGATGATGTGGGTCAGGTGTTAGGTCAGACACGACAAGGATTAACTTGCCGCCGATACAAAGGGATGGATTAACGTCTCCAGTAGCTGCAGATATGGGTGATGAGCAGACCCAAAAGTGCCGCCCGGGGCGGACCGCCCCCCCCTAGCTACGCTAGTGATCCAATACAATATCTATATATATATATACAGAGAGCGCATTGTGAGTTTCCTTTCTCCAACCCAACCTGAGTGTGAGAAAACATCACATATACCGAGTACTTTACATTTGTACACATTGAATTTCATCTGCCATTTTTCAGACCATTCGAAAAATTGGTTTAGATCTTCCTGTAGTTTTGTGGAGTCCTCGTCAGATTTAATTACACATCCTATTTTAGTGTCATCTGCAAATTTACTTATGTTGCTGTCTACGCCGATATCTATGTCGTTTATGTATATAATAAATAATAATGGTTCAAGTACTGAGCCTTGGGGAACTCCACTAGTGAAATTGCTCCAATGGGATTTAGTGCTGTTAATGCTCACTCGCTGTTTCCTCTCTTATAACCACGCCCTAAACCATTTTAGAATATCATGTTTAATGCCATGAGCCTCCACTTTTCTTATTAGCCTTTCGTGAGGGACTCTGTCGAAGGCTTTGTTAAAGTCGAGATATACCACATCATAATTGTGCCCCTCGTTCACTGATTCGAAAACTGATGAAAAGAATGTTAATAGATTAGTTAGACATGAACGCCCGCTTGTGAAGCCATGTTGGGAATCATTGATCAACTTGTGCTTCTCCAGGTGATTTCGAATAGAGTTTGAAATGATTGCTTCCAGTAATTTGCCTACAATTGATGTTAGACTGATTGGACGGTAGTTAGAGGATAGTGATCTATCTCCCTACTTGAAAATCGGTATTACATTCGCTATCCTCCAGGATTCTGGTACTACACCTGTTTTTAAGGACATGCTAAATAACTTTGCTAAGCTCTTCCTTTCATTCCTTTAATACTCTGCCAAATATCTCATCGGGGCCTGGTGACTTATTAGGCTTTAGTTTGTCAATTTGCTTATTAACATCGTTACTAGTCACTACTATCTCGCTTAATTTATTTTCTTCACTATCTCTGTATAGAGTCAGTGCCTCAGGTATCATGTTTAAATTTTCGGTGGTGAAAACTGTTGAAAAATATTTATTCAGATTAAAGCTCATTTCTCTGTCATTATCAGTTAGCTCGCCAGTATCTGACTGTATTGGTCCAATCTTTTCTCGTGTTTTAGTTTGATACATTTGATAGAATCCCTTGGGGTTTGACTTTGTCTCCCTTGCTATCTTCAGCTCATTATTCCTCTTTGCTTTTCTTATCTCAGGCTTAACCCTACCGGCCAATACCTTATAGTAATCTCGGAGGTAAACTTCACCACGATTTATTCTCCTACCTATAGCCTTCCTCTGTCCAATAATGTTCTTTAAATAATCATTTATCCATTTAGGGTCACTGTTGTTTGATCTGAGTTTTTTGTATGGTATGTTCTGCTTTTGTGCATTAAGTGACTCATTATTTAAATTGTCATGGAACTCGGCAACCTCAGATCTCGTTATCAGGTCAATCTCAACCGTCAGGTCTCTGGGTAGGGTGAAGTCGCCCTCTGTGGGTACATTGTGTGTGGTCACCTCATGTGAGGTCATGTAGTTCACCCCCAAGAGTGATACCCCTTCTCTCAGCTGCCTCTTCAAACTATCAAAGTTTGCCCTTCTGAAATCTGGGACTTTGGTGGAATTTTCCTTACGGCTGCCCTGAAATTCTAACTGGAATCTAATTTCTTTGTGATCGCTGTTTGCAAGTTCGTTCCCTTCCTCGACATTACTAATGAGGTTTTCTCTGTTCGACAGAACTAAATCCAGTATATTATTACCCCAGGTGGGTTCGGTTATATTATAGACTTAGGAAACAGTCCTGGATCGTTGCAAGAAAATCCTCTGATTCTGAGTTACCCATAAGGTCAATCCAATCTATTTGGCTAAAGTTAAAGTCGCCTACTATACAGACTTTGCTATGCATGGAAGCCCTGCGTATTTTGTCCCAAATAAGTCGCTCATTAACTCTATCAAGATTAGGAGGTCTATGTATTACTCCTGTGATTAATTTTTCCATACCATCGATTAATTCTATCCAAATTGTTTCTGTATTCCGCTCAGTTTTTATTTTCTTCTTTATTTCTCACTTCAGATTATCCCTGACATAGATTGCAACTCCACCTCCTTTCCTAATTTGCCTATCGGTATGGAATAATTTGTAACCTGCAATTTGGTATTCGACAGGTAACTCACGTGAGTCTAGGTTTATCCATGTTTCGGTGAATGCTATTATATCGATTTTTTCGTTACATACCAAGGCCCTAATATCATCCATTTTGTTTCTCATACTTCTACTGTTTGCGTAGTAGACATTTAAGTTAGTCGTGTTCTGAGTCCTCTCTTTGTCGCGTTTTGGTTTTAACTCCCTACCTAATTTAGTTTTGTCATTATTCCTAGCACTATTTCCCTGTAACCTTTTACTTTGTTGACCCGCTCCTACTGCAGTCTCCTCCATTCCCGTGCTCATATGTTCCCCTAGCAGTTTAAAGACTTCGGCATCTTTTGAACTGCCCTCTCGAGAGACTCAGCCAGGGTTGCCACCCCATCCCTAGACACATGCACCCCATCCTTCGCATAAAGGTCCCTTCTGTCGTAGAAGTTGCTCCAGTTGTCAATGAATGGGAATGATATTGACTTGCAATATCTGTCAAGACGGCCGTTGACACCAACTGCCCTTACTTTTACTTTTATCCCTTTCGCCACTGATCGGCTTGTTAGCCGCTTGGGCGATCGGTCACGTCTCTGTCACGCACTGTTGGCAAATACTGGGCATGCACCGGTTCCTGAATGTACCTGAACCTGCTCCAGTGTTGGTCAAGCCTGGTCTTGAAAGAGCTCACACTCGATGCCGTCACAGCACTTTCTGGTAGATTGTTCCAAGAGTTCACAACTCTCAATCCGGAAAAATTTGCCCTCACAGTTTTCTGGACTTGCGGCTTCTTCAATCTTGAGCTGTGACCCCTTGTGGGGCGACCGTCCGCCAGCTCCAAGTAAGGGCACTCAACTGAGTAGTTCCCCTTGAGATGCTTATACACCTCAATAAGGTCACCCCTTGCCCGTCTGTAGTATAAGCTAGGCAAGTTCAGGCGCTCCAATCTCTCAGGGTAGCTGAGGTGCCGAAGTGCAGGCACCAGTCTGGTGGCCCTCCTTTACTATCCCTGGGTTAATTAGACAAAAAACTACTTTACGATCTCACAAAGAAAAAAATAGCGGGGATATAAGGTATATTACAATTACCTGGAGAGAAGTGCAGTTGGGTGGTGGTGGTCAGGATACTGAGGCCAGGTCAACATGGGCTGGCGGGTATCTTGGGTGTAGCCTAGGAGGTGACACACCCGCCGCATTACCCACCACACTCGAAGTTCAGCCACCTCTCCCTTTTTGTCCAATTCCTCATTCTCTACCTCCTTGTCATCGTCGCTTCCTCTTCCCGCCATTCTCCCACACTTCCTGACACATATATTCCATGCCTTTAGGATATTTCTATAAATGTAAAATCATTCCTACAACTTAAAAAAAAAATTCGTTAGGTACAGAGCCAGAAAAGAGGGTTCAAATATTCACCAGAAAGGAGGATAAGTGGTTAAGATTGAAAATTAGCAAGAATGTATAGTCATAACTTATCATCTTCGTAGTATGTACAATCTCGTTCAAGATTCTTCGAACACCGCTGGAGACAGCTGGGAACTCAAGGCCGTTTGTTTACTATAATACATAGTACAATATAATACGAAACAACAATGCCCAACCATTAATTAAGCAACGGGGAACTAAGAAGAGTAACTGAGACGTGACCGATCGCCCAACCGGCTAACGAGCCGATCAGTGGTGAAGAGGATAAAAGTAAAAGTAAGTAACCAATCGCCGATAACCTTTTACATTCATTCATAATTTCTGCAACGTACTATCGTAAACAAAAAGCCAGTTTTCTCCAGCTTTGTTTGAAGAATCTTGAACGAAACTGTACATTGTATAACTTTGTATTAAATATCAGCCTCGACAGACTATTTACGTTTGTGCATTGTCAGAAATTTACTTCTCTTTTATTGAAGACGCAACATTTCTTTATATTCCAATGTAATGCAGGTGCACCATGATTCATAAACACTATCTATCTACACTATAAAATAAAATTATCGGTAAAATATACAGTATATACACTTACTGGATAAGCTAGGGTGACCCAATTTTCGCAGCTCACCAGTCATCAACACACTGATGCGTTGCTATGGACGCCACGCCGTTGCCATGGAGAACTACTCCCAGATGGATTTCACCAACGTTCTATTATTAATCTCCTTTATATATTGTAATGCCCTTATGTATTCCTGAAATATAAATACAATAATTTAAATTACTCTATGTATACACAAATATGTATTTTTCGGCGAATGCTTATGTGCGAATAAGCAAATTCCTGTATACATTCAACGCCACGCCGTTGCCATGGAGAACTACTTCCAGATGGATTTCAACAATGTTCTATTATTGATCTCCTTTACATATTGTAATGCCCTTATGTAATCCTGAATTATAAATACAATAATTTGAATTACTCTATGTATACACAAATATGTATTTTTCGGCGAATGCTTAGGTGCGTATAAACAAATTCCTGTGTACAGTAATATCAGCTGGCAGCTACCATTGACAAATTGTTGTTGCCTTGTCAGGTTGCCAGTTAGTGCAACTTGTATCCTATAATAGTACTATTACTACTCAAAGGTGTGCATAGGAGAAGTAGCATCTATCCTGTGGGGTATGGGTTGTTTGGGTTCACACTCAGGATGGGATGGAGAAAGGAAACTCACAATGTGCTCTCTGTAGACATGTTGTATTGGATGTACAATGCAGTTTGGCAGCGTGGTTACAAGCGTGATGTAGAGAGAGCTGGTTGGTGAGGATGCTTAAAGGAGGACAGCTTGTGGGTCGCCATGCTCGCCGGCGGGAGCGAGGGCCGCCAGGCAGCTTGCTGGTTGGTGTCGGTAGAAAAGAGGCAGGTCACCACGAGGTCAGGTCTTAAATAGCGGAGGTGGGCGTGGCTTAGTAGTTGACCTCCGTCATGTAGGGCGGCGCTGGTTGACCTAAACCACAAGGCACACACTGTGGAATTCGCGGGGTCGGCTACTCAGCGACAAACAGCGTTTGTAGGGGAGAAATCCATTACAATCCCATTAGGTTTTGTGGTAATCGAAAAATTTCAACTTAATAATCTGAGCTTTTGTTGAAATTTTCTTATGGTATGAAACGTTGCATTGGCATAAAAGATAATGTAGATTTTTTGTTGTATTGCTATTTGAGCCACATTCAACCTGAGGGATTATAGTGGATTTCTCCCCTACAAACGCTGTTTGTCGCTGAGTAGCCGACCCCACCAATTCCCCAGTGTATGCCTCGTGGTCTAGGTCAACCAGCGCCGCCATACACCAC
>NW_024713129.1:25724336-25733341 GCF_018991925.1 Homarus americanus
GCGTGGTTACAAGCGTGATGTAGAGAGAGCTGGTTGGTGAGGATGCTTAAAGGAGGACAGCTTGTGGGTCGCCATGCTCGCCGGCGGGAGCGAGGGCCGCCAGGCAGCTTGCTGGTTGGTGTCGGTAGAAAAGAGGCAGGTCACCACGAGGTCAGGTCTTAAATAGCGGAGGTGGGCGTGGCTTAGTAGTTGACCTCCGTCATGTAGGGCGGCGCTGGTTGACCTAAACCACAAGGCACACACTGTGGAATTCGCGGGGTCGGCTACTCAGCGACAAACAGCGTTTGTAGGGGAGAAATCCATTACAATCCCATTAGGTTTTGTGGTAATCGAAAAATTTCAACTTAATAATCTGAGCTTTTGTTGAAATTTTCTTATGGTATGAATTAGGTTTTGTGGTAATCGAAAAATTTCAACTTAATAATCTGAGCTTTTGTTGAAATTTTCTTATGGTATGAAACGTTGCATTGGCATAAAAGATAATGTAGATTTTTTGTTGTATTGCTATTTGAGCCACATTCAACCTGAGGGATTATAGTGGATTTCTCCCCTACAAACGCTGTTTGTCGCTGAGTAGCCGACCCCACCAATTCCCCAGTGTATGCCTCGTGGTCTAGGTCAACCAGCGCCGCCATACACCACGGAGCGGGGGTCAACTACTAAGCCACGCCTACCCCAGCTATTTAAGACCTGACCTCGTGGAGACCTGCCTCTTCAATTCAATGAACATCATTCGCCAGCCAGCCTTCGCCGTGAACGGACCTCTCTTCTGACCCTTCACTGCTAAAGCCTGCCAGCCTGTCTTTTAACCGTTGACGACCCGAACGAAAACGACCACCTCACCACCATTACTCACACAACCGGGAAGCTCGTTCCAGACAACGCCCTTTCTGTGCCTCCCTACTGATCAGGGGTGACTCCTGATCAGAGGCGGCCCTGATTGGGAGATCTGTAACGGCTTTCTGCAGCGGACTTGGGACGCGATCCCACCATTGGCTGTTTTTCCTTGATCTTCCTTCTTTTTCGCTCTGGCCTGGGAACCTGCACCCTAGAGGTGTATTCGTTCTTGGGTCCCCCCTGTAACTGTTCACCTCCACTGTAGGGGATTGTGAACACGAAAGGGGGTAGGAGCAGAACCCACCCCTCCGCCGAGCCTTCCTGGGAAACCGTGATCGTGCGGGTCCACCTGGGAAGGGGGTCGCAATCCTTAATCCTCCACCCCTCCCCTGAATAGGTACACTCTCAGCTCACGCCTATAAGTGAGCAATTTCAAACAATAGGGATATAGGTTCCCCTAACGGGGCTCCTGGGTGAGTGACACAGGAACCACTCTACGACCACTCGACCAGCAAGTGGCGGTGGGAAGTGCTGTAATTCCTGTGTTTAGGTTGCTCGCCCGGAATAGGTAGGGTGCCTGTAAAAACCACAACAAGACTGATGCCACGGAGAACGACCAAATGCAAATGACTAGGACAACTGGAAACAGGATACGGGTACGCTCCCTCTTGGGGGGCGTATCCGAAAAACGCAAGGAGGAACTGGGTATACTACTGTGTGCCCAGCTAAACATCAAATTCGCCGCATTGATAGAAACATAGGACTCCTACATAGTCCTGTGCCTGGAAGAAAAAGATGTAGACAATATGCTCTCTGCCGAATCAACAAAGAAATTAAAAGAACAAGGATTCGAAATAATAATACCACCACAACTACGAGCAAAAAAATCCATAGTAATTAAAAGGGTAGATAAAAACATACTGAAACAAACACCAAGCAATATTGCCAATAAAATAGATGAGAAGAACACATGGGCCAGAGTTGAGGAGGTTGTGCTAATGCCTGGTGCTCCCACCATGATGAAGGTCAGGTTTGGAGAGATCTCCATGGCACAAAAAGCCCTAGAGAATGGCCTCTGTATCTCCCACTACCATCTGACAAAACATCAAATTGAGCAGGAGGAATTTTTTGCAATAACACCGTGTTGGAACTGTTATAAATATAATCATCTAGCCGTAAACTGTCCACTAAAAGATAAGAAGTTCTGCTCCGAATGTGCAACAGAGGGCTATACATTCAGAGAATGCAGCAATAAAGATAACCCCAATGCCTGAACTGCAATGGGGACCACCGAACACTAGCAGCGCGCTGTCCCATAAGGAAAGAAATAATCAGAAACCTGAGAGAAAAAGAAAGGACAAATAAGAAGATTGAAACAGACCCTAACAAAAGATACGCAGCAATTGCAAAGCTACAAGATACCACTTCCAAAGTCCTGAAGAAAACCCAAGAAAATCCCCTCATGCAACCGACATACCTCAATCTGAGTGAAGGATTACCTTTCACGATTCTAACCAGTATTATACATGCACACATTAACAACATTGCAAAACCAGGAACATTCGGAAAAACGATTAGGGAAATGTTTGCTGCAAACAATCTGCCAGAGGTAAAATTTCCAGACGACGCCCCCTCAACAGAAATATTTAAAATTGTCACCGAGAGTAGCCTGGGAGTAACCAAACCACAGGAGCACATAACCAAACTAGGCACAGAAGAAAACGTCATGGAAATAGACCCTATCACCCAAGCAGTCACACCACACCGCAAATCATCAGATTCCACAACTCAGCAAACAGAGAAACCACAACCTGCAAAAGCTGACCCAACCAAAGCGAAATTAAGAAAAGAATCCCACTCTGGCCATCGTGCCCCCCCATCTTCACCAAGCGAGGTGCAGCCAGCAGACCTAGGCAATGAGATCGGCATCCGCTTCTACTCAGTCAACACACCACCTACAATAACAAATGACAGACTTCTGCAGGAAATCAAGGAAGGCACAGTAAAATTCACCTACGAAGACGATATAGACCAATTGATAACTGCAGGACTTATAAACACCAAATACAATAGAATTGAAAGAGTGGATGTAACTAAATTTAAGAAAATCAGAACGGGATTGAAGGAGGAAAGGAGTAGACACTCGCCAAGAGATACACGAGCCAGCAAACACCCTACACCAAGTTCTCGGGACCCACGACTACTCAAAATAAATTATTAAAGATAATTCAGCACAACGTCCTTGCCTGGAATCTGACGAGGAAATCAGAACTCACCAACATATACAGTACAATAGACCCAGACATCATCCTTATCAACGCACATGGTCGGAAAAAAGGTGACAAAATCAAGATCTTTAACTACCATGTACATCAAATGAACATACACGATGAACCACACGACGGCATAGCAATAGCTATAAAATGCAACATACAATACAAAATCATTGACAACTTTGAAAGTAACTTTCTTGCAGCCGAAGTAAATACAACCAGAGGCCCAATAACAATCGGAACTTCATATTTAACATTCAGAAGGCCAATATTCCCTACAGGGGACATCTTAAAACTAATGAGGCAAAACAATCCAGCATACTTCATAAGAGACCTCAATGCTAAACACACAACCTTAGGAAACAATATTAGAAACCCAGGAGGAAAAATCCTCCATGCTCTCATCGAACACGGGACAATAACACACCTTGGGCCCGACTTCGAAACTTACGTATCAGCCGGTAACTCTGGGAAACCAGACATTGTTTTAACCAATAGGCATCACCATCTAAACGTACATCTAAAAGCTGGACCCACAACAACCAGTGATCATCTACCCATAATAGCAACTTTATCCACATCCCCGATACAAATTCCATCAATCCCAAGATTTTCACTTAATAGAGCAAATTGGGAAAAATTTAAATCGGATCTTAGCAACAACGAACCAACACTCCTACACAACAAAGACACAACTGAGATTGACAAAACACTGGACACATGGTACAATGAAGTAACAACAGCAATGAAAAACAACATCCCAAAAACAACATACCGTACATTACCACATGCACAATTAACACATGAAGAGAAAATGATCCAAACTAGATTCACCAATCTTTATGAATACACAAAAACACACGGGTGGAGCAATGACAACAGAATATTATACAGGAATCTAAAAGAAGAACTGAAAGACATAAGCAAGAACAAACACAATGAAAAATGGAACAAACTGATCCAGGATACACAAGCAGATTACAGAAATCCAAAAGCATTCTGGAAAAAAATAAAAAACCTAATGGGAACTAATTCGGAAGAAACTAGCTACATAAAGGACAAAAACGGTAGAAAGGCAACAGAACCACACGATAAAGAACCAATATTTAGAGAATACTGGAAAGACATATTCAGAATCAACGACGAAGACAATAGAAGCTTCTGCCAAGAAACAGAACAGGCAACTAGAACATATTTGAGCCAGAACACAGAGAAATGGAAACCTACCGTGAAAATTAACCTCAATTCATTAAACATCAACAACCCAATAATTGCCCCTTTAACTCAAAATGATATTGTAAAAACAATAGCAAGCTTCAAGAATAAAGCACCTGGCATAAGCCAAATTAATAAAATCGTATTACAAAACATTCCTCAGTCTATGATCGAACAGCTCAAAAATATATACAATGCCTCACTTGCAACTGGCTTTTTCCCTACCAAATTTAAATTAGCCAAAATCAGACTCATCCCGAAAGCAGGAAAGAACCATACTCAAGCAGAAAACTACAGACCTATCTCACTACTGGAAACACCCGGTAAAATATTGGAAAAAATAATCAACCACAGACTCAGAAATTTTCTAGACCAAGAAAACAAATATAACCCGAGACAGCACGGCTTTCGGAAAAACCGAGGAACCAATACAGCAATAGCACTAATATACGAATCAATGGCAAATGCTGCAAGTAACAGAGACCAATGCAATATAATTCTAAGAGATGTTTCAAAAGCATTTGATAAAGTCTGGCATGAAGGACTGGAGTTAAAAATAATCAAACTGGACATGCCTACCAATATCACAGCACTACTATGCAATTTTTTAGATAACAGAAAGGCCAAATTAATCATCGACAACCATCTAGGACAAACCTTCAACCTTTATAGCGGAGTTCCCCAAGGCAGTAATATATCGCCGACGTTATACACTGTATACACGGCAGATATGCCGCAACCACGGCAATCAGAATAGTATATAGCATACGCAGATGATGTAACACAGATAGTCAGGTACCCGGGAAAATCCAAACAAATGATGGCCATTAGAACATGCAGAGAAATAGAGATAATAAACGACTATGAACGAAAATTGAAGATAAAAACCAATGTACAAAAACTCCAAATAATTCACATCGCAAAAACGAACCCATGCCCTATTATTATCAACAACCAACAAATACCATATGCTGCCAAGGGAAAAACATTAGGACTCAAGATATCCAGATGCGGAATAACACCCCACATTAACGAAAGATTAGCTATGGCAAGATCACAACTTACTAAGCTCAAAAGATTCCGCCAATTGGAAACCAACACGCAATTGCACCTATACAAAGCACTGATCAGACCACACTTAGAATACCCCCCGATACCTCTGAACACAATCTCAAGAACCAATCAACTCAAATATCAAGCAGTGCAAAATATAGCCCTCAGAAGAGCGGCAAAACACCAACCACCATACACACAAACAGTACAAGACATACACACAGAACACGGCATAGACCCACTCAACATCAGAATACACACCCAAGCAAATGCAATATGGGAAAAAATCCAGCAAGAACAGGATCCCATACTAAACAAACTAATCGAGGAAAACAACAACACATCACACAGATGGTGGCCTAGAAGCAGGAAAAATGATAATGAAGAACCAGAGCCTCTATATACACAATAACAACAAAATAACAACAAATAAGAACCAAAAAGATGGGCACAACTCTCCAGTCACACAAGGACCTGGAGGGACCCCACAAATAAACAGAGACCTAAATAGTTAAAAAAAAAGAAAAAAAAGATGGGGATCATCCCTACAGTGCCACAAGGACCTGGAGGGACCCCCCCCCACCCTAAGATAATATGCCCCAAGGACAACTCGGAATAACTTAGCTTAGCTTGGCTGAGACCGGCCTTCCCTAACCCCATGAACCTCTAATGCAGCACAGTTACGGAAGACAAAAAAACCCGTCTCCGCAAGGTGGATAGCCCACCTGCTGTTAACCTTCTCCTTTACTTCCCACTTCTGAACTTTACCTTGTACTTTTATCCTTCTCCCACTCTCAGAGCTACTGCTCTCTTCTCTCCGTACAACCAACCAACCAACCACTCTCTCTTTCTACCTACACCAACCAGCCAGCAACACCTCCTCCTCCTCCGCCTGCCTGGCGGTCCTCTCTCCCGCTGGCGAGCATGGCGACCCACAAGCTGTCCTTCTCTGAGCGTCCTCACCAACCAGCTCTTTCTACATCACGCTTATAACCATGCTGCCTTCCCAGCACTAAGCTGCATTGTACATCCAATACAACATGTATATAGAGAGCACATTGTGAGTTTCCTTTCTCCATTCCATCCTGAGTGCGAACCAAACATATCATACCCCACAAATGGTGACCCCGGAGTGACGCACTCACACAGGATGGAGGAGAAACTGATCACGCTCCCAGTCTTCAAGCAACATGGAAGACTGGCTTATCCACACAGAAGCAGCTCTCATCGACTCTACAACTACTGTTTCTACACCGCAGGTTAGACACCCTAGAGCAGCTCTGCTACTCTAAGCAGACACCAGCTCCTCTTCCTGCCCCAAGCACCACGTCCTACCGACCCCAGCACACCCGTCCTGCCTCAGACGCCGACCCCGGCCCAGCAGTAACCCCTGCCGCCCCTGACGCGGCCTCTGTTCCTGAGTGCGGACCCACACACCCCTCTTTTCTCCCTCAGGTACTCCCTGCTAATGTCCTGCACCCTGCTGCTGTCGTGGACCCAGCTGCTGTCACGAGCCCTCATCCGCTTCTGCTCACACAACCCCTGCTCCTGACCCAGGCCCACACACCCCAGCAGGCGCATCTGACGACTCTGTACCTGCCGTGAGGGAAGAACAACATTCATCGCCTCCACACACCCTTTTTCTCCCTCTCTACTCCCACAGATGGTGTGTATATAGACAGTTGTATCCAGCGACCGGCTCATCCACGCCATCGCCGTTGTCTCACATGAGGCATGCACCACCCGTTCTGCCTCACATGTGCTAAGCAACTCTGCAGACAACAAGTCTCCTACACCGCCTGGAGGGAAGGGGGAGTATTGTAGTGGATTTCTCCCCTACAAACTCTGTTTGTCGCTGAGTAGCCGACCCCACCAATTCCCCAGTGTATGCCTCGTGGTCTAGGTCAACCAGCGCCGCCATACACCACGGAGCAGGGGTCAACTACTAAGCCACGCCTACCCCCGCTATTTAAGACCTGACCTCGTGGTGACCGGCCTCTTTCTACCTACAGCCGCAGCCAGCAACACACCTCCTCCTCCGCCGCTGCCTGGCGGCCCTCGCTCCTCCTCCGCCTGCCTGGCGGTCCTCTCTCCCGCCGGCGAGCATGGTGACCCACAAGCTGTCCTTCTCTGAGCATCCTCACCAACCAGCTCTCTCTACATCACGCTTGTAACCATGCTGCCTTCCCAGCACCAAGCTGCATTGTACATCCAATACAACATGTATACAGAGAGCACATTGTGAGTTTCCTTTCTCCATCTCATCCTGAGTGCGAACCAAATATCTCATACCTCCAGTGTCATAGGTGCCACAGAGACTTTAAATTTTATTTTGTTTGTGTGCTTTCTCATGGAATGAAACTGTGCCTACAATACACCATTCAGAGGGAGATACAGTGTACACAGTGACAGCAGAAGAAAACTCTATAGGCAACAGAGGAGGTGGTTAAATCCAGCAGATAGCAGCTAAGTAATGTTCTTTTTTTATTCTCTTTATTTTATTAAATAGGTGTAGATCTATACACAGTCTGCACCCCCCCCCCCCCACAACAACAACAACAACCATGAGTATGATATGTGATTACTGCAGGGGGACGTTGGATATGGAGGATACAGGCTTGACTAATGCAACATTTAGGGCAATGCAAGCTGCCATAAAGCACGAAGGCTGTTGCTGGTATTGCCCTGACTGCATAGTCAAGGTGAAAGAAGCGATTGCAAGCCATAAGGGAACGAGTTCCCTAAGGACGAAAATAGATGAAGCTGGAGCCCTGCTGGTTGCCAAACTAGAGCAAGATGGGAAAGAGATCCTTGCTAAGACTGAGGGAGTAGCCGATAGAATGGAGGTGGTTGCTAAGAGAAGTTATGCTGAGGCATTAACAGGGCCATGGGGGGTGGCGGAGAGTAATGCAGGATCAGAACAGGTTCTACAGCAGCTAGGGACTCTGAAGAAGTGTGTCGAAGAAATGAAAATTAACGAACCTACTGTCAGGGGAGAGGAGGAACAACAGGAACGTTTCCAGCGCAGGAACAATGTAATAGTTTTCGGAGTCCCCGAGAGCCAGGCGGAGGGAACTGAGAGTAAGGTAACACACTATAAGATGCAGTTTCAAAATATTTGTACAGAGGTTCTGAAGATGCCATCAATCTCACAGGATGTGAGGAGGCTGGGACAAAAGCAGGGGGATAAGCCTTGCCCCCTCAGGATCAAACTAGCTGAGCGAGGAGGAAAAATGGCGGGTAATTCGGCAGGCAAAAAACTTAGCAAGGGGCGAGGCATCTCGGGGCATATTCATTCATCCAGATCGCATGGTAATGCAGAGGGAACAGCACAAGAAGCTCCTGCAGGACTTGAAGCAGAAGAGGGGGGAGTCAAGGAAGAACGGGGACGGGTGTACGAGTACATGGGTTATATTCAGGGGGAGGGTAGTGGAAGCAAGTGTGCCGACAAAGGGCCAGGTGGCAGCAGCGCACCCTCCACCCGCTCTACCCCACACCCGGGAGGTGGCACCAGCTCCGCCTACCAGACAGGAGGAAGCGAGCGCCGAGTAAACAATGACATTTCTAACCACATCCTGCAAAATACACTGTACTTAGCAAATGCTGCAGCTTCTGAGAATGATGGGG
>NW_024713129.1:25733441-25752800 GCF_018991925.1 Homarus americanus
GTGTCATAGATGCCACAGAGACTTTAAATTTTATTTTGTTTGTGTGCTTTCTCAAGGACTGAAACTGTGCCTACAATACACCATTCACAGGGAGATACAGTGTACACAGTGATAGCAGAAGACAACTCTATAGGCAACAGGGGAGGTGGTTAAATCCAGCAGAGAGCAGCTAAGTACTGTTCTTTTTTTCTATTTAGTTTTAAATAGGTGTAGATCTATACACAGTCTGCACCCCCCCCCACAGCAACAACAACAACCATGAGTATGATATGCAATTACTGCAGGGGGACGTTGGATATGGAGGATACAGGCCTGACGAATGCAACGTTTAGGAAGATGCTAACTGCCGTAAAGCATGAAGGCTGTTGCTGGTATTGCCCTGACTGCATAGTCAAGGTGAAAGAGGCGATTTCCAGCCATAAGGGTTCCCTAGGGACGAAAATAGATGAAGCTGGAGCCCTGCTCGTTGCCAAACTAGAGCAAGTTGGGAAAGAGATCCTTGCTAAGACTGAGGAAGTAGCCGATAGAATGGAAGCATTAGCAGGGCCACGGGGAGTGGCGGAGAGTAATGCAGGATCAGAACAGGTTCTACAGCAGCTAGGGACTCTGAAGAAGTGGGCTGAAGAAATGAAAATTAACGGACCTACTGTTAGGGGAGAGGAGGATCAACGGAAACGTTGCCAGCGCAGGAACAATGTAATATTTTTTGGAGTCCCTGAGAGCCAGGCGGAGGGAACTGAGAGTAAGGTAACACACGATAAGATGCAGTTTCAAAATATTTGTACAGAGGTTCTGAAGATGCCATCAACCCTAAAGGATGTGAGGAGGCTGGGACAATAGCAGGGGGATAAGCCTCAGCCCCTCAGGATCACACTAGTGAGCGAGGAGGAAAAACGGGGGGCTATTCGGCAGGCAAAAAACTTAGTAAGAAGCGAGGCACCTCGGGGTGTATTCATTCACCCAGAGCGCTCGGTAATGCAGAGGGAACAGCACAAGAAGCTCCTGTAGGACTTGAAGCAGAGGAGGGAGGAGTCAAGAAGGAACGAGGACGGGTGTACATGGGTTATATTCATGGGGAGGATAGTGGAAGCAAGTGTGCCGACACAGGGCCAGGGGGCAGCAGTGCGCCCTCCACCCGCTCTACGCCCCACCCGGGAGGCGGCACCAGCTCCGCCTAACGGACAGGAGGAGGCGAGCGCCGTGTAAACAATGACATTTCTAACCACACCCTGCAAAATACAGTGTACTTAGCAAATGCTGCAGCTTCTGAGAATGTGGGTGGAGCGGGTTTATTACTAAGAGCAGAGACGTTACCGAGAACAAATTCTGGCTTGAATGTCATGTACACTAATACTGACACGTTCCTTGATAAGAGGGAGGAGTTTGAAACACTACTAAGAGTACACCAACCAGATATTGCAGGAGTTGTAGAACTGTTGTACAAGAACAGGAGAATCGACCCAGAGGAATGTGAGTTCAGTATTGCTGGATATGACTCATTTATGAACCTTTCTCAAGAAACATGCAAGAAGGGTGTGGTTATCTATGCTAGGGAAGACCTTATAGCCAGTCAGGTGAGGGTACAGGGAGAGGATGTTTTTGAAGAGTCCAAGTGGTGTAAAATTAAATTAAAGGGAGGGGACTTACTTATCGTAGGGTGTAAATACAGATTCCCAAACTGTGGCCCACTAAATCAAAGGGACTTAAGAGCCTTAAAAGACAATGCGGCAATGCTCAACCCTAGCCACCTCCTTATCATGGGGGACTTTAACTATGGCGACATCGACTGGAGAAACGAGTTCACCCCAAATGACTTGAATAACCCTGCTACTCTTTTTGTAGAAACTCTGAGAGATAATTTTCTGTTCCAACATGTTAGAGACCCGACACATTACAGAGGTGAGCAAACACCCAAGCCACTGACCTTATCATAACAAACGAGGAGGGTATGGTGGCCAAACTGGAACATCTTGACCCAGTTGGCACCAGTCACCATATAGTGTTGTCATTCAGATTTAACTGTTACCTAGTTCAGGATAAGGCCAGGCCAAGGTCCAAAATTACAAGGGAAATTACAACGGGATGAGGGAAGAGATGAGAGGTATCAACTGGCCTGACTCATTCAGGCACAAGAATGCACAGACACTACGCTGAATATCATAACTAGTAAAGTGACCCATTTGATCGATAAATATATACCCAAGACCAAACCCAGTGCCTCTAGGAATACGAGGGGATCCCTACACATGGACCACACGGCAGTCGACAGAGTTAAGAAGAAAACACAGAAATTCAAAACATGGGTCACGTCAAACGAGGAGCAGGACAGGAGGATGTTTGCAAGAGCCAGAAACCAAACAAAGATAGAGTGTAGAAGGGCTGAAAAGGAGTTCCAGAGACTGGTTGCAAGTGAGGTCAAGTCAAACCCAAAGGCGTTTTACCACTAAGCAAAGTCGAAATTAAAAAAGCGAGTAGGAGTATCAGACCTGAGGCTTGAAGATGGTAGTTACGCAGATTCTGACTAGGATAAAGCTGAGGCATTGAACAGCTTCTTTTCCTCGGTGTTCAGAAGAGAGGATGCAATTAACCTTCCTGTGTTTGAGGGCAGACGGTTTGACACAGCACTGACCCCACATTGTGTTCACAGAAGAGGGTATTAGAAATAAACTGTCCAGGCTAAAGGTCCATAAGAGTTCTGGCCCTGATATGGTGCATCCTAGAGTCCTAAGAGAGTTGTGCAACGAGCTTGCCGAGCCCCTGAAGATCCTGTTTTGTAAATGCCTGGATGAACAAAAGGTCCCCAGCTCCCCAGTGAATGGAAAGTGGCTTATGTGAGTCCTATCTTCAAGAAGGGCTATCGTCACTCCACGAACAACTATAGACCGGTGAGCCTGACCAGCATAATATGTAAAGTACTTGAGAGTATTATCAGAGATGCCGCAATGGAACATCTACAACGAAACAACCTTGTAAAGGATTGCCAACACGGTTTTATGCCGGGGATCTCCTGCTTAACGCAATTGCCCAAGGTATTGGATACTTGGACCCATATTCTGGAATGGGGTGGTAATATCGACAATATTTACCTAGATTTTGCCAAGGCTTTCGACACTGTAACCCACGAAAGGCTGAAAATCAAACTGGAAGGGTACGGAATTCTGGGAAATGTCCTAGCATGGATAGAAGACTTTCTACATGACCACAAGCAGTGTGTGGTGATTAATGGCACAAAATCATCATCCGTTTCTGTCACAAGTGGGGGTACCACAGGACAGTGTATTGGGCCCGCTGTTGTTTGTTTGTTTCATAAATGACATGCCTGACGTTGTATTCTCCACCATACAAATGTTTGCCGATGACGCCGAGTTATTTAGGGAAATCAGGAACCAAGCGGACTGTGAAGAGCTGCAGAAGGACCTCTGTGGGCTCCAAGAATGGTCGAAGAAATGGTTGCTGAGATTCAATGTCACAAAGTGTAAGAGGATGCACCTGGGGCGTACCAATGGTAAGGAGGCGTATCATATGTCCCACCCGGATGAAGAAACTGCACTATTTGAGACTGAATGTGAGAAGGACCTTAGGTGTGTATGTTGACAACGAGTTGAAGTTCTCGGGCCATTGCGAGAAGAGGGTAAATCAGGCAAATAAATTATTGGGTCTTATAAGAAGGTTGTTCAGTTATCTAGACGGTCCGTCCCTCGTAACGATCTTGAATCCGTCGGTTAATCCCCCAAATAACCGAGGTTGTTCACATATATTAGATATTGGGGTTTTAGTAATGAGACCCAATTGAAGTTCCTTGTTTTATTATAAAAGGATTATGTCTATAATTCCTGAGTGTAGATCAACTGTAAGATCCACTATTTATGAGTGAACGAGAAAGAGGACGACGTTTATGTAAATATAAACGTAGATCACGTCCGCTCGATATTAGTTGATCTGAGTGACTGAGGAAGGAGCGTCGTTGGTGCACGCTTACATAGATGCTGACATATGGGCTTGTCCCTCTTGGGAAAGCTACCGTTTACGTGTTCAACTCATGTCTCACTCATAGACAGTGGAAAGTTACAGGGTGGTGAATCTGAATATAATATCAGATGTATTGACCCATTTATATAATATGTTCTGTTGATGAGACAGGGGCCCATTACATCGCTCGGTCACCTACCAGCCGAGCTCCGTGAGGCCTAACTAAACTCACAGAGTACAGTACATCCTAGACAACCCTAACCATGTTATAAACAGATGTGTAGACACTAAGCTGGGGAATCTACTACTGTAGGTGGTATCAGCTACTACAGGGGACCTAAACTTTAGTGTCTTACGGTGTTAATATGTTATGAACAACGCTCATTTTGGATGACACTGCCTTATAATAACAGAACAGAAACATAATTGCCAAAATTAACATAATTGAGGGAATTGTAAGGCTTGGTATGGCAAATTCCGTGATAGATAAAATGGCAAATTATTACTCAAATCAGCAAAATGTGTCTCTTTCAAGAATGCTAGAACTTTTGATTTCTCTGAAACAAATTGAATATCCTTTATAGTGAAATTCATGACAGGAAGTTGAATTAAAGCAGACTTGAGTTTTATATTTAAAGCAAAGTGCTGATGAGTAGGCAAGGTCCATAATGTACCGCAAGTGATTTCACAGTAATCCGGAGCCTTGTAAAGCCCTTTCACAACTAGCTGCTTAACACCATCATGGCATTTTAAAATAACAGTAGTAAGATTTGGAAAGAACAAGTACTGCACATTGTGAAGATGAGCGTGAAACACAGTTTTGAGACTAACTGGCCTATAACTGCATTGCGCAAGTGCTGTGCGTACATTTGGTTGTATGATTGCCAATTCACATATTCCCTCTGCAGCAGGAATAAATGCAAACATGTAGGCTGGACATATGTGTAGGTGTAGGTGTAGATAAGACACCGTGACAGTACCTTAGGATCTTCTATTGACAATAAAGAATAATCTACATCTATTAGGAAAAGTTCTTAAGGCCTATCCAGAGTATACAGTGTGTCGTTTACATTTTTCATAACTAGGGTCTTGTAACCCATACGCATTCAAATGATTACCAGCGTAAGATCCCTGCGTAATGTGGGAATGTACAAATGCTTTCTTTTCTTTGTCACTTGTTATTTTACCGGTGCGCATAGTATCTTCACATGCACGAATGAAATGCGCAACCCGAAAATCATCTTGGCCCATAAAATTGCAGACGTAGTCGCCATGTAAGGAAGGGGGGTATGAACAACAACTAGCTGCCACCCTGCGAGGGCTTGGCACTCTTACAACTTACATTGATACTCTGACCTGGTAGCATGACTTGAGAGGAAGGCCCATGGGTACATGTAAATATAGTATCGAGTATTAGGGAGAGAACAACGGTGAATACTAGGGTGAATCATAGATCCACATACAAATACAATGTTTATTAAACACAAAAATGGTTACAGAAAAGACGTTGTATTCACCCAAAACAGAAACTCCTGGTACCATTCCCTCAGGCTCAATTTACTTGCACCACTACTGGGTGTACCACACCAAAATGCACATAAACTCTTACAGCACCTTAGTACCAATAAAACCAGTGGCACCTGCCAGTACAACACTCAATACCTCAGGGGCAATACTCCAGCGGCCGCCATGGGAGTCTCATCACCAAGTGACACCTTCCAACACTCCGATAATTCCGGTGGACTAACACCACCACACAAATAGCCTTACAGAGCTATGTACTGTACTCATCCACCAATGATAGGGCTGGCAGTAGTTTGGGGGGCTTGAAGATCCGGGTTCACCACAGGGGCAAGGCGTTAGGGGAATACTACCCACTATGGGGCCCATGGGTGGTAGTGGAGCTTCTGACGGTCGGGGTTCAAGGGGACACCCGACTCCACTGGACCTCACACATCTCCCAAGACTAGTGGATGCGTCATCCACGCTACAGACACGGCCTAGGCTGCGTTAGGGACCTGTGGGAGGGAAGCGTGGCGGCTCACTGACGGTGTATACCGAACCTCAACGTTTCAAAGGGGCATTAACTAAGGACATAAAATACTTCACTCAAAGCACATTAACTACATTACTTTAACACTTGTAATCAAACTATTAATTAGGTCAAATCACTTAAAAATGGCGAATTATAACACGGAGAAGGTGGAGTGACCTATATGTGGGAGGGAAGCGTGGCGGCTCACTGATTTGAAAACCAACCGACGCCTTCCACCCCTTCTAAAGTCACAGATTCCACCTACTCAACCATTTCACTGAATTACGTTACTGTAACACTCTGACGTTTGAAACTGAGACCACGAACTCAGTTTCATTCCCTACTATTATCTTTACAAACAATGCTCTGATTGAGCAATCAAAAGCAAATTTAAATTGATTACAAAAGGTTGGATGGCAACAGGTCCCAACACGCAACGCCTTGCTACAACACCCGAGGCAGATTTTTAAAAGTTCCCTTCAGAATATTAACTAATTCCTCAGTTAACCTCCCTACCACAATTTCACTATGATTATCAGAGTCTCTGCTAATCATAGGTGAAAAAAAAGGTTTACAGGTTCTCGGTAGCAGAAAGAGTTTACAAACTTCCGTCAACAAACACACGACAACTCGATGCTGTCATCACGGAAACAGAGAACGGCAGACATTTCCACTGGGAGACTCAGAAGGTTTTGTGGACGTGTAAGCGTAATATGGATCATTAGTTTAACAGGTTAGCCGTCATTACGATCATTACAGCCACGCTGCATGATATTAATAACATTATCAGGTTTAGATGTTGTGGTAGTAGTACTGGTGTGACGGTTAAAGGAAGACATGGTAGTGTTAGTATTTAGCAAGTTAGTATTTTTACTCCTAACCGAAGGCTGGGTTAATAAGGGTGTTATTGGTTTAGAAACAGACACACTATCACCTGAAACAGGGTTAACTGATTTTGTATACTGAGGTGAGGTACTATATTTATTTCCAGACCTTAAGATACGACAGTTTAATTCGTCATATGATTCCTCAATAACTTTCTCACTACTTCCTACCGAATCGACTGACTGTGTTTCTGACTCAAGTTCAAAATCAGTCTCTGCTTGATCATCATTGAGTACAGTATCAGCAAATAGATGCGTTAGGCGTACAAGGTCGTCACCTTTAGACATTGGAAACTTTGAAAATTATCTAAGAAGTTCCGTGTGAGCCAAAGAATAATTAATCGGTAAAAGCAAATTACTTGCCTCTCATTTACAAGAAATGATTAAAAATAATTGTAGTTAGTATAATTAAACTATCAATAATTGAACAGACACGATATAACCACTGTAAATTATAGCACTTTAGTACATTTAATATACATAAGACACTTTATCAATGAAATA
This sequence comes from Homarus americanus, assembly GCF_018991925.1. NCBI lineage: Eukaryota > Metazoa > Arthropoda > Malacostraca > Decapoda > Nephropidae > Homarus > Homarus americanus. The sequence continues at coordinate 25,740,834 of NW_024713129.1, forward strand.
CTCCTATCCGACGTTCCTATCGTTGTGAAGATATCTCTCGAACGTGTTTATGTGTGTATAATTATGTAAATTGAAATACCTATTGCAGGGTCAGGCGTCTGTAAAGAAAACGCGATCCTTCCAGGTGATATCTGAGGTGGAGTGGGGTAGAGTAGGCGGGGCTTTGTCCTTGAATGGGTGCGTGCGCCTCCTGCTGGTTCCCTTGGCAACGAAAGATGATGCTCAGCTACCTCGACGATGGGCGAGTCCACTACAGGATAGGGGAGTACCTCCACAGTTGAACAGATATTGATGATGGATGGATTTTTTTGTCTTCTTGCTGCTAAGCCGCTGCCGTGACTGCCGTGTGCCAAACCTTTGCAGTCTCGTATATATGGAGAACTGGCTGATGACACGGGAACTTGTGTAATTGACTCTCGCGACATCACACAACCGTCCAGCTACTTATTAAATGTCAACTGTTAGTACAGATTATGAAACCGTCTGCAACACTGTAGTGGAGAATGCTGACTTTGGGGTTTCTTCACTGGTATCAACAGGATTTTCACCAAACTGGCTGTATGATATATTAATAATTCTGCACGTTTTGTATGTGACAGAGATGAGGAACACTCACTAAATATCGTCTCGATACGGGATATAGTTTTAAACACTAGGATTATGTAACGGTATGTAATGCATCACTGTTTTTTGTTTTTCTGTCTTCACAAAACACAGACGTCTTGGTATGTCTACTAGTTCAACGCATTCGTTAACCACCTGGCTGCCACCTATATGAATCCGTCGGTTAATACCCCAATTAACCGGGTTGTTCACATATATTAGATATTGGGGTTTTAGTAATGAGACCCAATTGAAGTTCCTTGTTTCATTATAAAAGGATTATGTCTATAATTCCTGAGTGTAGATCAACCGTAAGTTCCATTATTTATGAGTGAACAAGAAAGAGGACGGCATTTATGTAAATAAAACGTAGATCACGTCCGTTCGATATTAATTAATCTGAGTGACTGAGCAAGGAGTGTGGCTGGTGCGCGCTTACATAGATGATGACATATTGGCTTGTCCCTCTTGGGAAAGCTACCATTCACGTGTTCAACTCATATCTCACTCATAGACAGTGGAAAGTTACAGGGTGGTGAATCTGAATATAATATCAGATGTATTGACCCATTTATATAATATGTTCTATTGATGAGACAGGGGCCCATTACAATCTTCAAGAGTGAAGTGCTTCCCCATCTGGAGTACTGTCACCCCGTCTGGTCCCCGAGATATGCTAGGGACTGTCAATTGGTTGAAAATGTTCAAAGGAGGGCCACCATCTGCAGACTGGTGCCTGCACTTCGGCACCTCAGCTACCCTGAGAGATTGGAGCGCCTGAACTTGCCTAGCTTATGCTACAGACGGGCAAGGGGTGACCTAATTGTGGTGTATAAGCATCTCAAGGGGCATTACTCAGTCGATTGTCCTTACATGAAGCTGGCGGACGGTCGCCCCACAAGGGGTCACAGCTCAAGATTGAAGAAGCCGCAAGTAAAGAAAACTGTCAGGGCAAACTTTTTCGGAGTGAGGGTTGTAAAATCTTGGAACAATCTACCAGAAAGTGTTGGGACGGCACCAAGTGTGAGCTCTTTCAAGACAAGACTTGACCAATACTGGAGCGGGTTCAGGTACATTCAGGAGCCGGTGCATGCCCAGTACTTGCCAACAGTGCGTAACAGAGACGTGACCGATCGCCCAAGCAGCTAACGAGCCGATCTTTTGGTGAAGAGGATCACAGAAAAGGAAAAGTAATCAGAGATGTGACCGATCGCCCAAGCGGATAACGAGCCGATCAGTGGTGAAGAGGATAAAAGTAAAAGTAATGGAACCAGCTAATCACAAATACAGAGGCCAATCATCACAATCCAAAACTCTTCTGGTGTAAAATATAAAACCTAATGGGCAGTAACTCCATAGATAACAGCCATCTTATAGATGATAATGGAGTAAAAGCTACAGAATCTGTAGACAAAAAACTGATTTTCAGAAATTTCTGGAGTAACATATAAAATCACAGAAGAAAACAGAAACTACTGTAGTGTAACAGAACAGATGGTAACAACACACCTTACACTAAACACAGAGAAATGGCAACCACCAAGAACAATAGACCTCAACATACTAAACAGTGCAGACACATTAACCACGCCAATCACCACAAGAGACATAACAAACATAATAACCAGTTTTAAAAATAAAGCACCTGGACTAAGTCAGATAACTTTTACTTTTTCTTTTATCCTCTTCACCAAAAGATCGGCTCGCTAGCTGCCCGGGCAATCGGTCACGTCTCTGTCACGCACTGTTGGCAAATACTGGGCATGCACCGGCTCCTGAATGTACCTGAACCCGCTCCACTGATGGTCAAGTCTTGTCTTGAAAGAGCTCGCACTCGATGCCGTCACAACATTTTCTGGTAGATTGTTCCAAGAGTTTACAACCCTCACTCCGAAAAAAATGCCATCACAGTTTTCTGGACTTGCGGCTTCTTCAATCTTGAGCCGTGACCCCTTATGGGGCGAGTATCCGCCAGTTCCAAGTAAGGACACTCGACTGAGTAGTGCCCCCTGAGATGCTTAGACACCTCAACTAGGTCACCCCTTGCCCATCTGTAATATAAGCTAGGCAAGTTCAGGAGCTCCAATCTCTCAGGGTAGTTGAGGTGCCGAAGTGCAGGGACCAGTCTGGTGGCCCTCCTTTGAACATTTTCAACCAACTGACAGTCCCTAGCATATCTCGGGGACCAGACGGGGTGACAGTACACCAGAAGCACTTCACTCTTGAAGATTGTTACGAGGGATGGACCGTCTAAATATCTGAATGACCCTCTTATAAGACCCAATAATTTATTTGCCTGGTTTACCTTCTTTTCGCAATGGCCCGAGAACTTCAACTCATTGTCAACATACACACCAAGGTTCTTTTCGCATTCAGTCTCAACTAGTGCAGTTTCTTCATCCCGTTGGGACATGTGATACGCCTTTCTGCCATTGGTACGCCCCAGGTGCATCCTCTTACACTTCGTGACATTGAATCTCGGCAGCCATTTCTTCAACCATTCCTGGAGCCCACAGAGGTCCTTTTGCAGCTCTTCACAGTCCGCTTGGTTCTTAATTTCCCGAAATAACTTAGTGTCATCGGCAAACATTTGTATGGAGGAGTGTACGTCAGTTATGTCATTTATGAAACAAACAAACAACAGCGGGCCCAATACAGTGCCCTGTGGTACCCCACTTGTGACAGGTACGGATGATGATTTCGTGCTTGCGGTCATGTAGAAAGTCTTCTATCCATGTTAGGAAATTTCCCAGAATTCTGTACCCTTCCAGTTTGATTTTCAGCCTTTCGTGGCGTACACTATCAAAAGCCTTGGCAAAATCTAGGTAAATATTGTTGATATTACCACCCCGTTCCAGAATATGGGTCCAAATATCCAATATCTTGAGCAATTGTGTTAAGCAGGAGCGCCCCTGCATGTATTAGATGTTCCATTGCGGCATCTCTGATAATACTCTCAAGTACTTTACATATTATGCTGGTCAGGCTCACTGATCTATAGTTGTTCGTGGAGTGACGATCGCCCTTCTTGAAGATAGGACTCACATAAGCCACTTTCCATTCACTGGGGACCTTTTGTTCATCCAGGCATTTACAAAACAGGATCGTCAGTGGCTCGGCAAGCTTGTTGCTCAACTCTTTTAGCACTCTAGGGTGCACCATGTCAGGGCCGGGACTCTTATGGACCTTCAGCTTTGACTGTTTATTTCTAATACCCTCTTCTGTGAACACTATGTGGGTCAGTGCTGTGTCGAACCGTCTGTCCTCAAACGCAGGAAGGTTAATCGCATCCTCTCTTGTGAACACCGAGGAAAAGACGCTGCTCAATGCCTCAGCTTTATCCTGGTCAGAATCTGCGTAACTACCATCTTCAAGCCTCAGGTCTGATACTTCTACTCGCGTTTTTAATTTTGACTTTGCATAGCGGTAAAATGCCTTTTGGTTTGACTTGACCTCGCTTGCATCCAGCCTCTGGAACTCCTTTCCAGCCCTTCTACACTCTATCTTTGCTTGGTTTCTGGCTCTTGCATACATCCTCCCATCTTGCTCATCGTTTGACCCAACCCAAGTCTTGAATTTCTGGGTTTTCTTCTTAATTTTGTCGACCGCCGCATGGTATTCCTCGTATTCCTCATATTCCTAGAAGCACTGGGTTTGGTCTTGGGTATATATTTATCGATGAAATGGGTCACTTTACTAATTACGATGTTCAGCGTAGTGTCTGCGTTCTTGTACCTTAATGAGTCAGGCCAGTTGATACCACTCATCTCTTCCCTCATCCCATTGTAATTTCTCTTGTAATATTTGCACCTTAGCCTGGCCTTATCCTGAACTAGGTAACAGTTAAATCTGAATGACAACACTATATGGTGACTGGTGCCAACTGGGGCAAGGTGTTCCAGTTTGGCCATCATACCCTCCTCGTTTGTTATGATGAGGTGAAGTGGCTTGGGTGTTTGCTCCCCTCTGTAATGTGTCGGGTCTCTAACATGTTGGAACAGAAAATTATCTCTCAGAGTTTCTACAAAAAGAGTAGCAGGGTTATTCAAGTCATTTGGGGTGGACTCGTTTCTCCAGTCGATGTCGCCATAGTTAAAGTCCCCCATGATAAGGAGGTGGCTAGGGTTGAGCATTGCTGCGTTGTTTATTAAGGTTCTTTAGTTCCTTTGATTTAGTGGGCCACAGTTCGGGGATCTGTAGATACACCCGACGATAAGTAAGTCCCCTCCCTTTAATTTAATTTTACACCATTTGGACTCTTCAAAAACATCCTCTCCCTGTCCCCTCGCCTGGCTGGCTCTAAGGTCTTGCCTAGCATAGATAACCACACCCCTCTTGCAAGTTTCTTGAGATAGGTTCGTAAATGAGTCATATCCAGCAATACTGAACTCATATTCCTTTGGGTTGATTCTGTTCTTGTACAACAGTTCTACAACTTCTAGGATATCTGGTTGGTGTACTTTTAGTAGTGTTTCAAACTCCTTTCTCTTATCGAGAAACGTATCAGTATTAGTGTACATGACATTCAAGCCAGAATTTGTTCTCGGTAACGTCTCTGCTCTTAGTAGTAACACCCCCCCCCCCCATCATTCTCAGAAGCTGCAGCATTTGCTAAGTACACTTTATTTTGCAGGGTGTGGTTAGAAATGTCATTGTTTACATGGCACTCGCCTCCTCCTGTCCGGTAGGCGGAGCTGGTGCCGACTCCCGGGTGGGGGTTAGAGTGAGTGGAGGGGCACTGCTGCTCCCTGGCCCCGTGTATGCACACTTGCTTCCACTACCCTCCCCCTGAGTATAACGCATGTACACCCATCCCCGTTCTTCCTTGACTCCTCTCTCTTCTGCTTCAAGTCCTGCAGGAGCTTCTTGTGCTGTTCCCTCTGTATTTCCGTGTGATCTGGGTGAATGAATACATCCCGAAATGCCTCGCTCCTTGCTAAGTTTTTTGCCTGCCGAATAACCTGCCATTTCTCTTCCCCGCTCGCTAGTGTGATCCTGAGGGGACGAGGCTTATCCCCCTGCTTTTGTCCCACCCTCCTCACATCCTGAGGGGTTGGTGGATTATTCAGAGCCTATGTACAAATATTTTGAAACAGCATCTTATTGTGTGTTACCTTGTAGTGGATTTCTTGCCTACAAACGCTGTTTGTCGCTGAGTAGGCGACCCCGCAAATTCCCCAGTGTATGCCTCGTGGTCTAGGTCAACCAGCGCTGCCTTACATGACGGAGGTCAACTATTAAGCCACGCCTACCTCCGCTATATAAGACCTGACCTCGTGGTGACCTAACTCTTTCTACTTACAGCCAGTCTTCAAGTAACACCACCCCCTCCACTCCTGCCTGGCGGCCCTCGCTCACGCCGGCGAGCATGGCGACCCACAAGCTGGTCCTCCTCTGAGCATCCTCACCAACCAGCTCTCTCTACATCATGCTTGTAACCATGCTGCCTTCCCAGCACCAAGCTGCACTGTACATCCAATACAATATGTATACAGAGAGCACATTGTGAGTTTCCTTTCTCCATCCCATCCTGAGTGTGGAACAAATAACCCGTACCCCACAACCTTACTCACAGTTCCCTCCGTCTGGTTCTCTGGGACTCCAAAATCTATTACATTGTTCCTGCGCTGGAAACGTTCCTGGTGTTCCTCCTCTCTCCTAATAGTAGGTCAGTTAATTTTCATTTCTTCGACACACTTCTTCATAGTCCCAATCTGCTGTAGAACCTGTTCTGATCCTGCAATACTCCCCGCCCCCTCCCATGGCCCTGCTAATGTGTCATCATAACTCCTCTTAGCAACCACATCCATTCTATTGGCTACTTCCTCAGTTTTAGCAAGGATCTCTTTCCGAACTTGCTCCAGTTTGGCAACCAGCAGGGCTCCAGCTTCATCTATTTTCGTCCCTAGAGAACTCGTTCCCTTATGGCTTGCAATCGCCTCATTCACCTTGACTGTGCAGTCAGGGCAATACCAGCAACAGCCATCATACTTTATGACAGTTATTAACGTCCTAAACGTTGCATTAGTCAGGCCTGTATCCTCCATATCCGACGTCTCCCTGCAGTAATCACATATCATATTATACTTCTTCGAAACATAACCACAACACTGAAAAAACAACTTACACAGATCTTTAACGCCTAGCTAGCAACAGGACACTTTCCCACGAGATTCAAACCAACCAAAATCAGACTCATACCCAAACCCGGGAAAAACCCAACAAGGCCGGAAATTACATACCTATATCCCTATTAGAAACACCAGGCAAAATACAAAAAAAAAAATAGTCAACAGCAGGCTCAGAAACTATCTAGAACAGGAAAACAAATACTGTATAACCCCAAACAACATGGATTCCGAAAGAACCGAGGCACAAACACGGCTATTGCGTTAATTTACAAAGCAATAGCTAACGCCCTCAGCAATAAAAACCAGTGCAATGTCGTTCTCAGAAATGTATCAAAAGCTTTCGATAACGTGTGGCACAAAGGCCTCAAATATAAAATAATTCAGCTTGACATGCCAAAAAACATGACAACCCTTCTCTGCAACTTCTTAGACAACAGACAAGCCAAACTCATTACAGACAACTACACTGGACAAACCTTCAACATACACAGTGGAGTCCCACAGAGCAGCAACATTTCACCCACACTGTACACAATATACACAGCAGACATACCAGACCAAGACAATTGGACTACATAGCATACGCAGACGATACCACGCAAATAATACAATATCCAGGGAGATCAAAACAAATGATGGCTATAAGAACAGGAAGAGAAATTGAAGCAATTAACAACTATGCGAGAAAATGGAAAATCCAAACCAACATCCAAAAACTAAAGATCATATACATTGCAAAAATAAATCCATACCCAATCATAATCAACAATCAACAGCTACCATATGCAGAAAGTGGAAAAACACTGGGACTCAAAATCACCAGAAACGGTATACATCAACACATTAGAGAAAGATTGACGAAAACCAAATTACAACTAACCAATCTCCGTCGCTTTAGAAAACTAAACACCAAAACACAGTTACATCTATATAAATCACTCGTCAGACCACACCTTGAATACCCACCAATTCCACTTAACACAATAACTAAAATAAACAAGCTCAAGCTGCAAGCAGTCCAAAATACAGCACTAAGAAGAGCAGCAAAACATAGGCCGCCATACAGTTAAAAAATAAGAGACATACACATCGAACATAGCATAGACACAATTAACATTTGAACACACAAACAAGCAAAAGCGGTATGGGACAAACTACACCGAACACAAGACCCTATTTTAGAGGAACTAGTACAGTGGTCCCTCGGTTAACGAGCGCCTTGGTTAACGAGATTTCGGTTAACGAGTCACCTTCCATAAGATTCTTAACTTCGGTTAACGAGCAATCCCTCGATTAACGAGTTTCTTACGAGCCAACCTGAACATGATTTCGCTTGCATTTGGTGGCCCACCAGCTGTAGTATTAGTCCGCCAATACAGTAATCCCAATACAGTAATCGGTTCTAGGGTTTAAATTCCTTACCATTTTAGCAAATATCAAGAAGTTTATACTATATTCAATAATTTTAAAAGTTTAATATTGTTTTATGTGTGCCATCCAGCCTCTCAACACACCATACAGGCGTCAGTCTTTGTATCTTTTCAGTGGAGGTAACATCTTGCTTAAGACTCTCTTCAACTAAACGCTTTTTTTCTGTTTTTGCAAGCAAATTATTGGTCATTTTGAAATATATTTTACATATTGACAATATATAATGCAGTGCAGTGTTGATTTAAAGAAAATAATCTTGAATTGCACCAAGAGAACTAAAATTTTATGGGTGAAATGGCGCCATGGGGTGACTTCTCTTCCACCCCAATGCCTTCTCTTCTCCCTTCTCCTCCACCCCCATTCTAATTCCCATCATCATCCAGGAGCCTTCTACATACACACCTCAAAGTAAGTGTACTTTTCTACCTTTTTTATTGAATTTAGGCAATTTTCGGTGAGCTGGAACCAATTACCCAAAAACCCATTGAAACAATGGTTTCGGTTAACGAGTTTTTCGGTTAACAAGCAACCTTCTAGAACGGATTGTGCTCGTTAACCGAGGGACCACTGTACAGGCAAACAACAATATATCACACAGCTGGTGGCCAAGAAGCATCGGTCATTCTACTCAACGCTCCCGAACCAACAAGACCTCTCAACAAGCTCCTCACCACTCAGCAACTCCCAAGCACTGCACTGTACACTTGGAAACCATAATCTCTAGCCCACCTGGGTCGGTGCTGGAGGTTAGAACAGTGTCCTTTCTGGACGGGGGCCCACTCTAACTATCACGAGGCAACACATGCACGAACACACAGTCATAGTACGGCTGTATAGATGACATTATGTATAAATATTGTATATAGCATTTTATACTCTGCATTATCTTCATTATATATGAACACGAAAAAAAAATACCATAGGTTGTAGTTACAAAAGTATGAATGGAAATAAACACTTCCAAACCACCCAGTGAATCCACACAATGTTTACAGCACTTGTGTGTGCCAGACTACAATGCTTCCCATCATTCGCGTAACTATATGAAAAATCGTGTTTAATTCAACTACCGTATACCTCGGCCTATAAGACGGAATTTGAACCTTAAAAAAATCAGCCCAAAATTAGGGGTCGTCTTAAGCACTGGGTATAAAATTCTTACCTCTTAAATATTGTGGTTTAGCGTGTCAAGAGTGGTGATGGAAAACATCGTAAACCACTCACAAGGTCCTACCACTAATTATTCTATACTGAAACTTACGTTTGGGAAGCTGAATTAAAAATAAGATTACCGGTATATTAAAATAATAAAAATGTATTATAAACCTGTCTAACATACCGTAAAGGAACAATATACCCCGGTAATATTTCCTTGTCGCAAAACAAGTTTATAAATTAAAGAAAATACATGCAGTGTGTTTAATATATTACAGTATATTATAAATAAATAAATAAACATAAATTGGTAAATCCATTTCAAGTAAATAGAAAAATTTTACTCGACACCGACATTAGACATAACAGTAGTTCCAGTTAAATAACAGACTTAAGTGACGTCACTAGTGTTTACACTACACCAGCAGGTAACGTCTGATGACTTTACTTGAAGTGAATTGGCCTTATTTTAAATAACCAACCAACCATAGAAAAAAAAAAAAAAATTCAGAAGTGATAAACAATTTACTTGCAGTGTTTAATATATTACGGTATATTATAAATAAATAAATAAATAAACAAATAAATCAGTAAATCTAGTTCGAGTAAATGGAAAATAAACAAACAAAAGTTATTCACCAATACACTTCCCTCTAGGGCAGGGGTCACCAAACTTTTTTCACAGTGGGCCGGATAACTGAAAGAATGATGAGCGCGGGCCGCATAATCATTCTGTTCAATACTTGCAAGCCAGAACGAAAGCCATGGAAACCATGGTAACGTCAGAGCGTAGGCGGAGCTACCACGGCGGGCCTGATGAACTGACATCGCGGGCCGGATCCGGCCCGTGGGCCGTAGTTTGGTGACCCCTGCTCTAGGGTAAGAAGGGGAGATAAGAAGGCTATTTATAGCCCGTCTTTGTGTCCGAAGTTGCCAGTAATGCACTATAAATCATTTAAAATTAAATTTTTTGGTACATACTGTATTTCAAAAACCTTAAATTACATGTGGATCAGTCACTCCTCATTTGACACACTTATAGTTTAATACTTTGACCATCCCACCTGGGCACATGGAGGCCCACGGTAACTCTCACGGGGTAACATACGCACGAACACACAAGTTTCGTAACTCTCGGGAATTTGTCCAGGTATTTTACCATGTGGTTTTACGTCACTTCACATAAAGATGCTTACAAAATCTATGCATTAATATGCATAACTCTTGGGAATCTGTCCAAACATTAAATATATGTTACATACTACAATAATCACATAGATATGTTTACAATGTTTATGCATAATAGATGTGAAAAATATTTTTGGGTTTCAATTAACCAATAGTCATGACTACAAAGCAATCTTGATGCTCTAAGTGCATGTATGTGTTAAATAAAGAGTGTGAGAGGTTGGAGTCATAGACCATGTTTTCTATAGACTTTATTATAACAGCGTCAGCTGGGCACTGGCCATCAGGCGCTGCCAAGGACAAGCCCCCCCACTCAACATGGGAAAACATATCGTACGATGGTACACTCTTACATCTCCCCCCCAAGTTAAAAGGAAATGACAATGCACCTTTGAACTAACAAAAGGAAAACAATGCATTCATAAAAACAACAATAATGCAGGAAAAACCAGTCAAACAAAGGAAAAAAACAAAAACAAAACAAAAACAAAAAAAACCTCTAAACTGATTTTACATCACATACACTACACCACGTAGTCCGTCAACCAGCCCGGGGGCCTACGGCCTCTCCTGGGCCTGGCCGCGCTCGACTGGGGAGGGGCCGTGGGTGCGGAGGAGGGCGCAGGTATGGAGGGCACAGCAGAAGGGGGCCCAGGAGGCACAGCTTGGTGCACCACCGGAGTAGTAGGCACAGGTGTGGAGCCGTTTCGCAAGTGGCGTCTGTTTCGGATGGACACCCTGCCACTGCCACCCAACCTGACGGCATACTGCCTGTGAGGGCGGGCTTCCACCACTATGCCTGTCCTGTCCCAGAGCTTGGTAGCTGCGTCCTGCACACGCACCTGCGTGCCCACGACTAGGGGAGCCAGCTGGCGGGATACCTCCCTCCGCGACAGGACCCCATCCTGTGTTTCGGCCAAGCGCACCTCCCTCATACGAAGTGCCCGCCACCAGTGCTGGTCCACCTTATAGTGCTGTCTGGCCACGGGAACGCCGTCACGGAGCTGGCGGCCGGTGGCAAGCTGGGCGGGCGACTTGTTCACCCCCCGCAGAGGCGTGTTCAGGTACTGGAGGAGGGCCTGGGATGTCCTATCGCAGTCCAGGCTACCCCCGGGCCCAGTATTATCCCTGAGGAGCCTCTTGGCAGCCTTGACCCCAGCCTCTGCCCTGCCATTGGACTGGGGGAAGTGGGCCGACGAGAGGCACACCTCGACCCCCCATGACTTGAGGAAATCTGTCATCTCAAGGCTGGCAAGGTTGGTACCTCCATCTGTGGAGATCTGCTCAGGTACCCCCCACCTCGTGAAGTAGGCCCGCAGACTGGCGATGATTTTTCCAGAGGTGGCCTCGTTGGGGAAGTGGGCGATCTCCAGCCAACCTGTCAGTCGGTCAGCATATGCTAGGTACGTGCGGCCCTGCAGGTGGAACAAATCGCCCACCACTTGTTGAAAGGGATAGT
>NW_024713129.1:25752900-25830400 GCF_018991925.1 Homarus americanus
AAGTAACTGATCCACATTATTTGGGTAAATAAAAGAAATGAAAAAGCAAGCACTTAGCCATATGGATATAGTTACGGAAGAAGAAATAAAGATGAACCATCGTTTTAATGGAAACAATGTGCTCTGGAGACCGTGCTCACAATGACGAATGGGAGAAACCTCTTTATGAAACATCTTACCTACTAAGGATGAAGCAATGTTACAGCACACACACACACATACACACACACAGTGTAACTTTGTGTGGCCGCGTTATCTCTCAGGGTGGCTTTGAGCAAACCATACACTTGATATTACAATTTATGTATCCTTCCTGTCCATGATTTACAACAATAACTGTAGGGCAAAAGTTACAATATTATATTAATAACACTGTCATGTATTGATACTATGACTAGTTACCAAGATACAGAGCACAATAGACATAACATGATAATGATAGCGAAGCTTGGAAGGATTCATATCATAACTGCGTGTTCGTGCATATGTTGCCCGTGAGAGTTACCGTGGGCCTCCATGTGCCAGGTGGGATGGTCAAGTATTACACTATAAGTGTGTCAAATGAGGAGTGACTGATCACATGCAATTTAAGGTTTTTGAAATTTGTAGTTAAATTAAACATGATGATTTTTCATATAGTTTTACGAATGATGGGAAGCATTGTTGTGTGGAGTCACTGGGTGGTTTGGAAGTGTTTATTTCCATTCATAATTTCGTAACTACAACCTATGTTATTTTTTCTTCGTGTTCATATATGATGAAATAATGCAGAGTATAAATGCCATATAACACTTATACATAATGTCATCTATACAGCCGTACTATGACTGTGTGTGTTAGTGCGTGTGTTGCCTCGTGATAGTTAGAGTGGGCCCCGTCCAGAAAGGACACTGTTCTAACCTCCAGCACCGACCCAGGTGGGCTAGGAATTATGGTTTCGAGTACATACATTATACTGTATATATACAAAAGCGCCATTGTGAGTTTCTCTTCTTACCTCCATCCTTAGTCGCGAAATCTCCTACATATGCGTATGTATGTGAGCCCTACAAAGAGAAAATAGACACACATAGAGAAGTTTGACAGCTGGCCATATACAGTCCGCTACATTGGATGACCCGGGCTGTGAAGACCCGCTCTCTCTCTGCTGCCATTGTTGGCCAACTTTCCATGACCGGTCCACCCGCCACTGACATCGTCGACAACATCTCACAGGCGTTTTGGGTTTATCGAGCATTAGTTTGCCCTCCCCTCTGGTGGTGGTGACCCACACTCCAGCTGGAAGCAGCTATTGCGTGATATTCCTCTGAGGTTTGAGTTCTTTTCCTTCTACTACTATTTTCCTTTTTTTGCTCTGGCATGGACCTGCACCCTCAAAGTGTATTAGTCCTGCAGTCCCCCTGTAACTGTTCACCTCCCTCCCAGGAGAATGTGAACTGGAAGGGGTTGAGCAAAACCCATCCCTCTGCCAGTCTTCCCAGGAAAACCGTGATCGTGCGGGTCCACCTGGAAAGAAGCAATCTCATCCTTACCCAATAAGTGTGGCCGCTCTCACAGAATGGATCTGCAGATGGATCTCTCTTCAGTCTTCAACCACAACATCGAGGACTGGATAATTCATGTGGAGCAGCTCTCACTGACTTAACAGCTAAAGGCGTGCAAAAATCGTCGCCCTGCTTGTTCCTTGCCCACGGAAGTCCCAGTCTCCAGAAACCATCACCAACCCTCCAGTAGACCAAAAATTTGCAGCTCTCACGAGGCCTGGCGATACCAGCGGCCTGGCGCCAATCTCCTGCAAGACCTGTAAGCCTACCGGCAACTCAACTCCTGCATGTTTCTGGGCGAGATGTGAGCTGAACTCCCAGCACAGGACAGGCTTCCTGACACTGTCCTGGCCACATTCACGCACAAGCTCCGGCAGAAGTCCTGTCTGCACTGAATTACTCTACAACCCCGGCGGCTAAGCAGCCCACGGCGAACAAGTATTCCATGAATCGCTGCTGTGCGCCTTGCTGCGCGGACAACTCAAGCAGCCACCGTAACTTACCTCGATCTTGTCAACCAGATCAGCGCTCCTCAGTCGAGCAACACCTCCAAGACATGGGGACCTACAGTCTACACAGCAGGATGCACCCTTGAGCAGCTCTGCTCCTCCATGCCTGCTACTGGTCATGTTCCTGCCCCATGCACTGTGTCTACCAACACTGGCGTCTTCGTCCTGCCTCGGACATCGCAGCGCTCGAGCACAGTGCACCCTCCTGCTGGTACCACCAATGGCCGGTTGTATGCTAAATGTTGTGAGGCCCCCTGCAACTACTCGAGCATCAGCGGGGTTGGTAGCTGCCACAACCTCCGTCACTTCAGGCATCTCACTGCTGCATATCACTGACCGCATCTCCGGCAGAAATTCCTCGTTGACACAGGGGTGGTCAGCATCATCCCTCCCCCACAGCAAGACACATCAAAGCAACCCTCTTATGACCTGTTCACTTAGCGGTGCCCCCATACGCCTCCTCTGACACATCCTAGCCTTAGACCTCGGTCTTCCCAAGACTCTCGCTGGTCGCCGTGGTGGCAGACATTTCGCAATCCATTCTTGGCTTTGACTTCCTCACCTTCCAAGCTTCGTCGTCAACCCAAGCACCTCTGCCTCATCCATGAGCCTACAGCACACATGATCCGGGGTACACATGCGCAGTCGCCGACACTATCACCTGCCTCTCACCATCCAATGAGTTCTTCTCCTGCTCGAGGAGTTCAAGGAACTTTCCTCACCCTGAGTCTTTCCACCACCACCTCGTCAGGAATCTTCCACCACATCGAGAATAGGACCTCCAGCCTTCTCCGCCCCTCGCCGCCTTCGCCTGAGCTCCTGAGCGCCAGCCGAATTCAACAGACTCCTGCAAGGCGGCATCGTTCGACCTTCAAGAGTCCCTGGGCATCTCCTCTTCACATGGTTCAAAGCCATCATCCAGCGACTGGAGGATATGTGGTGATTACAGAGCCCTGAACCTCGTCACCAAACTTGAGAGGTACCCTATCCACGTGTCAGGACTTCCACCACAAACTCCCTTGAAGACCATCTTCTCAAAGATCGACTTGGGCGTGCCTTCCATCAGATTCCAGTGGCACCTCAGATATCCAGAAGACTGCCCTCACCACTCTGTTCGATCTCTTCGAGTATGCCTTCAAGAGTTTTGGAACTCATAATGCAGCTCAGACCTTCCAGAGGTACATGGACCACAGCCCAACCTTGACTTTGTCACTGCCTACATAGACGACATTCTCGTCGCATCTCCGGCCTGCCGAGCATCATCACCACCTAGCTCCTTCTCCAGCATGCTGCAGAACAACAACATGAAAGTTCATCCAGCCAAGTGTGTCTTGAGCCTCCTCCATCGATTTCTGGTCACAGAGTCTCGTCGGCATCCAATCCCTATGAGAAGGTAACTGCCATCAAGAGTTCCCCAAACCTGAAGCAGGACTCCGAGAATTCCTGGGTTTAGTTAACTACTACCACCGCTTCAGTGCCCAGGCTGCTAACATCCTCGCTCTCTCCACGATCTTCTCAAGGACTCCCCAAGACGTCTCACAAGCCTATCATATGGACTCAAGAGCTTTTAGCATTCACCACTATAAGCAGCACATCCACGCGCCTTACCCTGCTGGCTCACCCCTGCCCCAACGCCCGCACCACTCTCACAACAGGCGCTTCTTCTACTGCAGTGGGCGCTGTCCCTAACAAGGAGATCAACGAACTCTCATGCCCATTGACTTCTTCTCACAGCGGCTTCAACCACCTCAACTCAATACAGTGCCTTCGATCGAGAGCTCCTGGCTATACCTTGCTGTCAAGCATTTCCACGCCCTGCTTCACGCCCCACATACACTTTGTGTTCTTCGCCACTTGGCATACATCTCAGAGTTCACCAGCGACATCCAACACATAGGGGCAGCCACAACGAGATACTGACACCCCTCGTTGTATATCCAGCATTCTCCCTCACCTCCACCCATGGATTACAGACAGCTCGCCATAGCTCAAGAGAACGACTCGAAGACCTTGCAGCATACAAGACTCTCAGGTCTCGGCCTCCAAGAACTCCCCTGTTCCCGGCCACGAACATCAAGTTGTGGTGTGACATGTCCTGTGGGCAGCCCAGACCGCTCTCGTGCCTCACATCCACCGCCTCGACGCATCCATGGTCTCAGCCACCCAGGTGGCACGGGCCTCCCAGTGCCTCCTCCCGCAACGTGTGTCGTCTGACCCGGCATCAAGGCTGATACTAGGAAATGGGCTGCCCAGTGCCTGGCTTGCCAGTCCTCTAAGACATCGACACACACGGGCTTCCTTAGAAACCTTTCCTGTACTCAAAGGACGTTTCCAGGTAGTGCACCTCGACACTGTGAGACCTCTTCCAGCATCCCGTGGCAACACCTACATCTTCACCTGTATTGACCGTTTCACCAGGTGGACAGAAACCATTCCCATGCCCAAAGCTACAGCAGAATCAGCCGTCCATGCCTTCCTGTCTGGTTGGGTCTCCTGTTTGGTCCTCCCACTGTCATCACTGACCGAGAGCCCAGTTTGAGTCACAACTCTGGCATAGCCTCCTACAGTCCTCGGCACTTCCAGGCACCGACTACCGCTACCACCTCAATCCAATGGCATGGTAGAGCGGTTTTATCGGCAGCTGAAGGATGCCATCAAGGCACAGCACGACCCTTACAGCTGACGGATGCTCTACCCTTAGTGCTCCTCGGCATCTGCACATCACACAAATAGAACATGGACTGCAGCCCAGCAGATCTCACCCTAGGCGAGTCCCTTCCTACCCGGGGACTTCTCACTTACTCCTGCCGTCCGTCACGACCTACTGCAAACACTACAACAAGTAGTTTTCTGCATTCAGCTACTGTTCCACACCAGTCTTCCTGTCACCCTGAACACATCCCTCCTCCACTACTCAACGTCGAAATGTCTTCAGCCAGACGATGCTCACCGTAACCCACTCCAACGCTCTCTTACAAGACCCTTCCAGGTTTTTGCACGATCAGCAGGTTCCTGATGATTATCCGCAATGGCAGACGACACCGTCAGATAGATCAAGTGAAGCCAGCCACCTACTCGCGGGGGCCCCAGCCCAGCATTACCCCTAACACACCACGCCTGCACCAGTCTGCCCGCAGTTACCACTTGCAGCACTACCTTGTCCACAACATTTCTGGGTACCCTCTTTTCATCCTCAGGTACCTAGCCCTGACGTGGACCCTGCTCCTGATGTGGATCCTGCATCCGCCGTATGGACCCAGACACCCCACCCGACACCCCTAGGGACTTTGCACCTGCCGCAGAAGCACCACATTCCTCGCCTGTTCAACCTTCTCTCATCTCAACCCTCCTTCTCCCACAGATTTCGTGTCACTAGGCGGAGTCGTCACCCGTAGCAACCAGTGGTCCAACACCCCTGTCTGTTATGTCTCACATGTGGGACACAACCCTGCTGACAACAAGTTTCCTGCAGCCTCGGAGGAAGGGGGAGTTTGTAGTGGATATTCTCCCCTACAACTGCTGACTGATCACTTGCTGTCCGCTTACCAGCCAATGAGCAGCGATTCCACAAGACGGGCCTCACTCTCGGACTGTGGTGATTAGCCCGTTACGCCTTCACCTCAGCCAATCAGCTGTGCCGCTCACCCAGCGTCTCGAGCTGATCCTGCAGAATCGTATTAATACTCCTCAGCCTAGCCTTGAAGGTCATTCTACTCCACGCCTCTCAAACCAACAAGACCTCTCAACAAGCTCCTCACCCAACAGGGCTCTCAACAAGCTCCTCACCACTCAGCAACTCTAAGCGCTGCACTGTACATCCAATACATTATATATATATGCCTTGAATAAAGATGAAAGCTAAGGTGCTCCGTTGTTTCCTTACAGATTGGGTGCAGGGTGATTTTTTTGCCATTTTTGTAGAAAGTGCCTTTTATATGCTCTAAAATATGGTAATACAAGTAAGTCAGTCCTGAACTTTGTCCAAATTCTTCATTTAAGGACATATAAAAATCAAGTTAATAGATCCAGTAGGCAAAATAAAAAATTTATGTATGTAATCAGCCTTAGATGCAAGATCACTTACCAGTGCAATGTTCAACTATCCATCCATACAGCTACTTCCAGACTTACGACAGGGTTAGGGACTCAAATCCAGGTAGTGAAATCAAAATGGTGATAAGGAAAATGCTTAAATAATACTAGAAAATCTAAAAGCGGGTGTCTCTTTCTTCTCAGCACTACAAAACTCTCACTTTTAAGCTTGTCAGCCACTTTAAAATGAATTACAAAAAATTTTTTTTGTCAGTACACAGTGCTGTCACTGGCGTTGGGACTTCAAAATACGTAATTTGACAAAATTTGGTATGACTGAAATCCTTATATCTGGGTGGTCTTAAGTTGAGTAAGGTCGTAGAAAGTCGGGGAGTAGCTAGTAACAAATTGTAATAAAAGTTCAAAATTGGGTTACAAGTTCAAAAAGACAAGCCCCAAATGATGTTAAATCTTGAATAGAAGTGTTGTCAATTCAAAAGATTCCAAGACAGGTAACTTAGTTTGTCACATATTAAAATCTTCTAGTCATCAGTTTAAAATTTATTCAGAACTTCCAAAGACAACTTGAGTGAAATATCTGTGTAAGATGTAAAACTAGAAATTCCTCTTATTGAAACAAATTGCAGTGTGTTTCCAGTGAATATAAGTACCAGAAAAAAAGTCAATAATTCTCAGATATCAGAAGGTGGAGGGTAGTTAAACATTCATCAACAGTAAATACTGATACAGTATACTGTACTATATACATATTACATCAACTGGATAAGCCGGGTCTTGGTGACTACAATGCCTTCTGTCGTGAGAGCGGTGATGCAGAAAAAAGGGGTGGAGAAGGAGGGCGATCAGAGTTACTGGCGTAGCGACCCATGTGTCAGCAATGCTGTTCCCACCTTAACCCCAGACATTGGGTTCATATGACTAACAACTGTAATAAGGTTATGAAGTTCCTTGTTAATGAAATAAATCATTTTATTAAATAAATCTATACAAAATCTATATACATAATAAAATCATATCAACAATAATATATAGTTGTAACCATTGATTTCTCCTTCATCTAAATACAGTAAACTCCTCTAATCCAGACTAATGGGGGTTCAGTTTGACTGAAATTCGGGTTGGCAGGGTCCGTGTCCATATTAAAAGTGTACTAAGTATATAAAAACTATTAATAATGATATAAAAACACCAAAAATACAGTACATATTACCCTGACCACTGGGGTTAGTTATACAGACTTTTATGAAAAAGCCATAATTTTGAAGCAACATATTACTGTACTCACTTTGTACTCAAATCTACTACAGTACTACAAGGACAAATTTTATCTATCTTGTAAAGGATTCCAGTAATGTAAGTTATATTCTGCAAAGTTTAGTCAACATTTTATAAGATATAAACTTAAACCTAAAACTACCTTCACCCTGGCTGGGAGGATGGGGAGGGGTGAGGTGTTGACAGCCGGGCGAGAGGTAGTTATCCAGTCAAATAGAGGGAGTTTAAGTTTTCCACTTCTAAAATGTCACTGAATTGACTTGGCAGAATTTAACCCCATTGCTGGAATTCTTGTAAAGATAGTGATTAATTGATACCAAACCAGCCCATAGTTTGCACTAGACAAAAATTTTAGCAATTTACTTAGTACATTTGAGTACAAGTTTGGCCTTAGGACAATTATTTCTTTTACCTTTTTCACACATATGTATTTAGGATGGTGTGCACATGTAAATGATAAATAAATTAAAGTTATGTACATCTACCCAAAAATACGATTGAAAAACGTACTCAAATGTACTACACAAAAGGACTAAAATTTTTTATCTCTTGTGCAAACTGTGATATTTATATTCAAATTATTCACTGTCTTGCAGATTCAACAATGCATGTTATATTCTGCTAAGTTTAGTCTGTGACACTTTATAAGATAAAAACTTTAAGCCTATATCTACCTTCACCCTGTTTGAGAATACTTTTTAACCTCACAAATTTTTGAACTCTGAAATCAGGATTAACAGGATCTGAATCTTCGAGGTTCACTGTATATATTATTACTGCATTATAGTATACCCTTTCATAAAAAAAATAGGAACACATAGTACATGTCAATGATAAAGTATAGTACAGTACTTATTAATTATTCACTTATCATGAGATGGTTGAGTCTTGAAGGTGATGAGGCTGGAGATGATTGTCCAACACTCACAATGTCCACCACGAGGTGGAACATCGGATCATGCTTTCACTGCTATTTTAATTATCTGTAGATACAGTCAGCGGCAAGTTCATCCCATCCCAATTGCATGTTATGAGGCAGGTGTCATACTAAAACTGTATGGAAAAAGGATTGACATATGTAATTTAAATTACTAGTTATGTAAAATTATGATCAGAGATTGCCAAGCATACATTTCTTATGTACAATTTAAATACTATAGTATCAATGTGTAAAATGTCACAGAATATAATGTCATTAAGAAATATATACCATTGCTGCAGGATGGTTCATAACTGGGAACAAGACCTATCCGTCCTGCTGATGCCCATGAGTATTTTTTATGTTTGATATTTTCATTATAAAATAACGCCTCTTCTCCAATAACATCACTTTCCTACATTTTACGCATTGATACTATTTAAGATGCACACAAAAATATATTCTTACTCAATCTCCAATAACAAATCATAAATAAATAGCCAATTAAAAGCATATCTGTTAACTCTTCCCCAAAGTGTTGCAAATCACCTGTCTCATATCATGCAAGCGGTTAGGACAAACTTCTTCTGTTGACTGTACAGTATACTATTTACATTTCTTAAGACACTTCAATTTGGTGCTCCTCCTTAACCCTCCTACTGTTTCCTCAGAGGCAGCTACTGGTGCATGGCCCTGTAGCCACAAAAAGTTTCCCCAGACTAACCAATTTTGAGTGTATTATATGGGTTGGGGATACAGTACATGTCTGGATCCTCCAGTTTGCAGGGGTATGGATTATGAATCAAGATGAGAGATTATAACTACTACAAATATATAATTATCTGCCATATAGCATTCATTTTAAAGAATAGTTATATTATACGGGTGCTTCTACTTAAGACCATTCAACTTCAGAGATCAAACATCATCACTGAGGGGGATTACCTGCCAGAACAGGTGCTTAATGTGGATGAGACTGGATTTATTTTGAAGAAAAATTCCAGATAGACCAAACATTACCTAAGAGGAGAGAGTGAGTCAGGTTTTAAAGGCTGTATTAAAAAGGGTATAACTGCAGTAAATATCCATAATCTTTCATTTTTTACAATATGTTTGGTATCTACAAAGAGTAAAGTTGGACTTACAAACAAGCCTCAGGAAGTAACTCGTTAAATGAAGTAGAGACACCTGTATTCAACAGCCAACATAAAGAACCTGACGAAAAATAAGATGAATCAGTACACCATGTACTCTTCTTCAGCCCCCATATACAGTGTAGCATAGTTTGTAGTGTGCAGAGTAATCTTAGCCTTCAGTCTATCCATAAATGATTTCCCTAGATATTTCTCAGACAATCTGACTTTTTATTTCCTCTCTAAATGTCCTTGGCTTTTCTCCCATAAATGAGTCATAGCTTTCATCCATATGAAACACCTTCATGTATCTGACAACAAAACTGAAGACAAATGGCATACAGTATACAGCTCTCCCGACTTACGACCTACTACGACATGACCTGCCTCAGTCGTGCAAATTTTGTCAAATTCGTATTTTCGAGTCCAACGTCCAGTACACAGACAAAAGGTTTTTGTTTGTAATTCACTTTAAAATGGCTGGCAAGCTTAAAAGTGAAGATTTTGTAGTGCCGAAAGAAAAAGAATCCCATTTTAGATTTTCTATGTATTTAAGCATTTTTGACTTCGACCTGAATTTGGGTCCCTAACCCGTCGTAGAAATCGGAGGAGCTAGTATAATTCAAATAATTAGATCTGTTGATTGTCCTCATATCATTACATACCTGTATACAGTACAGCTGCTCCTCGACTTACGGCGGGGTTAGGGGACCAAATCCAGTTAGTAGTCAATTAGTTGTGAGTCAAAATGCTTAAATAATACATAGAAAATCTAAAATGGGTGTCTCTTTTCTTCTCAGCACCAAAACTCTCACATTAAGCTTGCCAGCCATTTAAGTGAATTACAAATGAAAATTTTGTCAGTACAAGCAATCACTAACGTTGGGATTCAATACGTAATTTGACAAAATTTTTGAATGCGACTGGCGGTCATATGTCGAGATGAGTAAAAGTCGAAGATAGCTTTATACATTTAATGGCTAACAATCTGCCTCAATCAGTACAGGGAACTTACAATCAAAACTGACCGGAGAAAACTTTTGGGCAACCATTACCAACCAGCCCTGGCTATTACCAGTACCTATTCCCAGTTCTTGGTATCTTTCATTCTTTTCATGAACTTTGAAACTTTGGTGTTTACAGTAAAACCTCGTACTAATTTTGTTCTAGTACGGTAATGTACAGAACTGCACAACCTAAACTGTATACAAAACAACATTCTACAATGGCAGCAAAAAATATGAACTAGGCGATCCAAACAGCTAGACCACCCATGCACCTGGCATGTGGGGATGGGTTGGAGCATGATGCAATCTTTCTGAATGCCTGAAATTTATTTCCAGACCCAGAAATAAAATTTTGTTGAGATTTTCCAAGAATTTTCTTGGAATTTTCAGAAAATGCCTGATTTTCAACCTCGAATTTGTTCCCAAACCTGGAATTGAAATTTTCTTGAAAAATTCAGAACAAATTAAATTCTGGCTGTTGGGAGTTCAGACAACAGAGATATTACAGTAATGGAGTTCAGTGCATGAATGTTCTACTGTACTTGCCATACAACAATAATGTACAAGTTTCTTTGTATTAAGTACTTATCATAAACTAACATTCTTATAGCTGGTCCTGTCCTAACTCATTTATAGGTTGCAGGGATGAAGTTATGAAAGTCAGGCCAATGGACAGCAAGTTCTTCCACTTTCTTACATCTATCTTTATTTGACAATCTGGCTATTTTATTAAACTCATGACTCATTCTTCTAACCTACTTTTGTCTTAAATTTTCTTTCTGGAATCATCAAATTTATTTAGAGCAAAATACTACATTATTGTTTCTTACAAAGGATACAGTGAACTACAAACTACTGTATGCACCTTCTCATTTACAATCGTTACATTAAAAATGTTCTTTTACTATTATGCCAAAAAGGACATACCTGTATGTCAACTAAAATAACACAATAAAAAATTGGACTTTCAATAGGAACACTGTAATATCCATCAAAGAGATCCATTAATACCACATTGTGAATGGACCTAGTTACTCTGTGGCAGTTTCTGTTTTGGTTGGCTAAGACCACAAAGAACATGGAGAGCATCAGGGGATGGGTCCCGACCTCTGAAGCTGCGGAACACTTCACTTGGATGACAACCTCCTCCCAGGGATAGGAATGTTGAGCGGAACCTAAAAGATTATTAAAAACTAAGTTAGTTAGAGCATTTATTTCTCCTTATAAATAAAAACAAAAAAAAAAAGTAATTTAAGCAATTCAAGTCAAACTAACATTAAATCAAAATAAATCTTGGACAAGATGAGAAATGAAACTGTGCATAAGGACAAGTAAATAATATTGATAAAATGAACACTCTGCCATTGAGACAGGATTTACAGTACTGTACATTGAACTTTTACAGTAAAACATTCGATAAATCGAACTTTCATATATATCGAATTCACTTTTTCAGATTCTCTGAGGTGCTCGCTTCGCTCCTTCATTCACCAGAAAGGAAAAAAAAATCCAGCATCAGTCCAGACAGTTTGTGTTAGTACATTTTTTCTGAGGATTAGCCCACCCGAGCACAGGTCACTGACCCACATCGGGGCCTGGGGGATGAAATGTTGTTGTTGTAATAATAATAATACAGTCGCCCTTAACATACCGGGTTTAACATACACGGATTTACCAACACGCCATTGCGCGGAGAATATACATTCAAATGTGTGACAACACACACACACACATAGCCCCACCCGCCACTCTGCGTTCCGCGCTCCCTCAGTCAGTCAGTCTTGCTGTAACCATGCTTGTGTTGACATCAGCTACAAGAAATAATGCTGGAGAATTTGGGGAGATGACCAGGTATATTGAGGCACTGAAAACCTGGCCGATGGTATGGACCCTCCATGGTGTGTGCCCTGAAATTCATGCGATGGATGGAGGACGTTTTGCTCCATACAAAAACATCATGGAAGAGATGAAAAGAAAGAGCGACAACTCCCCATCACTATGTTCTTTGATCGTCGAAGGAGATACAACACCATCCATCACTGGTGGCAGTGAGGAAGCAGTGAACCCGTCCTTTACTTCATCACCGTTAGGAAACGAAGTGACGATGAGCCCCCTCCTGTCGCCGAGGATAAGTCTCGGTACAGTAAAAGTGAAATTTTTATCTCTTTTTTTATAGCTTTTCTTGCCACGTTTTTGTTTGTAAAATGCACAGCACAGTACAGTTCAGTACTATACATAGGAAGTGGAGGTGCAGTTATTCCAAAACATTTGTGTTTGTTGTCGGCAGTAGTGACGATGTGGGCAGATAGAGCGGGGCAGTGACCTCTGGAGGCGGAGCAGGGGCAGTGGAGATGCCAGCCAGTACATTAGTTTTATAGCTCTTTGCATTTAATATTAAATAAAGTGTTTGTAAACATGTACATAGAGTTTTTCTTTACTTAAATAAGGACATGGGGGCAGGGTGTTTTGGGAGGGCAGCAAAATACCACGGATTCTTAACATTCACGGGTATCTCTGTTACCTAACCCCATGTATATACACAATAATAATAATAATAATAATAATAATAATAATACCCCGCTACGGTTCTGGTTTCTGCGTTTCTATTCACGCGGTACCCTGCCAGAACCGAATTCCCACTTTCTGGCAGTGCATCTACTCATATCTTGTGAATGATATAATTTTTTATTTAGCTCATAAATTCATACAAATTACCCAGCCAGAATATAATTTACATTGCTGGAATTTTTACAATATGATGATTTTTGAATGTAAACATCATGGATTTTGCATTCGACATATAAATTTTAGATCTAATGCAAGAATTTTGTTTACACAGAGCAAATATGTTATCTTTTGTGCAAAATATATGTCGTGCATATTCAAAATATTCCTGGTCTTGCAAGGAATCCAGCAATGTCAATTATATTATCCTAACTTTAGTCTGAGGTATTATTTATTACTATACTTTAAAATCTAGTGTTTTCACCCAAACATTTCTCAGAGAGGAAGAGCCAGCGCGTGGGAAGAAGGGGGAGTTGAGTCCATTATTTGAATGGACATTAACCTGGCGACTGTATTTCTCTTAAATATTAATTGGTTTGCATACCATCATAAAATTAAGATGTTATTTTACTACAACATAGGTATTGTGTCCGAAAAAGTGGAGTTTGATTCGGCTCGTCTCTATTTCAATTAATCCCATATGTTCTGTTATTCCATTCTGCGTTTCTTGTTTTATACGGACCTCCAGCGGGTTCAATTGACGCCATCGAGAATATTACCGTAATAATAATTCATAGTTAATAAAACTTAGAATAAAAAATATAAAATGTAAAAATAAAATAATACTGTAATGATAATAATAGTAATAATAACAACACTGTAATAATAATAATAATAATAATAATAATAATAATACAGTTGTACCCCTTACTTGGTCAATTGAACCCAGAGGGTCCCGCGTTAAGTGAACTAACAGAACATATGGGATTAATTCCAATAGAAACCGGCCCGACCCCCAAACTCCACTTTTTGAAGGCACATACCTATGTTGTAGTAAAATAACATCTTAATTTTATGATGGTACATGCACACAATTAATACTTAAGAGAAATAGAAATACAGTCGCAAGTTAATGTCCATTCAAATAATGGACTCCTCTCCCCTATAACACTACAGCCGGTAACAGATGGTCAGTCGGTCCCTCCTCCCCACCCCCACCAACCGTCCCCAGGAGATGTGTGGATAACCTCAAACAAGTTAGAAAATATAATTGACATTGCTGGATTCCTTGTAAGACCAGGAATATTTTGAATATAAATGTCATATATTTTGCACAAAAAATAACATAGTTACCTAGAGAAAATATCTAAAAATTGTAAGTTTAAAACAAAATATATGATGTTTATATTCAAAATGATCACCAAATTATAAGAATTCCAGCAATGTAAATTATATTCTGACCGGGTAATTTGTATGAATTTTATGAGCTAAAACAAATATCTTCAGTTAATAAAAAAAATAATTCTTCACAGGGTAACAGATGGTCGGTCGGTCCCTCCCTCCCCCACCCCCCACCAACCGTCCCAAGGAGATGTGTGGGATAACCACTAAATTTTAATAAATAATACCTCAACTAAAGTTAGGATAATATAATTGACATTGCTGGATTCCTTGTAAGACCAGGAATATTTTGAATATAAATGTCATATATTTTGCACTAAAAGATACCATAGTTACCTAGAGAAAAATTTTTATCTAAAAATTGTAGTTTAAAGCAAAAATATATGATGTTTATATTCAAAATGATCACCAAATTATAAGAATTCAGCAATGTAAATTATATTCTGGCCTGGTAATTTGTATGAATTTTATGAGCTAAAACAGGCAGTCAGGCAGAATTGGCGAATTGGGGCAAATCTAAAATAGCGTCTCGGACACTCACCGTATATGTGGAAAAATCGCGTTAAGTGAAAAGTTCAGCTTTGGCAAGGCACGGCGTATATCTTAGCAACGTTAAAGTGAAACGGCGTTAGGCGAAGTAAAACTGTAATAATAATGCAAAAGAAATAACCAAAATATCAAAAATCAAAAGTGAGAAACAATATGTGTATTTTGACAAAGTCCCAGGTTGCTGGTCTGACTTTCTGCCACTTACACACAATTACAGGGTCTCAATTGTTTATCTTACTTTGACAACATAACATGCTGTACAAACATCGTTTCTCACTATTGAGCTTTTCATTTTTGTATTTCTTTATGATTATTATTTATATATTAATATTAATATTATTATAATTATTATTATCAGTGTTGCTATTATAATTATTTTATTTTTAACGCATTTTTTATTATAAATTTAACTTTGAACTAATTATTAGTATTATTGTACACCCCCCAGAGCCCCATTTTGGAGTCAGTGAAGATGTGCCGGGTGGGCTAAAAAAAAAAAACGTGAGACCTGCAATTGTGTGTAAATAAGAACAGAAAGTCAGATCAACAACCTACTTGGTCACAGTTTTCAATGCCAAAGGCAGTAGGGTCTACCATAGACAACACATTATGTTTTCCATATCTTCCTAGATACATAGTACATATCTTTAATAGGGGATACTAAGGGTTTTAGAAATGGATTTAAAATTTTGTAAGAAATCATATACTTATTTTCAAAAATGGTCAAGTTAAAAAATAAATAAAATAAAAAAATAAAAATAAAAATCTTACAAAAAAGGCAACACACTAAATACCAGTGAATCACTCAATTAGACACAATTGGTTCAGCGAGCAACACACTAAATACAGTGGTCCCTCAATGCTGAACACAATTGGTTCAGCGAGTCGTTAGATTAACGAATCCATTATTTCAATGGATATTGGGTAGTGGTTCCAAGTCTCAGAAAGCGTGCATACAGTCAACCCTCGCTTCAGCGGTCCCATTCAGCGTTTCCACGTTCACCGGTACCCTGCGAAACCGGAATGCTCATTCGCGTGAGTGTACCCTTTACGGAGAGCAGCTGGCGAGCCGAGCCATTTTTGGATCCAAACCTCCCGCCATCTCCCATGTTGTGTAAGCGGCGCGAGCAGGGTGCGCACAAGGTCGCCCAGTCATCAAAACATTACCGAGTTCTTCACCCGCCACCCACCACAGCCGGCCCAAGTCAGTGATAGTGATAATTATAGTGAGGATATGGACTTTGAGGGGTTTGACAAAGAGGCCCTGCAAGCCTCTGTGGTGGGATAGTACAATTGATACAAGTGATACAAGTGAGGGCCAATAATCTGCCCTCTGCCTTGGAACCAACCCCCCATCCCCGTGTGCCCAGTCATCTTTTCTACTAATGTAAGTGTTAAAAAACCTAATATTATTGATATTTCTCTTAATTATTAATTGTGTGTGCATACCATCATAAAATTAAGAAGTTATTTTTACTACAACGTAGGTATTGTGTCTGAAAAAGTGGAGTTTGGGGGTCGGCCCGGTCTCTATTTCAATTAATCCCATATGTTATGTTGTTCACTTTACGCGTTTCTCACTTTCCGCGTTACCCTGTGGGTTGAATTAACCGTGTAAAGTGAGGGTTCACTGTTCAAAGTAAAGACAAAAAATGCAGTCAGAAACACTCCTAAAAATCCCCCAAATCGCCCTTAAATCACTATGCAGTATATATATATATATATATGCTGATAACCACAAGGAAAGAAGAAAACATGAAGTTCCCAAGCGCTTTCATGTAATTCACATCTTCAGGGGTGAATTACACGAAAGCGCTTGGGAACTTCGTGTTTTCTTCTTTCCTTGTGGTTATCAGCACATACCTAGATCACGCACGCCTACAGTGATTTACTTGCATATATATATATATATATATATATATATATATATATATATATATATATATATATATATATATATATATATATATATATATATATATATATATATATATATATATATATATATATATATATATATATATATATATATATATATGACCCCTCGTTTAACGAACACCTCGGTTAACGTAATTTCGATTAACGAACTGCCTTCCATAAGGATCTTCAATTCGGTTAACGAAAAAAAATTCGCTTAACGAACTTCTTACGAACCGACCTCAACATGTTTTCGCTTGCACTGACAGGGCAACCAGCTTTAGTATCAGTCCGCCAATACATTAATCGGTTCTAGGGCTTAAATTCCTTACTATTTTTGTAAATATCAAGAAGTTTATACTATTCAATAATTTTAAAAGTTTAATATTCAATTTTTTTGTCATTTTAACAATTATTGAACAAAATTGAAGGTAAAGTGACTAGTTTAATGCGCGGCATCCAGCCTCTTTACACAGCAAACAGGCGTCAGTCTCTCTCTGTTTTCACTGGAGGTAACATCTTGCTTGAGACTCTCTTCAACTAAACGCTTTTTTTCTGTGTTTCCAAGCAAATTATTGGTCATTTTGAAATATATTTTATATATTGACAATATATAATGCAGTGCAGCGTTGATTTAAAGAAAATAATCTTGAATTAAACCAGAGAGCTAAAATTTTATGGGTGAAATGGCACCATGGGGTGACTTCTCTTCCACCCCAATGCCTTCTCTTCTTCCTTCTCCTCCACCCCCATTCTAAATCCCATCATCATCATCATCATCCAGGAGCCTTCTACATACACACCTCAAAGTAAGTGAACTTTTCTACCATTTTTGTTGAATTTAGGAAATTTTCGGTGAGCTGGAACCAATTACCCAAAAACCCATTGAAACAATGGTTTCGGTTAACGAACGTTTCGGTTAACGAACGACCTTCTGGAACGGATTGAGTTCGTTAACCGAGGGGCCACTGTATATATATACGTACATATACAATAGAACGCTTAAATCACTACTGTAATGTGATAAAGGTGATTAATTTTATCTCTTGTGCAAAATATATGCAGTTTATATTCAAATTATTCGCTGTCTTGCAAGGGATCCAGCAATGCCAATTATATTATCCTAACTTTAGTCTGAGGTATTATTATTATTAAACCTGTAAGCCTAGTGCTTTTCCCCAAACATTTCTCGGGAAGGTGGGTGGGTGGGAGGGAGGGAGGGAGGGAGGGAGGGAGGGAAGAGGGGAGGGGTTGAGTGACAGTTAGTGGGAAGGTCTGGTAAAGTATTTAATTTACTGTATTTATATAATGTTGCTCATAAAATTGTATATAAATAACCTGCCAGAATATAATTTACATTGCTGGAATTCTTATAAGATAGTAATTAATTTGAATATAAACAAACTATAATTTGCATTAGACATACAAATTTTAGATCTAATTTAAGAATTTTATTAGAGAGCAAAAATTTTATCTTTTGTGCAAAATAAATGATGTTTGTATTCAAATTATTCGCTGTCTTGCAAGGAATCCAGCATTGCCAATTATATTCTGCAAACTTTAGTCTGAGATATTATTTATTATTAAAACTGTAAGCCTAGTGAAAACCCCCAAACCTTTGTTGGGAAGGGGGGGGAGGGAGGGAGGGAGGGAGGGGTGACAGTGACATGTTTGATAGTTGGCGCCAGTGGTGTGAAGTATTTAATTGTTAATTTATGTCCTTTAGATTCAGTTTATGTTTTTTGCTTATAAAATTTAATAGAAGTGACCGGGGTGAATTTAATTTGCATTGCTGGAATTCTTATAAGATAGTGATTAATTTGAATATAAACAAGCTATAATTTGCATTAGACATACAAATTTTAGATCTAATTTAAGAATTTTATTACAGAGAGCAAAAAATTTATCTCTTGAGCAAAATATATGATGTCTATATTCAAATTATTTGCTGTCTTGCAAGGATCCCAGCAATGCAAATTATATTCTCCTAACTTTAGTCTGTGATATTTTACAAGATACAAACTTTAAGCCTGAAACCCTGGCTGTGCAGATGGGGGAGAGGGAGGGAGGGGGAGGTGAGGTGAAATGTTTGACAGTTGGCGCTGAAGGTCTAATGTGTGTTTACTTATCAGTCCTTAAGAGTGACTGAGTTTTTCTCTTATAAAATGCCACTGAAACGACCTGGGAGAATATACAGGTTGTACCTCTCTAGTCCGGCATTCTGTGGTCTGGAAACTCCCGTGGTCCGGAATAATTTCAGTTTGCCCAATAGGCAGCTTTTTTTTTCTTCTGAATTATTATTATTATTATTACAGGAGTATTACATTTTCGCCCCTCAGGCTCCAATATGGGTCAGTGACCTGTGCCCGGGTGGGCTAATCCCCGTAAAAAAACAACAACAACAAAGCCGCGAGAAATTAAGGTTTGTTTACATCCGGCAGTTCAGCTGCTCTCTCTCTCTCTCTCTCTCTGCGTGTCTATACAGAGTACAACATTTAACCCTTCAATATATATGAGCAGTAAATAAGTGTTGCTTTCATATTCTTATGTCGAGTAATGATGATATGTTTTCACATGTGCGCACTTACATATGCGATCTCACTTTTTTCTTTAACATTAATGGTTAGCTACTTATATTGTTCCATTTATTAACATTAAATAACATTACTTCAAACAACCATATTATTTTTTACATTAATTTTACTACAGCTACAACCAGGGTCTTATTTTCTTGTTTTATATGTAGAACCAATCAGTCACTGGTTTTGTAAACATTAACGAAAACAATGCCGGCAGCCGTCTCGTCTCCTCGTGTGTTTTAATATTCCACGAATTATTAATGAATTGTATTGTTCATTTTGCACACACAAACATTAATTCAATAAAAAAAATTCAGAAACATTAATTAAAACATATATGAACAGTAAATAAGTGTTGCTTTCATATTCTTATGTAGAGTAATGATGATATGTTTTTCACATGTGCGCACTTACATACGCGCAGTCCCACTTTTTTTCTTTAACATAAATGGTTTGCTACTTTTATTGTTCTATTTATTAACATTAGATAACATTACTTAAAACAACCATATTATGTTTTTACATTAATTTTACTACAGCTACAACCAGGGATTTATTTTCTTGTTTTATATGTAGAACCAATCAGTCACTGGTTTTGTAATCAACAAAAACAATGCTGTCTCATTTCCTCGTGTGTTTTAATATTCTACGTATTATTAATGAATTGTATAGCTCATTTTGCACACAAACATTTATTCAATAAAAAAGACATTCAGTAATAAACAATAATGAATCTTTTGTACATAAGAGAAATGACGCTGTTTACACAATTGTGCACACATAAACATTGGCGGACCGCTCAAACCCGTCAAAATTTTAAATTATGTACAGTCAACCCTCACTTTACGCGGTTCCACATTCCGCGTTTCCACGTTAACGCGGTGCCTTGCCAGAACCTAACGTGCTCACATTAAGCGGTGCGTGAACCCCATTACGCGGAGTGTGTCCGGCGCGACGCTATTTTTAGATTCGCCCCACCCGCCTGCCTGCCTGTGCTCTCGCCTCTCCCTCCTCCTCCCTCCGCTTGGGCAAGCCGCGAGGTAAGGTTGCGCAGTGTGTGTCTTTGTTGCGTTATCACTGATGTCATATGACGTATCGGACTGTGATTGGCCATGCATCCCTACCCCCCTCTGCTGCTAGCTGTAATTGGCTTAAAGTATTATGACGTGACCACCCGGTGGAGGGAGGGAGGGAGGAAAGACGACGCTTGACCTAGCCGCGCCAGTTTCATCCCTCCACGCCAGACAGTGTAAACGTGCATCCATTGTTCTCTAAAATGGCTTCCGCCGGACCACCACCCCCAGAGAGAAACCTTTCCTTACCTGGACCCAGCGGCACTAAGCCAAAGAAGACATGACGTTCCTTAAGCTCCGAGGTGAAGTATACCATCATCCAAGAGTTGGAGAAAGGAACAAGGCAGGTTGATTTGGCGCGCCAGCATGGTGTGAATGAATCTACGATTCGAACAATAAAGAAGGATGCAGCCAAGATAAAGGAGCACATGAAGATCACAAAGTCTACAGGTGCTTCTATGATCAAGTATTTTCACAACCAGGTGCTTCTCAAGACAGAAAAATTACTTGTGAGGTACTTGGTGCGTCAGGCGCGACGGAACATGGCGGTCGACACGCGCTCTGTTAAGGAGTACGCACGTGAACTGTACATTGCAGTGGCACGAAAGATGGGAATTACAGAGCCCAAACCCTTTAATGCTTCCTCTGGGTGGTTACAGAGGTTTAAGATCCGGAACAAGATCACCAATATAAACATTGGTGGTGAAGAAGCGAGTGCTGACCGTGCTGCGGCTAGGGAATTTCCTCCGTTTTTACGTGAGATTATGGAGGAAGGACAGTACAGTGACGACCAGGTGTTTAACATGGACGAATCTGGTCTTTTCTGGAAAAAGCTACCTTCCAAGTCCTTCGTTGTAAAGAATGCCAGCAAGATTCGGGGCCGGAAGATGCAGAAGGAACGCATCACCGTCCTGTTTACCACCAATGCCTCCGGTACCAGTAAGCTAAAGTTATCGGTGATCCACACAGCACGCAAGCCGCACGCCTACAAAACCATGGACATGACCAAGCTAAATGTCCACTAGCTGACCGCACGTAAGGCGTAGATGTTCTCTACGCTGTCCCTCTCCTGGTTTGATGACTGTTTTGTTCCCGATGTAAAGAAATTCTGTGAGCGACAGAATGTGCCATTCAAGATTTTGTTGCTGCTGGACAACGCACCAGGACACTCGCCCCTACTGTTAGATCATCACCCCAACGTAAAAGTGGTCTTCCTTCCTCCCAACACTACGTCTATATTACAGCCCATGGACCAAGAGTTAATCTGTAATGTAAAAGCTGCATTCTCTACGAAAAAATTCAAACTCCTGAACGACTACACCAACACCAGGGAAGAGTTGCGTAACCTGAGTGACACCACCACCGACAGCAAGAGCGAAGAAGATGAGGATCAACAGTTGGCACAGCAAAAAATACTGTTCAAACAATTCTGGAGAGTATTTAACATCAAGAAAGCTGTGGACTTCTTGGTGGAGTCATGGGATCAGCTGTCTATTGCTACAATTCGTCACGCATGGAGACATGTGTTGCATGGAATACCAGGTGAGAGGAGGAGTCAATCTGTGACTGGTAAGGTTCAGACTGTTGCAGTAGCAGTGGACCTTGCCAGAGAAGCTGCGCAGACTGTTACAGTTCCAGGCTTCTCTGAGACCACCAACGACGACATCCTGGAGGTGATAATGGAACCTGATGTGACTACCGAGGAGATGGTAGATGATGACGACGTCAGTGAAGAGGCAGGTGGTGCGTCATCCCAAGAAGAACAACACTTATCCCATAGTAATGTTAGGGGTGCCATCGAGTGTACCTTTCCGACGACCCTGACGCAAACAGGTATGAAATCTTCACTACCCAGCTGTTGTAGACTATGGAGCCCTACATCAAGGTGTATCACGACAACATCAACATCAGCCGTCAGCAAAGCATAACACATTTCTTCGCCCGCAACCCACCACAGCCAGCCCAAGCCAGTGATAGTGACAGTGACGATGACTTTGAGGGATTTGTCAGGGAAGCCCTGACAACTGTAAGTGACAGTGATGGTGATTCACCTGAGGGCCAGTAGCCTGCCCTCTGCCTCGAAACCAGCCTCCATCCCCGTACGCCGACCCATCTCTTCTACTAACGTAAGTGTTCCACATAACTTTTAGTTTTCCTAACCTAACCTTTATTTTTCCTATGTTAACCTTTATTTTTCCTAATCTAACCTCTTCTATATTACTTGTTTTTTCATACCATCATAAAGTTAAGATAAAATTTTTACTACAACATAGTTGTGTGTCGTCAAAAAGTGGAGTTTGGGGGTCGGCCCAGACTCTATTTCAATTAATCCCATATGTTATGTTATTCACTTTACGCGTTCCTCACTTTCCGCGGGACCCTCCGGGTTACATTAACCGCGTAAAGTGAGGGTTGACTGTAGTGTTTTTTTTTTTTGTCCAAACAAAAAACATTGAATTAAAAACTCGCGAAATTTGAGAAGCTAGTGTACGACATTTAACCCTTCAATGAGGCCACGAAGCAGTGAAAGTGGTGCTAACGTAAGCGCAAGTCACTATCTGTCCAGGAAAAGGGTGAATTTCCATGGTCCGGCACCGGTCAGGTCCCTAGGTTGCCGGACTAGAGAGGTACAACCTGTACTTTACATTGCTGGGATTCTTGTAAGACAGTGATTAATTTCAATATAAACAAGCTAAAATTTGCACTAGACATAGAAATTTTAGTACCCTAATTATTTAGTACATGTACAGTACAGGTTTGCACTTAAGTGATTTATTTCTTTTAGTATGGTGTGTGCATGTAAACGAATGAAAATAAATTTAGAAATTTATGTAAATCTACCCAAAAATACAGTTGAAATTTTTTTACATTATTAAAATGTACTAATATACTAAAAATTTTATCTCTTGTGCAAAATACAGTGGGGTATGCTATAACGAACGTAATTGGTTCAAGAACCTCGTTCGTTATAGCATTCGTTCGTTATAGGATTAATCCGTTCCAGGCCCCCAAATACAACCACTTAACACTGAAAAAATTCTGTGGAAAATGTAAAAAATACGGTACTTTATCTTACCTTAGTGTTATTCAGCATGCAGGTACCCCTAAACACTGGCACAGCACTATCACTTCCACTGGGAGTCTTGGCTTTAAGGTCCTCAAACAATTGTTTAGCCTTCTCACAAATTATAGCTTCACTAATGTTACCACCTGCCATTTCTTTCTCCTTTATCCACACTAAGAGTAAATTTTCCATCTCTTCAATCACATTACACCTTGCTTTGCTAAGTCTAAAGATTCCCTTAGCCACTTGCACAGTTTTTAACTCTTCTTTATTCTTCAAAATCGTACATATAGTCGATTTAGCCATCCCATATTCATCACTAAGTTTCGCAATGCTTCTTCCATTCTCACGTTTCTTTATAATTTCTTTCTTAGTTTCAAGGGTTATTAGCTTTCTCACTCGCTTTGGACGACTCATTGTTACAATTGTATACTTGTATAATAATATAGTTATACAAATAACGCGAATTTCCATATCAAAAGACGAAATTTCAACAATAACAGTGGTGCACTGGCTACACAATGAGACAAAGATGGCGCCTGACGCTCTTGTTGTGGGTCGCTGTACAACAATATTCATGGGCCAGGCGAAATAGTCCCGTATTCATCCGCGTTCGTTGTAGGAGTTGCATTCGTTATAGCATTCTCAATTTTATAGGTAAAACCGTTAGATTATAGGAATAATGCGTAGTAAGGATCAGGTTAGATTTATAGCATACTTACTGTATATGATGTTTATATTCAAATTATTCACTGTCTTGCAAAAGATTCAAGCAATGTAAATTATATTCTCTAACTTTTAGTCTGTGATATTATATAAAATAAAACTGTGGCCTAAAACCACCAATCCCCTGGAGGGGGGGGATTGGAAGGGTGAGTGACAGTGACATGTTTGACAGTTAGCGTCCTCAAACTAGTGAAGTATTTATTTGTTTATTTATGTCCTTTAGATTGAATTTTTATTTTTGTATAAAATGTCACAGAAGTGACTGAGGAGAATATAATTTACACTGCTGGAATTCTTATAAGATAGTGATTAATTTGAATGCAAACATGCCATAGTTTGCACTTGACAAAAGTTTTAGTAATCATTTTGTACATTATTTTGATTACATGTACAGTTTAGCTTTGCCCTTAGGACAGTGTGTGCATGTACCTGTAAATAGTTTCAATAAATGAATAAAGTTACATATATCGAGCCAAAAATGATAGTCGAAAAACTTTCTCATAGACAGAGCTTGGATGGCAAAATTTTAGAATGACCAATAATTTTAATACTGTATAAAAAAAATGCAAATATTAAACAGCACAATTTTCCTGATATTTACTACATTGGAAACGAATGTAAACATAGTAGAATTACTGAATTAGTGCACTCCTCAGCTTATCAGCTGATGTTCAAAAACAAAACGTGATTTTTATGGAAGATGATTACGTTAACGAGGCGGTTCTTTAACAAAAGGGACCACTGTAGTAACTTTCTTCATTTTATTTTACTCATTCCCCATGCACACACCATTCTAAATACATTTTGACCTAAGGGCAAACCTGCCTGCTTTCAGATACTAATTAACTGTTAAGCCCCAAGGTAAGGGTGCAGCTGGTAGTACCCCCACCAGGGGATGAAAAATCAATTTTCCAAAATTATTTTAACCTTTTAAATGATAAAAAATAAACAAATAAGTAAGAAAAACTATATTGACCCTCTAGAAACTTCCCGGGCTGTGCGGAGGAGGAATAGGAGGCAGTGTTGGTTTGACAGCTGGCGCTTGCAGTCCTCCTGCTTCACCAGCTATTACAGCTCGACTTTGTGTCAGAAGAACAGTAGTGCATATTTACTGATCTTATTAATTATTTGCTATGAAAGATAATTCATTTTAGAATATTTTATTTGCATTATTTTTCACAAATAGTGTTTGGCAACAGTCACCAGTCGGTGCGCCAGTCTGCCTGGCTGTCTTTGCTAATGTTTGAAATGAAACAAGTAATGCATAAAAATAATAATAATTCCTCAAATAAATACATTTATAACACAATCATAGCATTGTTTTTTACAGTAATACTACACTATCCTACAACTACACTACTTTTACCAATATTACTTTGATACAACACTTGTAAAATATACAAACAATGAAAATGGAAACAAACAAAAAGGTAGAGTAGTGCAGTTCAAGGAAGCTTCCCTGTGAAAAAAGGCGTGTGGTGTGACAGGCAAACCAGGCACACTGGAACCTGATAACCTGTGTTGGGCATTTAAACAGAGTGGCGAGGAATAGGCGTATGTTCTGGGCATTACCCAGGGCCTTGGGTTAATTACTAAAAGGTACATGTCTAGTGCAAACTATAGCATGTTTGCATTCAAATTAATTACCAACACAAGGATTTCAGCAATGTAAAGTTACATTCTGCTCAAGTCAATTCCCTAACCTGTACCACTTACATGCAATCTTATGGAAAAACAGTGACAACAGAAACGACATTATATTGAGTTGTTGGGGCGTTAAGCAGTGTCGTTATCTAAAAGAGTGAAGATGTTATACAGGACTTACTGTACATCAATACAATAAACTCTCGATAAATTGGCACATGTGGGGCTCTGGCCTTGCTGGAGTTATCCCAAATTCGATTTATCGACACTTCTCCCCTCCTACAAATACAAAAAAAAAAGTGTCGACCCATATGGGTGTATCACGTAATTACTAAATTAAAAAAGTGACACTTACCAGCACATATAAGCGAAGAATGGGGCATCATAGTAGGTGACACAGGGCATGGGGAGGTGATACGGGTGGCCAGATATGCGAGATTTTTATATCTCGGCATTTTCAGTTATAATAATATTACATTCAAGACTATATCCATGCGGGTTATATAAACTCCGATTATAAAATGCTGAGTTATTGAGGGTTTACTGTATACAGGTACTCCTCGACTTACTTTCGACATCGACCACCGGACAACGACTGCGCGGTCGTGCAGAAATTTTCAAATTCATTGCAGATTTTCTAATGCCGAAACGTTTCTGTCATTACAACTGCGGCGTGGGCTGGGCTGCCTGCGTGGTGTACAGCGACCACGTGGCCTTCAGTTGGTGTTGGACGTCGTTAGTGATCGCGCTGTGTCCTGACAATATTTTTTGTTTCTAATTCCCTTTAAAATGACTGGCAAGTGTAAGTGTAAGAATCTGGTGGTGCTCAGAAGAAAAAGGCAGTCAGTTACTTTTGAGATGAAAATGAAAATAATGCAATATGAAAGTGGAAAAGCGGTAGCAACCATTTCCACTTGTGACCTGAAGCTTCTACTCTCACTTTCGGCGATATGTAATTTTGAAGGACAAGGAATGAATTTGTGAGGTAGTGAAAGGATCAGCACCTATAAAGGGAACAATAATAAAGAAAATAAGACAAAGACCTATTCAGTGGAAAAATTACTTTGTGGTGTGGATGGAAGATCCAGATGCAAAAGCGTGTGCCCTTAAGCTAACCATACAGGCCAAAGGCAAGCCTTTGAAAGCCTGAAAGAGCAGGAAGGAGAATGAGTCGACCAAAACTTCACAGCAAGTCATGGATGGTTCCAAAAGGTTTAACCTTTGTTACAGTTGCACAGAGCAAGGTAGTGGAGGCAGCAAGTGCTGATGTGGGTGCTGCGAAGCTTTTAGGAAGAAGCTAGATCATGTCATCGTGGAGAAATTATTTATCTGAGCAAATATTTAATGTGGATGAAACTGGCTTATTATGGGCGCATGCCAGAGCGAATCCACAGCCACAAAGAGGAAAAACCGTCTGCCGGGATTCAAGGCATTCAGGACCGAATCACACACTTCTGCTGGGGAGAAGTATAACTGGTTTCAGGTAAAACCCTTCATGATATATCATTCAGAGAACCCAAGGGCTTTTAAAAATGTCAGCAATAAACATTGCCAGTGTTTTATTGCACAGTAATAAGAAGGCATGGATGACCCTAGCACTGTTTGGATTGGTTCGAGTTGTTTCATTACATGAGTCAAGATTATTGTCTGCAACAAGGGGAGGTTCGCGTTCAAGATTTCATTTATTGTGAATGTGCTCCAGGACACCCACCACACCTGGACAACCTGCACCCTGATGTTAAGGTAGTCTGCATTCCACCTAACACTACCTCTATCATCAACCCATGGATCAAGGTGCTATTGCTGCTTTTAAAAGCGCATTATTCGTGCGACCCGTCGCTCAGGCTGTTGCTGCTACTGAAGGTGAGGAAAGCGGCTCAGAGAGTTTGGAAGGGACTACAAAATTTTGAAATATTACAAGAGAACATAAGCTGCAGCATGGGATGAGGTTACAGGTCAGTGCATGCATGGAATATGGAAGAAGGTCCTGAAAGATAAAGGCAAGTTTCAAAGTTTAATGAAGATGAAGCACTTTCTGAAGGATTACTTGCAGTAACAAGATAGTTGAATTAGGGTAAACAGCTGGGTTAGAAATTGAAATAATGAAGATGTTGAGCAGTTGGATGAAAGTGTAGCAGCAGGGAAGCTAAATGCTTGAGGATCATATTGAACTGGACACACAGAAAATTGCAGAGGAAGAAGAGACAAAATGTGAAGAAGAACCTGCACCCCCAAAAATTTTCAGTGAAACAAGTGGCAGAGACATTTGCTACTATTAATAAGGGGATGCAAATGACAAAAATAAATCAAATGTTGAGCATTTTTGCAAAGTTGACAGAAGGATCCAAGATGCACTTGCTACAGGGAGATTTACAATGAAAAGAAAAGGCAAACTGTACGGTCTAAATTGGACATATATTTTTAAAGTCCCCACTGCTGTCTCCTCCGCCCCACCACTGCTGCCTCTTCACTCCCTAAAGATGATCAATACTTCCAACCAGCAAGTTTGTTAGCCTGTCATGAAGAAAGTGAAATTGATGACCCGCAGCCCTGTCTCCTCCTGCTTCATCCAATTAATGTAGTCTCCATGTTTTATTAAAAAATTATTGAGGCACCGTGAGTATTCACCTGACTACATTAAAGGTAAGTGCACAGTACTTATTTATTTTTCATTATTGATTATTTTTACTTTACCGAATTTCATTTTCTATTTATTATTTTCCATTTTGACTTACGACCTGGACATACGAAAGCCATGGTTTTATAAAATATTTTTCACATTACGTATTTTCGAGTCCCGACGTTAGTGATCGCTCGGTGTACTGACAAAATTTTTGTTTGTAATTCCCTTTAAAATGGCTGGCAAGCATAAAAGTGAGTGTTATCGTGGTACAGTCGGCCCTTAACATACGCGGGGGTTAAGTAACAGAGATACCCGTGAATGTTAAAAATCCGTGTACTTTTGCGCCCTATGTCCTTATTTACCGTATATACCTGTGTGTAGTTCGAGTTTTTAAGACCAAATTATTTGGCAACGCACCAACGCACCACCAGCTGTGAGTGTCGGTACAGTTGCCAGGGCAGATCTCTTGCGTCATCATAGCAAGCCCAAAGTAGCCAAATGCATGGTATGGTATGCACAGGACGATGTAAAACAAAGTATTCATTTTTTAAAGTTTAGTTATAGATACTGTACATAAACTTTTGTTCATTACATTTGAAACATCAATCTTTGTTAATTAAATTTGAAACAAAAGAAAACTACGATGCTGTATTTCTAAATACCGGGTATTTTCATTAAAATATTACATCACAAGAATATTTTACCTTAACTGTGATTGAATGAATATATTCTCAGAAATAAATATGGAAATGTAATATTTTTGCTGAAATGATGTACGTATTACAGTGGAAAGTGGGATAAAATCATGACGAAAACAATGACTTTTGCTTACTTTCGTTGTTCAAAAGATTTTACCTTGGAACAAACCTGTACTGTACATGTACTCAATGACTACGGGACTTAAATTGTTATGTCTATTGCAAATATAGATTGTTTATACAGGTATTCAAATAAATCACTATCTTACAAGAATCCCTCCAATGTAAGTTATATTCACCCAGGTCGTTTGGGTGGCAAATTATGAGAAGAGCTTAGTCACTCTTAAGGAATGATAAATAAACAGTAGGCCTTCAGTGCCAACTGTCACATCTTATCTCAAATAAATAAACAAACACCACACTCTGTCACCCCACCTCCCAACCCCGCTCCCCTCCCTGTTCCCCCCCCTCTATGCTCGCTGGCTACCTGCCTCCTTGTGTTCCCAGACAAAAGATTGGTGATAACTTTATTCTTTAAGGTGTTTATTTTATATAATATCTCAGACTAAAGTTAGGAGATTATAATTTGCATTGCTGGAATCCTTGTAAGACAGCCAATAATTCGAATATAAACGTTATACATTTTGCTCAAGATATAAAAATGTGGTACATTAGTGTATAATACTGTGTAGTACATTTTATAATACAGTATAAAGTTTTCAACTGTATTTTTGGGTAGATTTACACACATTTCTTGATATATTTTCATTCATTTACATGCACACACCATACTAAAAGAAATAAATGACCTTAGTGCAAAGCTGGAGTGTGTATGTACTAATTTAATTACGGTACTAAAATTGTTATGTCTAGTGCAAATTAGAGCATGTTGCTATTCAAATTAATCAGTGTCTTACAAGAATCCCAGCAATGTTAATTATATTCTCCCAGGTCATTTCACTGGCAATTTAAAATGGGAGAAGCATAGTAGGACTGTTAAATAAACACACAGAGACCTTCGGCTCAAACTGTCAAACATATCACCTCAACCCACCCCACCCCACCCCACCCGCCACCGGCTCCCTCCCTCCCTAATCTGCTCAGCCGGAAGTTTATTTAGGCTTACAGTTTTTATCTTATATAATATCTCAGACTAAAGTTAGATTATAATTTGCATTGCTGGAATCCTTGCAAGACAGCCAATAATTTGAATATAAACGTTGTAATAATAAATGGTAAACAATTTGCCTTCGGCACTCTGTGTTTCAGGCACGGCGAGCCTCAGTTTATAGGACGTAGAGTGTTTTTACTGAAGGTTTTGTTGTTCCAATACCCTCAAAAACTTGGGTCGACCTATAAAGAAGGAATATCATAAATTAACGATTTTTTGGTCAAAAAATCTGGGTCGACCTACAATGCTGATGTCAACACAAGCGTGGTTACAGCGAGACTGAAACTGAGTGAGGGAGCAGCGCGCTATGCGTGTGTGTGTGTGAGGTAGCGGGAGCGGGCGGTGTCCAGTGTTCGGTGCCGCGCGCGATGTGAATGTACTTCAATTACTTCAATGTACAGTGAGTTCTGCTATAACGCGTGTTTTGACAACGCGAATTGGCTCTAACGCGATTGATGAATAGAGGAACAATATTTGTAAAATGCAAACACGTTTGCTCTAACACGATTCCACTCGAACGGTTGTTATGGCTTGGCGCGGGGTTATGCAGTGTTTACAGTTCAAGTTCGACATCACATGTTCAATTGAGTTATGTGTTTTGTTTGTGAAGAATTGCAGAAATAATTTATGTAATATTTATGTATTCAGTATACCTGTACAGTATATGTAAATTGTAAAATTTTAAATAAAAGAGAAAATCAAATTACATAGCGTTTTACACCCACGCTCTGTTTACATCACACACAGTGTTTACAGTTCACGTTCGACATCACATGTTCAATTGAGTTATGTGTTTTGTTTGTGAAGAATTGCAGAAATAATTTATGTAATATTTATGTATACAGTAAACCACTCACAAGATCCTACCACTAATTATTTTATACTGAAACTTACGTTTGGGAAGCTGGATTAAAATGAAGATTACCGGTATATTAAAATAATACAAATGTAATATAAACCTGCCTAACATACCGTAAAAGAACAATATACCCCGGTAATAAACACAGCTGCTATCATCACCCCCCACCCCCATTTGCCAGTGACAAGAAAGGGAAAGTGACCTTGACTGTGACCGCCTGTGGCTATTTTTAGCCGTCTTTGTGTTCGAGGTGGTCAGTAATGCATATCTGTATATTTACTGATCATAATACTTATCTCCTATGAATAATTCATTTAAAATTTATTTTTTTACAAAGAATATTCAGTAAATGACCGATATAATTCTTGAAACTACCGACAGTGGTAAATTTAGGATATAAATGATGAACAGAAGTCATGTCATGGATTCGGAGTTTGGTCCTTAATGATCACCATAAATGTCTGGTCAACTTCACCTACCAGGTATAATGGTAGCCTCCCTTTTTCGCGAATCAAGTATATAAATTAAAGAAAATACTTGCAGTATATTTAATATATTACAGTATATTATAAATAAATAAATAAACAAATAAATCGGCAAATCTATTTCATGTAAATGGAACTATTTTACCCACGCCGACATTAGTTCCAGTTAAATAATTGATGCTTAAGTGAGTCACTAGAGTTTACACTACTGTACACCAGCCAGTAATATTTGATGCCAATACTTGAAGCGAATTGGCCTTATTTTAAATAGCCAACCATAAATAAATGCAAAAAGGAAAAAAAATCAAAGGTGAGAAACATTATATTGTATGTATGTTGTGTTGTCAAAGGAAGAGAAACAATTGAAACTCTGCAATTGTG
Source organism: Homarus americanus (assembly GCF_018991925.1). NCBI lineage: Eukaryota > Metazoa > Arthropoda > Malacostraca > Decapoda > Nephropidae > Homarus > Homarus americanus. The sequence goes on from NW_024713129.1 coordinate 25,785,016, forward strand.
TGAAAATGAGGCAGAAAGATAAATCAGCAACCTGAGACTTGGTCACAATTTTCGTGATGCCATATGGAAGTAGGATCTACCATTAGACAATATTGTACATTATGCTTCCAATATCTTCCCAGGCGGTAGTATCTCCCTGTTTGGTAGCTGCCTAAAACTTTTAGTAATATTACTTTGATACAACATGATAAATTAGACAAACAATGAAAATAAACAAACAAAAGTTATTTACCAAGACCTTCTCTCTGAGAACAGAGGGTAAGAGATGGAGGGGAGATAAGAAGGCTATTTATAGCCCGTCTTTGTGTCGGAAGTCAACCGCACTATAAATAATTCATTTAAAATTTATATTTTTACATAGAATATTCAGTACATGACTGCGATTATAAAATAGGCCGAGATATACGGTATGTAATATTTATGTGTGTGTGATGTAAACAGAGTGCTTGGCCTCTCTCTCTCTGTGTATGGGTGGAATTCGTGGTTTACAGTGAGTGATACGAATGTCGTAACATTACTAGGCTGAAGGCGCCTGGATACTACTTAAACACATCAAAACTATGTTAATTGATCACTATAATAAATTCATTCACTCATAATTTAAAATTCCCTTATCATCCTGTGTTATATACAGAAATACTTGAGTCCCTGAGCGAGTACACAAAAAGAAAACGGAGGACTAAGTCATCCTGAAGTGGATAGAGAACGGACATCTCTACTGGGGGACTCAAACGTTTCTTATGTTTTGTGGGCGCTGTAGCATAATATGAATAACATGTAAATTACAATATATATATATATATATATATATATATATATATATATATATATATATATATATATATATATATATATATATATATATATATATATATATATATATATATATATATATATATATATATATATATATATATATTATATATTATAATAATATAATATATATATGACATATGGGATTCCAATAGAAACCGGCCCGACCCCCAAACTCCACTTTTTGAAGACACATAACTATGTTGTAGTAAAAATAACATCTTAATTTTATGATGGTACATGCACACAATTAATACTTAAGAGAAATAGAGAAATACAGTCGCCAAGTTAATGTCCATTCAAATAATGGACTCAACTCCCTCCCCCTCTTCTCACACTACACTGCTGGCTCTTCCCTCTCTGAGAAATTTTTTGGGGAAAACCACTAAATTTTAATAAATAATACCTCAAACTAAAGTTAGGATAATACAATTGACATTGCTGGATTCCTTGTAAGACCAGGAATATTTTGAATATAAATGTCATATATTTTGCACAAAAGATAACATAGTTACTCAGAAAATTTTTTTATCTAAAATTTGTATGTCGAATGCAAAATATATGATGTTTATATTCAAAATGATCACCAAATTATAAGAATTCCAGCAATGTAAATTATATTCTGGCCGGGTAATTTGTATGAATTTTATGAGCTAAAACAAATATCTTCAGTTAATAAAAAAAAAAAATAATCTTCAGGACACTATCTGTCAATCAAAGTACCCCACCTTGCCTCCCCCCCTCTTCCAACCGCGCGGTCAGTCCCAACCCTCCCCCCCACCCCCCCCCATCCCTTCAAGAGAAGAGTGGGTGAAAAATTTAGATTTTAACATTTTGTATTAAATAATACCTCAGATTAAAGTTAGGATAATATAATTGACATTGCTGGATTCCTTGTAAGACCAGGAATATTTTGAATATAAACGTCATATATTTTGCACGAAAGATAACATACTTACTCAGATTAAACATTTTATCTAAAAATTTTATGTCTAATGCAAAATATATGATGTTTATATTCAAAATGATCATCAAATTATAAGAATTCCAGCAATGTAAATTATATTCTGACCGGGTAATTTGTATGAATTTTATGAGCTAAAACAAATATCTTCAGTTAATAAAAAAAAAATATATTCTTCACTGGGTAACAGATGGTGGGTCGGTCCCTCCCTCCCCCCCACCCCCCACCAACCGTCCCAAGGAGATGTGTGGGAAAACCAGAATACTTAACTTTTTTGCAATAAATATTACCTCAAACTAAAGTTAGGATAATATAATTGACATTGCTGGATTCCTTGTAAGACCAGGAATATTTTGAATATAAATGTCATATTTTGCACAAAAGATAACATAGTTACCCAGAGAAAAAATGTTATCTAAAATTTGTATGTCTAATTCAAAATATATGATGTTTATATTCAAAATGATCACCAAATTATAAGAATTCCAGCAATGTAAATTATATTCTGGCCGGGTAATTTGTATGAATTTTATGAGCTAAAACAGGCAGTCAGGCAGTGTGGGGCAAATCTAAAAATAGCTCTCGAGCCGGACACTCACGGCGTATATGATGAAAAAATCCGTGTTAAGTGAAAGTTCAGCTCTGGCGAGGCACCGCGTATATGATAAAACGCGTTAAGTGAAACCGCGTTAGGCGGGGTAATATATATATATATATATATATATATATATATATATATATATATATATATATATATATATATATATATATATATATATATATATATATATATATATATATATATATATATATATATATATATATATATATATATATATATATTTAACTGTTTATTCAAGACATCTTCAGTTGCCTCTGAACATGCCCTGAATAAAGACTTAAAGCCAAGGCTCGTTGTTTCCATTTTTCCCGTGTGATTTTATCAAGATTTATCTTATCCACGTTTTATATATATATATATATATATATATATATATATATATATATATATATATATATATATATATATATATATATATATATATATATATATATATATATATATATATGTGTGTGTGTAAATTGTAAAAATTTAAATAAAAGAGAAAAACTAAATATGTAGCGTTTAAAGTGTACTGTACAGTGTTGTGGCTTGGCGCGGGGTTATGCAGTGTTTACAGTTCACGTTCGACATCACATGTTCAATTGATTTATGTGTTTTGTTTGTGAACAATTGCAGAAATAATTTATGTAATATTTATGTATACAGTATACCTGTACAGTATATGTAAAATGTAAAATTTTAAATAAGAGAAAAAAAAAATACATAGCGCTATAGACCCGCGCGCTCTGTTCACTCCACACTTTCAGTTTGAAACACGTGTGAAGTTTTTAAGTGTCCTCAGTGAATTCTGATTACTGTTTCTCCAATTTTGTGACTATGGAAAAGAAGAATATCTCCGGGAAGCGTTCTGGTGATCGCATTTCCGGTGGTGATCGTAAAAGAAAGGCTATAACACTTGAAGAAAAGCTTGATGTTGTCAATTGTTTTGAAAATAAGGAAAGAACATGTGATATTGTGCATACAACGGGAATAAAGGAGTCTATTTTATGCACCATTAGAGACAATGCAGCAAAGATTAAAGGAAGCTGTATTGCTGGAAAAACCTTGAGTGCTAGCAAAAGTGTGAGATCACGGCCAAAGGAACTTGAGGAGATGGAATGGCTTCTAAGTGTTTGGATAGAGATCAAACGAAAAAGCGATCTGGGACCAGCTTCCTCACCATTAAAGAGAGAGCCTTATCAATATATGAGGACCTAAAGAAAAACTACACCTGATGATGATGATAGTGATGATGACGATGACAACTGTCAAATCCTGTCTGCATGACTCCTCAACATCAACCTTCTCCCCAATCAAGTTATATTCATATTTTTTCAAGGTAAAGTGTAACATTTACTGTATGATTTCATTATTAGATATGAATGTAACATTTATTTAGACTGTGCTATCCTTTGTGTTAGGCTAACTACGAAAAAAAATTTCGATTTGGAGTAATCTGCACATAACCCTATTTTCTCCATAAGCCCTGTTATTTCTATTACGCGAATTTCTATAACACGATGTTTTACAAGAACACAACTATCGCGTTATAGCAGAACTGACTGTACAGAATATTCCTCCGGTGGGGAAATCCACGTATTTGCGAATCCGTGTATGCTAAACCCGCGTATGTGAAGGGCCGACTGTACTGAGAAGAAAAAGAGACACCCATTTTAGAATTTCTATGTATTATTTTCGCCTTTTCGACTTATGACCAATTCAACTTACGACCTGGTCATCGTGACGGAACCCTGTCATAAGTCGAGGAGAGACTATGCAGTAATATCACCGTTAGCTAGAATCCTTCAAACCCGGAAATCTCTGATAGCCGGAATTGAAATGGAAAATCATTCCTAAAGCCGGAATTTTCCAAAAATTTCCGGCTTTAGGAACAAATTTTCCGAGGTAGAAAATCGAGAGAATTTTCTGAAAATGTCTTGAATTAAGATGAAAGTTAAAGGATTTTTGTGTGTGTGTGTGTGTGTGTGTGGAGGGAGGGAGGACCTGACCTGACTCAGTGTCAGGTGGAGGCAGGGTGAGGGATTAGTGGTCTCACATTACTGACCTGATGGAATGTCAGGTCACCCTTTCTTGGGTGGGGTATTAGTGGGTTTCATGACCTGAAGATGTCTTGAATAAACACAAAACAAAGTATTTTGGGGGAGATTGTGATAAGTATAAGTATAAATGAGCAAAGTTGTATCCCTTCAACATTACATTACATAACTTTTTAAAATATGGAGTGAGAAAGCAGAAAGGTGTGGGTGATTAGAGAGATGAAGTGGAGAGGAGTGATAACATGCAGCAGTGTTGTCAAGCGATAAGCTCCTCAACAGCTGATCTTTTAATTAGCCTCCATGCAGGGAAACAATGGAGCATCTTAGCTTTCGTCTTTATTCAAGACATCTTCAGAGGCAAGACAGTCCCATTTACACCCAAACCCTATTCCTCATATATTCATGCAATAAGTTTGAAGCTATACAGCATGATCGAGTTAATGATGATGTTTGGTAATTAATGATGATTGGAGTGTGTGGGTGATTGTTGGAGTGTGTGTGTGGGTGATTGTTGGAGTGTGTGTGTGTGTGGGTGATTGTTGGAGTGTGTGTGTGTGGGTGATTGTTGGAGTGTATGTGTGTGGGTGATTGTTGGAGTGTGTGTGTGGGTGATTGTGGGAGTGTGTGTGTGTGTGTGGGTGATTGTGGAGTTGGAGTGTGTGTGTGTGTGGGTGATTGTTGGGTGTGTGTGTGTGTGGGTGATTGTTGGAGTGTGTGTGTGTGTGTGATTGTTGGAGTGTGTGTGTGGGTGATTGTTGAGAGTGTGTGTGTGTGTGTGTAATGTTTGGCTGAAGTGTGTGAGAGTCAACCTTTTGAGGGTAGTGGGGGGATAGGGTCACGTGGTCAATTCCTTCCTTCCTCACTCAAGAGTGGCTAATTGTGATAGGGAGATGAATTTGATACCATAATGATCCTTAATAAATTCTCTACGAAACATTTCCAATAAGATATCCTTAAACAAAATATTTCTATGTGATACAGTGATGGGAATTCCATTCTCTTTTAAAAAACAAAAGAAATGTTGATGCCGGAGCCAGTAAAATCAGTTCTAATTTTGTTAGATACCATTTTTTTATCAAAATAATCCTGTATACTTTATCAAAAAGTTTGGTTAAATAAATATATGAAATTAAAAGCTCTATACCAGGGGTTCTCAACCAGGGGGGAAACTGATACTAATATGGAAAAAATAAAGGATTTTCAGTATTATATGCATATTATTTTTAATGCACTTTTTGAGGCAGACAATCTTGGAAAGGAGGGGGGAATGACATTCTGACATATGGTGAAAGGGGTGCATGGGGCAAACAAGGTTGAGAACCACTGCTCTATACGATACGGGTGTGAATACAGGGTAGAGCTGTTACTTTTATCCTCTTCACCACTGATTGGCTCGTTAGTCGCTTGGGCAATCGTCACGTCTCTGTTACACACTTCACTCAATTGACTGTACTGTAATACATAACTAATCATGTCTTCGTATTTGCGATTAAGGTTAGGTGGGTGATTATTTGGTCACGTTACAAACCTGACCCAGTGTTGGGTGGGGGATTAGTGGGCCTTATGACCTGAATATGTTTTGAATGACATTATTTTTTACCTATGAGGTATATACATAGTACTATACTGCATTGTATATGAAGGGTACATGTATTAATAAGCACAGATTATTACAGTAACGTATCTAATACAGGTAGTCCCCGAATTGCGACCGACTTCGCTTACGTCCACCCGCACTTACGACCGCCTCAGTCATACCAAAATGTGGTCAAATTATGTATTTTTGAGTCCCAGAGTCAGTACACAGACAGAATTTTCATCTGTAATTCATTTTAAAATGGCTGGCAAGCTTAAAAGTGAGTGTTTTGTGGTGCTGAAAAGAAAGAGACCCAAATTTTCAATTTTCTATGTGTAATTTAAGCATTTCCGACTTACGACCATTTCGGCTTACGACCTGGATGTCGGTCCCTAACCCCGTCGTAAGTCGGGGAGTACCTGTATACAGTAGAAGTCCAAAAATCCGGACTGCTTGGGGATTGGGTCGGTCCAGATTTTCGGATTTTCCGGATTCTCAGGCAGTACTTTTAAAATTCAAATTTAAGGAAGAATAAAGACGAGATGAACAGGTACAGCAATATCTAACTAGCTAATACCATGATGAGTCTTGAAATTCCTAAGCCATCCATCACTAAATGAGCACTCTGATTCAATGTTCATTTGCTACTAAAAAGACTTTGCTTTGGCAATAAGCATCGGCCCAGAAATTGCCATACCTTCTGATCGTTTTAACAAAAACCATTCGTGCACTTTATCAAGATTTTCTAATTTTGGCCGATGTAAACTTTTTCTTTCAGCAATTTTATTGTAAGGCTCAGAAGAAGCTGTGAATTCTAGAATTTTATTCTTTGCCTTTTTTATATCATAAATTGTAGACTTTCCAATGATCATGTGTTTCCATTAGAACAGTATTGCTCACACCACGTTCTAGTTTCTTAATTATTTCAAGTTTGTCACTCAATTTCAAAGTGTTCTTTTTTCTCTTCACACAACGAAGTTTATCTACTTTAGGAGCCATTATTATGGGCTTGTACTCTGTAAATGGAAAGAGTAGGACTCAAAATTACAGACATTGTCACAGTTTGATTGCTCGTTTGAAAGAGTGGTCGCTTGTTGTAGCTGTGCAGCTGTGGCGCTCACGCATGCGCAAATACACAGAAAAGCCCGTTAAATTTAAAAAGTTTGAGTTTTCGAAAAGTCCGGATTCTCGGGTGGTCCAGATTTCCGGCATCCAGATATTTTTACTTTAACTGTACTATAGGACTAGGCGTCTGTTTGTCTGTCTGTTCAGGGCAGCAGAAACGGCACAATCGTTTTTCATCAAACTTGGTGGAAAAATCACAAAAAATTTGTAGAGTGGAACAAACCTGGTCCCATGTCAATGGTTTCTTTAGGAAGGCATTAATGAACCATTATATTTACGATGGAAAACGATGCAGGTCTACGGACATGGCACACCCTCATTCGCTGTACGCTAGCCAAGCACGAGCATTCAAACTTTCACTGGGCACGAAGGTGCCCGCGATCACTTGTCTATACTAATTAATGAAACACAAATACAATATTGTATCATGAATGAGTCAGTTCAGTAGACAAACAGTGAGACAACCCTTGTGGGAGGGGGATGGTTCGGTTACTTTTACCCCTCCCCCAACGGAAGGTAGATTAATGCTTATTAAATGCCACTGACTTGACTTATGAGAATATAACTTGTATTGCTGGAATTCTTGTAAGATAGCGATTAATATGAGTATAAGCATCACTTATTTTGTAACATACACACACACGCATGCATGCATGCACACGCACAGATAGATACATACACACACAGAGGAATTAGCCATTTGGGGGGGGGGGAGTGTCACGGTCATTTTTACTCCACCCCCGGGACCCTTCTCCCTCTGGCTGGGAATGGATGGGGAGATTAATGGATACTCAAGGCTTTTGAAACGTAGAAGGGTTTTATTTTTTGCTTTTAAAATGCCAATGACTTGACTTATGAGAATATAGCTTGCATTACTGAAATTCTTGTAAGAAAGCGATTAATTTGATTATAAACATCCCTTGTCTCGCTCCTTGCATAATAATTTTAGTAGTTAACTTGGTACATCGGAGTACAGGTTGTGATAATTTATGTGGTTGCAGTTTCAAAGCTTTGTGACATCACTAATGTATAATGAGTCTCCGTATGCCCTGGTTTATTCATTGATCATTTGTCTAAGTGTAAAAGTAGCCCTGTCGAGCTATCATGTGTCAATTTATTTAAAAAAACTGAAATTATAATGTAAAATGTTATAAGACAATGGTTTAGTAGTGTTGTTAATGTGTGTGCAGTGTAAGTGTCTTGGCATGTTACCTCACCACCTGACTCCTGAACAAACTCTTCATCATCTTCTTCAAATCCTACAATGAGCTTGGCAAGCTCAAAACACACACACACACACACACACACACGGGAATTAAGACAACAAGCATCCAGTGAGGGTCTTGTTGTGTGACTGCATGGAGGTGAATTAAAAGATCAGATGTTGAGGAGCTTATTGCTTGGCAACTCTGGTGCATGTTATCACTCCTTTCCACTCCATCTCTCTAATCACACAAACCTTTCTGCTTTCTCACTCCATATTTTAAAATGTTATGTAATGTAATGTTGAAGGGATACAACTTTGCTCATTTATACTTATACTTATCACAATCTGCCCAAAAATACTTTGTTTCGTGTTTATTCAAGACATCTTCAGGTCATGAAACCCACTAATACCCCACCCAAGAAAGGGTGACCTGACATTCCATCAGAAGGTCAGTAATGTGAGACCACTAATCCCTCACCCTACCTCCACCTGACACTGAGTCAGGTCAGGTCCTCCCCCCCCCTCCACACACACACAAAAAAAAAAAAATACTTTAACTTTCATGTTAATTCAAGACATTTTCAGAAAATTATCTCAATTTTCAACCTCGGAAATTTTTTTCCCAAAGTCGGAAATTTTTGGAAAATTCCGGCTTTAGGAAAGATTTTCCAAGCAATTTCAATTCAGGCTATCGGAGATTTCCGGGTTTGAAGGATTCCAGCTAACGGTGATATTACTGTATAGTCTCTCCTCGACTTATGACAGGGTTCCGTCCCGACGACCAGGTCAAATGTTGAATTGGTTGTAATTCGAAAAGGCGAAAATAATATAGAAATTCTAAAATGGGTGTCTCTTTTTTTTCTCAGCACCATGAGAACTCTTACTTTTATGCTTGCCAGCCATTTTAAATGGAATTACAAACGAAAATTTTGTCAGTACATAGCGCAATCACTAATGTCAGGACTCGAAAATACATATAATGTGAAAAACATTTTATAAGACCATGGCCGTCGTATGTTCGGGTTGTCGTAAGTCGAGGAGAGACTGTATACAGTCAGTTCCCGACTTACGACGGGGGTTAGGGACCGACGACCAGGACGTAAGTTGAATTGGTCGTAAGTCGAAAATGTGAAAATAACACATAGAAAATCTAAAATGAAATACGGTACAGTAAAAGTAATCAATAATGAAAAATGAATAAAGTGCTACTGTGCACTTACCTTTAATGTAGTCAGCTGAATACTCACGGGGCCTCAATAATTTTTAAATTAAACATGGAGACTACATACAAGGCCAATCATATGAGAATATAAGACTGATTCAATAAATAAATAAACCTGACGAATGCTACAACACCTGATCAGCCCCAGCCTGCTTACATACAGTACTCCAGTGTCTTAGTTTTCAGTAGGCCTATAGCAAATATGATTAGACCACTGTACAGTATTCAATAAGTGTGGTTCTTATATTAAGATATTTTTATCAATATTTCCCATTTCTAAAAACAGGCATTATTATTATTATTATTATTATTATTATTATTATTATTATTATTATTATTATTATTATTACTGTATTATTTTTTTTTTTTTAAGTATTTCTGGTGACCAGAGCACCTCAGAGTCTGAAAAAATTCCGTACATATTTAAGCATTGTTTTATCAGAAAAACATAGCATAACTTTAGCTCAAAAAATAACTATGATTATTCTTTGTTGTGTGACTTAGTGAAGACTCTCATCCCATCTTATCACATTCATGTACAGCACCATGCCAAAGCCTCCTTCAAGAAAAATTTGCTCAAACAAAAAACAAACACTTACCTTGAACCCACTTCTGTGATATCTTCATTTGAATCTTTAAAAGCTTGGAAAGCATCAGCTGCAATCATTCGCGACCACAGGTGAGAATAATATGCAGCTGCCCACACATCTGCCATAATTGCCGTGTTGGAGCAAAGATGTGCATCATATTTATCCAGTACGAATGGCCGGTATATTGCCCACAATTCCCGAACAGTGTCCAACCAATAATCCTTGCTGTAAAGGGGTTTTAAGAATTATGACTGTGAAACACATAAGCACCTACTGGTACAAAAATCAATCAAACAACTTAAAAATCCAATTAAGTAATCCAAGAATGAATATAAAGCCTATTAAATCTAATAGTCCTAACCTAAATACAGGAATACTACTGCGAAAATCAATGTCCCATTAACCGCCGATTCGCATAACCGATGATTACATATTGGGAAAATACCCGGCAAGTTTTGTTGATACCCCGGAGATCCGATGATTGGAGAAGAAGTGGCAGAGCTGTTTTGAATTTAGCGGGCAATGGCATTATGTGAATTCTTGCCACGAAAGGGCTCTTTGTGTTGCCTCCAACTCATTCCCGCCTCTCTGCACCTGTTTACACTTACCTTGTGTCTTTGACTTCGTGTGCTTCGCAATCATGTCTAAACACCCTGGTGACAGTTCCTCTTGTGCTGCCCCTAAGAAGAGTAGCTTGATGTGGTTGTGACAAGGCTTAATAAGAGTGGTGATGAACTACCAAAGATTGGTAGAGACTTGAACTTTCCACCCTATACCATCTCTACCATCCTCAATGCAGATAAATAAGTCTCAATTTATGCTTTACATTCCTTATTTAATGCTTATTATGCTTGATTTATATGTCTGCTTTATTTTCTTGCTTGACAGTGTGCACGACAGAGATATATCAAGGGTAGATGGGATTTTTAGAGGGTGGCCAGTCTCTAACCCCCTAAATTTGTTATATTCTTATGGATTAACTGCTTCGATAACCATTGATTCACTAATCAACGACTTTTCACAGTTCCTATATGTGTCGGTTATCGGGGTATACCTGTACTCTTTATGTACCATAATCCTTTCAACAAAATCAAGTGAGACTTAAGTACAGTATGTATGAATAGACAAACAGGAGAAATCAACCTACTCCCTGGCATATACAGTAGAATGTCGATATAACGATATACGTAAGATATGTTCCAAGAGAGGTCGCTTTAAACCAAATTCGCACTAGATCGAAGTGTTGTTTCAATGGAATAATTTAGTTTGGTACTTGGGAGAAACACAAATTACTAAAAAGACTGAGAGTCTACCCAGATGCACCTCAGCCCAAACAAACAAAACTATGTTTTTTGTAGTATTGTGTTAAAACAAACACTCATAAATCAACACAGCTAAAATTAAGGGATGCGAAATGGTCTGTTTACTGCCTGGGAAGATGGTGGGGAGGGAGGGAGGTGAGGTGATATGTTTGACAGTTGATGCCAAGGTCTAGTGCTTATTTATTTATCTGCCCTTAAGAGTGATTTGAAGTTTTTCTCTTATAAACTGTCACTGAACTGATATGGGAGAATATAATTAACATTGCTGGAATTCTTATAAGATAGTGATTAATTTGATTATAAACATGCTATAGCTTGCATTAGACATACAAATTTTAGTTCTAATTTAAGAATTTTAGTATAAAGAGCAAAATCTTTTATCTCTTGTGCAAAACATATGACGTTTATATTCAAATTATTCGCTGTCTTGCAAGGATTCCAGCAATACAAATTATATTCTCCTAACTTTAGTCAGTGACATTATATAAGATAAAAACTTTAAGCCTAAAACACCAAACCCTGGCTGGGAAGATGGGAGGGAGGGAAGTGACAGTGACATGTTTGACAGTTTGCACTGAAGGTCTAGTGAAGTATTTATTTGTTTATTCATGTCCTTTAGAGTGAGTTTATGTTTTTTGCTTATATAATGTCACAGAAGTGACCAGGGAGAATATAATTTACATTACTGGAATTCTTATAAGATAGTTATTAATTTGAATATAAACATGCTATACTGTAGTTTGCACTAGAAAATTTTTTTAGTAATCATTTAGTACATTATTTTGAGTACAGCTCCTCCCCCGCCTTACGGCCTGCCTCAGTCGTACCAAAATTTTGTCAAATTATGTATTTTCGAGTCCCAACGTCAGTACACAGAAATTTTTTTCGTTTGTAATTCGCTTTAAAATGGCTGACAAGCCTAAAAGTGAGAGTTTTGTGGTGCTGAGAAGAAAGAAGAGACACCCATTTTAGATTTTCTATGTATTATTTAAGCATTTTCGACTTACGACCTGGATTTGGGTCCCTAACCCCGTCGTATGTCAGGGAGGAGCTGTACATGTCCAGTACAGATTTGCCCTTAGGACAGTGTCGAGTGCCCAGAGAAACATTAGGCGCAAAATTTTAAATATGATGCGCCAGATTGACTAGCGCAAAATAGGAAAGATTCGCTTTAAATCAATCAAAACATTGACCTTAATTGTGGGTGTCGCTTTAAATCAATAATCTTAAATTGAATCATTTTAAATTGACGTTCTACTGTATAATGGGTGCATAGATGAAGGGCCTAAGAATGACATACCAAGCTAAAATCAAACTTCATTTTTCATTTATAAACACCTATTCTTCACGGTCAACTTACATTTGCAACTGTGGTTCAACTGACCACATTCATACCACCTAACGGATGATATCAAACTAGGTGTCCTAGGTAGTACTCACTCCTAGGCTACATTATAAAAGACCTGAGTTTTACATGTTTTTGCTGCTTGATAGCTTGTACAAAATGGAGACTTGATCCTGAAATCCAATTTATTATAGTCAGGCTTGAGCAACTCCATATGGTCAGCAAGAGTGCAGGTTGAAATTCAAAGTCTGGTTTCTTATTTGTTCCTTTCTCTTCCTCTATATGTTGTTTATATACAGTATCATGGTAACTATAATAAATCACAAACTTTTATGTTATACAGGTGATCAATTGGTGAGCTTAAAATATTTGCTAAATACCAAGAAATCAATGTAAAAATAATTACATATTTTACTTACCATAAACATATACAGTACAGGTACACCACCAATTTTTCGGCACCTCGGTTAACGAACACAATTCGTTCCAAAAGGTCGTTCGTTAACCGAAACCATTGCTTCAATGGGATTTTGGGTAATTAGTTCCTAGTGATATAAATAATATGGGAATATGGGTGAAATTGCGCACTGTTGTTGTAAAGGGATCGTGGGTGGCCCAGCTGGAGGTGGTAAGTTGTCCTCCCTCCCTCCCTCTGCCACCCGCCGTGCGGCAAACAGACGCCACCCTTTCCCGCCTCAGACACTCGCTGCTCCCTGAAGCCTCAGTCCACACGTGCCTACCGTACTGTGAACGCTACCGTGATTACCTCTTCTGTTTGTCCTCCCAAATGCATTCCACATGGCTCCGGGAAGAAAGCCAGCCTCATCAAAGGCATATATTACTAGCAAAGACTCTAAAGTGACCAAGAGATCAAGAATAGTGATGACCTTAACAGATAAAACAGTTTTATTGGACAAGCTCAGAGGTGGTATGAGCTATGGCTCGAGATGTGGTGAAGACTGACAATTCATTTGTGTCTTTTATCAGAATACAAGTCTTCAAGTGGAGGAATGTGGGTGGAAGAGGACTGGCTGGCTGGTGTGACTGCATGAGGGCGGCAGACGCCGGGACAGCAGGGAGAGGCTGGCAATGCGGGTGTTGCCGACCTCAGCGAAATATATATTTTTTTATTTACTTGTAAATAAAGTTTTTTTTGTATATAACTGTGTTTACATTTTTCCATTATTATACTACAATATGATTAGTTTCAAATAATGATGTTAGTAAATGCCAGTTCAGTGCATCAGTGATCAGTGTGACTACCGGGCCGTGAGTGGAGAGCATGGAGTGGTTAACTGCATGACCTACCTGAGCTGTTTGGTGACCACAGGTACAGTGATTCCTAAAAGAGTATTTGCGGTTTGGGCTTTTCGCGGGTGTTTTAGGAATGTAATTCCCGCAAAAAACATGGGATTACTGTAGTAGCTTTTTAAACATTGTTCTGTAAGTGTGGTATGCACATAGCATGTGTTCTGACATGTAAAAATCTGACTTGAGAACGTCCTCATGAATGGAACTTGTTCGTAACCCAGGGACCCTTGTACACACACACACAGTAAACCCCAGCACTTCCGGACTGCTTGGATTTGGATTTCGGTTGGTCCGGACCGATGTCTAGACGAGGCAAATTCCTATCTTGTCTCTCTCTCTGTCCGCATGCTGTGTTTACTACCCCTTCCGCTAAAATGGACCCAGATGATCATGCAATCCCTCCCTTCCACTCCCAGTACAGTAATCCCCTATCCACAATACTGCCTGCATCACCTTATGTACTGATCACCACTGTTTCTTATATGTACAGCATTTCTTTTTCACAAACTGTTTTGAGAACAAAAACCCAAAACCCAAACTCCAGCATCTCTCACCAAAAGGTTAGTAATACAATATATTACTGTATAAAATTCTAAAGGAGGTAAGTTAAAATAACTAAGATGTCTGCGCGCAGGACACAGGTGCCCAAGGAGGTGGAAACATAAACAGAGTTGTCAAGTGTTGTTTGTGGGAATATTAATTCATTCATTTTAGTAATGATAAAATTTTTCTTATTAAGATATTGCAGGAAAATGCTTTTTGAAGCGAGACAGAATGTATGAGTATGGAAACACAGAAGAAGGCAGAGCATTCCACAGTTTAGCTGTGTGAGGAAAGAAGGATGTACTACAGTAGGCTCTCACCAATAACGACTTCCACAATAACGTTTTCGACAATAACGGTAAGTTACAATAGATACCTATTTTTGATAACGTCTGGATTCTCTTGAATAATGGATATTTCGCGGGAAGCGTCCGAGCGCATCAATGATAGCGTTTGTTTGCCGCCATGTTGATGACGTAGTTGTCCGCTCCGCCTCACTCTCACACACGCTCAGTGGAATACAGCGCTGCGCCCACGTGTGAGATTTTCGCCTCCATAACCAGTGGTTGCGAGGGTCGGTGATCAATAATGGCTTCCGCATTTTTGCCTGTGGGGGATAGGGGAGGTGGTGGAGGGAGTGATTTGCTACCTGAACGCCCAGGAACTTTTCAAGTGAATGAGAAAAAAGACCCCAAAGCTATGAGACAAAGCCACAAGAAGCGTGCCTACTCGGTCAAGGATGAAGAACAGATTGTTGAGCTCATTGAAAGTGGTGCACGGAACATTGATATTGTGAGGAAATTGAACTGTCCTGAGTCTACAGTGCGAAATATTAATAGGAACTTAGAGGAGACCAAGAAGAGTATTGCGCTGGCTAAGAAATATTTCGGTAGTGATCGAAATGCAAGGCGAGCTATGAATGATAAAAATGATAGAAACAGGTTATTACTGATAACAGAGCATTTTCTTGTGAAATGGTTAGCTTGTAGAATGAAAGACAGTGCAAGTGTTAGCGGCCCTCACATACGGAACAATCATCACACCAAGCACCTCAAAAACTTCCCCAAGCTAAGTGTTATGTTACTCAAACTCTTTATTTTGATGATTGAATAACAATTCTTTTTATTTCAGCGAACAAAAAGTGTTAGGCAGGGCTTCAAGGGGAAAAAATGGGTGAAATTCTTGGGGCGGCAGCACCAATAAACCCTCTTCACATGTATTTTAATATCACACAAATAACGTTTTCGTTAATAACGGCGTTTTTCAGGCACCTATTAGACGTTACTGGTGAAAGCCTACTGTATAACGGGTTATTCTAGTGTGACCGACATCCACAGGGAACGGTGGGCACCGCGGGCAAGACGTGTGTTACGAGCCCACGGCCTTGCCGGCGGTACACAGGATGCCAAATCCACCGAACATTGCCCATTAAAGTACGTACCTGTAAAAGAGAAAGATTGAAGCAACACTGCAGCGAAGAGAAAGGGAAGAAAGATTGTCAACTAAAGGAGCAGAGTTAATAAAATGAAATTCCTTTGATTCCACCCTATTTAACAGTTGGACAGAAGAAGAGCCACCCCAGATATGATAGCAGTACTCCAAGTTAGGAAGAATGAATCCTTTATATACGGTACTTTAAGCAACTGCTCAGGAGTGATGTAGCTACAGCATCTGTACAGCATTCCCAACTTTCGGGAGGCAGCTTTAGCTATGTTAAGATGTGCAGTCAACGAACTCCACGTTTCCAGAAACGATTGATTCACCCATAGTAGATGGAAGCTGAAAGCTAGTGAACAGTAAGCAAGTGTCTGTGGACGACTTGCCATCTGCAAATGTTAACTCTGTATCTCTGCCTGCTGCCAGATGTACCATCATCAATTGTGAGATAAGACACCAGCTGAACAACAGAAAATAAGATATAAAAAGTGTGTGTGTGTGTGTGAGATAAGATCCACCAGAATATGTAATAATAAAAAATAAAATAAATAAAAATATGTGAAATTATCTGAGAGAATGAAAACCAGAATTTTTAAGTAATTGAGATAAGAAGTAAAGAAAATCTGTTTTGAGAAGTTCTGTAAATTGAAGTTGAAAAGTACATTGAAATGTTAGTCATTCTGAAAATTGATGTTGAAGATTCAGGAAGAGTTGAAAAATGTACCTTGATAAAAACCAAAGAGAGAGAGAGAAAAAAAAACATCTTCCATATACTGTACAGTACATTTGTTTGTGCATGACTAATAATTAAGCCTTTTGTTTTTCATGAGTGATTTTATTATAAATACTTGTCACTGTCTTCATACCTCATTAATTTTTATTTTTATTTTGAGGAGATACTTAATTGAATTGAATTTTGATTAGAGCATTTAGATTTACCATTAACAAGTGGTCCCTCGGTAACGAACACAATTCATTCCACAGAGTCGTTCTTTAACCGAAAATTTCGTTAACCGAATCTATTTTTTCGTTAACCGAATCTATTATTTCAATAGGATATTGGTTCCAACTCACAGAAGAAGAATGCAGTATTACCCCGCTTTACACGGCTTCACTTTCCACGATTTCTCATTTACGCGGTACCTTGCCAGAACCGGACTTTCACTTTCCGCAGTGCATCTACTCATATAAGCGGTGAAGTATAATTTATTTATTTTTTTTTTTTATTTAGCTCATAAAATTCATACAAATTACCCGACCAGAATATAATTTACAATGCTGGAATTCTTACAATATGATGATCATCTTGAATATAAACATCATGGATTTTGCATGAGACATACAAATTTTAGATCTTATGTAATAATTTGGTTTACACAAAGCAAATATTTTAACCCTTTGTGCAGAATATATGAAGTTTACATTCAAAATATTCCCTGACCTGCAAGGAATCCAGAAATGTCAATTATATTATCCTAACTTTAGTATGAGGTATTATTTATTACTAAACATTAAAATGTAGTGTTTTCACCCAATCGTTTCTCAGAGTGGTAGGAGCTAGTGAGCTGGGAAGAGGGGGGGGATTTGAGCCCATTATTTGAATGGACATAAACCTAGCGACTGTATTTCTCTTTCTCTTAAATATTAATTGTGTGAGCATACCATCATAAAATTTAGATGTTATTTTTACTACAACATAGGTATTGTGTCGGAAAAAGTGGAGTTTGGGGGTCGGGCCAGTCTCTATTGGAATTAATCCCTTATGTTCTGTTGTTCACTTTACGCGGTTTTCACTTTCCGCGGTACCCTGTGGGTTCAATTGACCGCGTAAATCGGGGTACTACTGTACATACAGAGTACTGTATACCGGTAATAGAATTAATAAAACATTAAATAAAAACTAAATATAGTACTGTACTGTACAGTATACTGTACAATAATAAATAAAAAACAATAGAATACTAACTTACTTTGAGGTGTGTATGTCGTCTTCCCGGCAGCTTTGTTTATATATCGAACAGCTGATTATAGCGGCAGTCGATGATGACATGCCATATTCTCTACAGAGTGCATTGGTTCTAATGCCTTCTTCGTGTTTCATAATAATTTCTGCACTGTATATTATCAATATGTTAATTAAATTTCAGAATTACCAATAATTTTAATGCAAAAATGCTAAAATATTCAAGAGACCAACAAAATTGATGTTCACTCCACTGTAAACAAAGTTAAACTGAGAAGCGTTGTTGGGTGATTCAATCAGCTGATGGGCGCACAAAATTCTGTTCCCTGTACTGTCTATATCATCTATATGTTAACTAAATTTCAGAATGACCAATAATTTTAATATAAAAAATGCAGAAATATTCAAGAGACCAACTTTCTTGATATTTACTCCACTGGAAATGAATGTAAACATAGAACAAATTAATGTATTGGCGGACTAGCCGATCAGCTGATGCACACAACAAAACGTGTTTGTCGTAAGGATTTCGTTAATCGAACCATTCGTTAACCGAGGGACCACTCTTGTATTCATGATTTTTATTTTAGAGTGCTTTCATTACTAATTTTTTATATTGAATTTATCCATCATTTTAGTTCTCATAATTTTGTGCAATACATATTTGAAATTTTTATTTGCTTTCAGCAATTTCTAGCTTATTACTCTAAAGACTAAGAGGTGTTTAATATTATTTCAACATTTGCTAGAATGTATTTTATTTCCATTTGTAATATCTAGCAAATTACAGTTTGATGTGCAAATATTGAGAAACATGATTTGGGTTCTCAATTCGATATGCTAATTAAGTTTAGATATTCCTAGTTAGGAATAGGAATGAAAATTTGCAAAATATTTTGTCAACATCTCACAAATGTTCAGATAAGCAACCAGGGGGAGTATTATAACAATGTCCCGAGTGTTTCCTGCCAAGTATAAACCAATCACAGTGGCCTGTGAGTGTGGCGTCATGGGCCTAACTGTGCTGATTGGCTGGAGACTGAGTTCATGCCCCCAGTGAAGCAAACACCCGGTTTTCACGAAATGTATTGTGATTCATGTGACCCTTGTTTAACTAGCTATGAAGATAGGTTTATTGTTTTGAAGTACAGTAATCCTATGTTTTTTGTGTTTTTTTCTATTGCGGTTTTAATCAATTGCACTTTTTTTACTAAAAAATTATATACCGTATATACTCATGTATAGTTCGAGTTTTTAAGACCAAATTTTTAGGCAAAAAATTGGGGGTCGTCCTATACATGCGTAATAGTTTTGTTAGGTTGAACCCGTGCATGATGGGAAGGGCAAGGAGCAACTTTTAGCTTCAGACATGAAAAATATTTACAATTTACTGCCAGTAAACAATGGAAACGTAAAATATGTACCAATTAGTTATGAAAAGTTGTGCAAATCCTTCAGTAAATGAAGCTCACCAACTTACAATAGGCTAAATTACCTTACAACGTGCTTTCAGTAGTCTATGTTGAAGTTCTTAGCACAGGCTAACTTATCATATCATATACGGTATCACAGTTCTCATTGATCTACAAAAAATACCGGTAATAAAAACCTTTTCGATATTTCACACTTAATATAATGCCCGGTAATCTACTTCAACCTCCTATTGTTTACAACGACGCATAACGTACCACCAGCTGTTGTGTATCAGCTAGACGGTACACGAGTTTTTCGAATCGTTTTCAGTTAAAAAACTGTTACATCACAAGTATATTTTACCTTAACTGTGCCTGAATGAATATGTTCTCGGAAATAATTAGTAGTTTTGCTGAAACGTGATATATTTTAATGTAAAATAGAATAAAATACATGACGAAAACAAAAGATTTTACCTAACCTTCCGATGTTCAAGAGAAGTTACTCGTTTTTTTAATAGTTTTTGGTTAAAATATTGTTATATTACAATGGTATTCTATTCATACTATGCTTGATATAATGCATTCACGGAAATGTAATATTTTTGCTGAAATGACGTACGTATTACAGAGGAAAGTGGGATAAAATTGTGACGAAAACAATAACTTTCGCTTTCTTTCGTTCAAAAGATGTTACCGTAATCGCTTTTCGAATGGTTTTCAGTTAAAAAACTGTTGTATTACGATAATATTCTATCCTACTAATTGACTTGAATAAATACTACGATACCATATTTCTGAATATTTTCATTAAAATCTATCAAAATCATTTTCCTTGTCATCGTCTGCAGCACCAAACAGCTTCTCCCAGTCCTCTCCTTGAACAGGGCTAGAGCGTAAGTGTTTTTCGAATCGTTTTCAGTTAAAAAACTGTTACATCACACGTATATTTTACCTAAACTGCGCCTGAATGAATATATTCTCGGAAATAAATAGTTTTGCTGAAACGATGTATTTCAATGTAAAATAGGATAAAATACATGACGAAAACAAAAGACTTTACCTAAGCTTCTGTTCTTGAGATGTTACTCGTTTTTTTAATAGTTTTCGGTTAAAATTCTGTTATATTACAATGATATTCTATTCATACTGTGCTTGATATAATACATTCACGGAAATGTAATATTTTTGCTGAAATTACGTACGTATCGCAGTAGAAAGTGGGATAAAATCGTGACGAAAACAATGACTTTCGCTTTCTTTCGTTCAAAAGATGTTACTGTAATCGCTTTTCGAATGGTTTAGTTAAAAAACTGTTGTATTACAATAATATTCTCTCCTAATTGACTTGAATAAATACTTGAATGGAAATATACAATAATTTTGTTGAAACTAACCGCGTTTCAGTGTAAAGTGTCGTAATAATAAATGGAAAACAATTTGCCTTCGGCACTCGTGTTTCATGCACGGCGAGCCTCAGTTTATAGGACGTAGAGCGTTTTTAGTGAAGGTTTTGTTGTTTAATTTCCCTCAAAAACGTGGGTCGACCTATAAACGAGGAATATCGTAAATTAAAGATTTCGTGGTCAAAAAATCAGGGTCGACCTATAAACGAGGGGGGTTATAGACGAGTATATACGGTACGTATACAGTGAAACCTCGCTTTACGCGGTCAATTGAACCCAGGGAGGCCCGCGTAAAGCGGGAAACGCGTAAAGTGAACAACACAACATATGGGATTAATTGAAATAGAGACTGGGCCTACCACCAAATTCCACTTTTTCAGACACAATACCTACGTTGTAGTAAAAATAACTTCTTAATTTTATGATGGTATGCACACACAGTTAATAATTAAGAGAAATATCAATAATATTAGGTTTTTTAACACATACATTAGTAGAAAAGATGGCTGGGCACACGGGGATGGAGGGTTGGTTCCGAGGCAGAGGGCAGATTATTGGCCCTCACCTGTATCACTTGTATCACTATCCACCACAGAGGCTTGCAGGGCCTCTTTGTCAAACTCCTCAAAGTCCATACAAGTCCATATCTTCACTATCACTGACTTGGGCCGGCTGTGGTGGGTGGCGGGTGTAGAACTCGGTAATATTTTGATGACTGGGCGACCTTGTGCGCACCCTGCCCGCGCCCCTCTCCGCATAAAAGAGTACATGCACCGCATAAAGTGAGCATTCCGGGTCTGGCAGGGTACCGCATAAACGTGGAAACGCTGAAAAAAAAAAACGCGTAAAGCGGGGTACAGTAATACTGTATATATACAATATCCTTTAAATTTTTATTTTTTTATTTTGTGCCATTTTCCATATTCCCCAGTGCAATGCAGCAAACAGACGCCATCCTTTCCCGCCTCAGACACTCGCTGCTCCCTGAAGCCTCAGTCCACACGTGCCTACCGTACTGCGAACGCTACCGTGATTACCTCTTCTGTTTGTCCTCCCACGTGCATTGCACATGGCTCCGGGACGTAAGCCAGCCTCATTTAAGGCAAATATTACTAGCAAAGACTCTGAAGTGACCAAGAGATCAAGAATAGTGATGACCTTAGCGGAAAAAAGTTTTATTGGACACTAAGCGTCTGGAGAATCCAGCGGTAGCACATGCTTTCAGAGAGCAGCTCGAACATAGACTGATAAACAACCTGACAAAAAACAACCCAAATCCCAGTGCCGAATGGGATATTCTCGACAGTTGCATGACAAATACCTGCAGAGAGATCCTCAGCCAGATCAAAAGAATACACCAGGTCTGGTTTGATGAAAATGACCGGGCCATCAATGTACTCGTCGATGATAAATGTGTTGCTTTAACTGACTGGCAGAACAACCCTCAGTCTCAAACCAAAGCTGATACCTTCCGCAAGAAGAAAGCGGCGGCCCAGAGGGAACTTGTCAATCTAAAGAACGACTGGTTTAAAAATAAAACCAGTGAACAAAAACTATTGCAGATCAGCATAAGATGAAACAAATTTTCAATTTCACTAAAACATTTTATGGGCCAATCACTCGTGGTACAGCTCCCTCCACTCATCCGACAGTAACTTCATAATTAAAGACGATGAGGGGCCTCCTTCAGCGCTGGAAAGAGCACTACCATTCACTGCTCAACCGAAACACAGATGTGGATGTCCTGACTACCCAGCAGGTCCCTCAGCGTCCAGAGTTGACCTAGCTCAGGTATCCTCCATCCCTGAATGAGGTAGCTACTGCCATCAAGCAGATGAAAAATAACAATGCCTCAGGGCCTGACGGAATCCCATGCAAGGAGTGTAAAGCAGGACCTCTGCTTACCAGCCATCTCCACTCTCTCCTGGAGAATATATGGAAAAAGGAGGAAATTCCCCAAGCTCATAAAGACGCCTCCATTATCAATATTTAATAAAACAAGGGAGAACGGTCAGACTGTGGCAACTACCTTGGGGTCTCGCTACTGTCTGTAACTGGCAAAAAGATCGCACGAGTCCTCCTAAACAGACTTCTTCCTGGGGCGGAAAACTTCTTCCCAGAATCTCAATGTGGCTTTAGACCATCAAGTGGCACTACTGACATGATCTTTGGTGCCAGCCAGATACAGGAACAGTGCAGAAAAGAGCGTCGTGACCTGTACATGACTTTCATTGACCTAACCAAGGCCTTTGATTCGGTCAACAGGGTAGCCCTCTGGTGGACCCTCAGCAATTTCGGATGGCCACCAAAATTCATCGCAATTGTGAGGCAACTCCACGATGGTATGAACGGCAGTGTCCTGCACAATGGTACCCAGTCTGAGTTCTTCCCCATCCAAATGGGGGTTAAACAAGGGTGTGTACTGGCACCAACCCTCTTTTCCATTTTCTTGGCTGTCTTTCTTACTCGTGCCAGTGCCAATTTAGCCAGCGGGGTGAACATAAGAGTACTGGATGAAGGGTCTTTTCAACATAAGACGACTCGAGGCAGGAACAAAGGTGTTGGCAGCTTTCATTACTGAACTTCAGTATGCAGAGGACCTCACCCTTGTTGCTCACACTGAACGTGACCTTCAGGAGATCCTGAACACCTTCGCAGATGCGAATGCACACTTTGGCCTTGAGGTGAGTGTACGTAAGACTCAGATTTTCTTTCAGCCTGCCCCTGGTTCAGACACACTTCCACCATCCATCCAGCTTAACAGTACTATCCTCTCTAATGTTACCCACTTTCTGTATCTTGGCTTCCACCTGACCACCACTGTGGACATCGATGAAGAGATTCATCATCGGATCAGATTTTTTTTTTTTTTTTTACGGGAATTAGCCCACCCGGGCACAGGTCAAACGGCCCACAATGGAGCCTGGGGGGCGAAAAAAAAAGAACGGAAAGAAATTAAAAATATAGAAAAAAAGGTGAGACAGATAGTAAGAGCATGGAAACACAGAAGAAGGCAGAGCATTCCACAGTTTGGCTGTGTGAGGAAAGAAGGAGGTACTATAACGGGTTATTCTCGTGTGACCGACATCCACAGAGAAATGGTGGGCACCGCGGGCAAGACGTGTGTTACGAACCCACGGCCTTGCCGGCGGTACGCAGGATGCCAAATCCACTGAACATTGCCCGTTAAAGTACCTGTAAAAGAGAGAGAGTGAGGCAACATTGCAGCGAAGAGAAAGGGGAGAGAAATTGTCGACTAAAGGAGGAGAGTTAATAAGACGAAATGCCTTTGATTCCACCCTATCTAATAGTTGGACAGAAGAAGAGCCACCCCAGATATGAGAGCAGTACTCCAAGTTAGGACGAATGAATCCCTTATATACTTGGAGCAACTGCTCAAGAGTGAAGTAGCTGCGGCATTTGTACAGCATTCCCAACTTTCGGGAGGCAGCTTTAGTTATACTAAGGATGTGTGATTTCCAGGACATATTGGAAGAAATGGCGAGGCCTAACATATTTATTTCAGAATTTGGGAGGATGATAGCGTCCTGAAATGTAATTGGTGGGAGATCGTCTAATTTACAAAGTGTAACTGGTAAATATTGAGTTTTGTTACTATTGAACTTAACCATTCAGAGATGCTGCACAGATCCGCGTTGATAGAAGTAATGATATCAGTTCTAGAAACAGATCTAGTTTGAGAGTTAGGAGGAAGGGGAAAATGTGAGGAAGAGTGAAGAGTAGAATCATCGGCGTAAGAATGGATAGAATTAGTTGTAGTGTGAAGTAAATCATTGATAAAAAGAAGGAAGAGAGTTGGTGAAAGAACAGAACCCTGTGGGACGCCACTATTGGTAGAGAAAGAGCGAGAAATCGATCCCTCGACAACAACTGCCATGGATCGATTCTCAAGGAAGCTAGAGATGAGAGAACAAAGTGGGGGAGAGAAACCAAAAGAGGGAAGTTTTGTTGGAGCAGTGAATGGTAGTGCTCTTTCCAGTCCTGAAGGATGCCTTTATCGTCGTTAATTATGGAGTTACCATCGGATGATAGGAGTGGGGCTGCACCACGAGTCATTGGCCCATAAAATGTTTTAGTGGAATTAAAAAAATTGTGCATCTTGTGCTGGGGCTGCATATTCAAAACCATTTACGGGACTGTATCTCTTTGTTTACCCCGTAACTGGACTTACAGTCTCCAATCGGTATACTCAAAACAAATATTTGGCAGCGAACTCCGTAAGTGAGCCCGTAATCTAGCCTGTAACTTACAGAACCTAAGGAGGAGTGGTAACGCGATCAACCCGGATATACCCGGTAGTAGTCGCTCTTTCCCGATTGCATAAGAAATATTAATAATATATGTTGTAATAATGCTTGTTAGACTTGTTTTATCATAGAATAATGAAGAAAATGTTTTGTACATCAACATATTAAAAAACCATATTACAGTTTATCTTTTAAGTTCTTTTTTTTTACGATAAGAAGTGATTTTTTGTTCTGTAAAATTAATGAAATGTATCTTACCCTCACAAAACCTAACCATACCTAATCTTACCTTACCTTATCTAACCTAACCTAATGTTACCCTACCTAACCTAACCTAACCTAACCTAACCGAAGAAAGCCGCAACGCATATGACAAACAATTAAGTTCTCTAAAAAAATTTCAATTTCTTAAAAAAAAATAAATACAGTCTGAAAGCACAGGGATTCCCGCAGTGTGGAGAGTCTGTATTTAAAGGAACACTGCCGTGGTCTTTGAGCAATTGAAGTGGTCTTGTTGTCTTTATCCCTAAATTCGCAAATTACGTCTATACAGTATAAGACAGTCAACAACCTTCACGCGTCATGCTGAAAATGAAACTGCCACGGCCTCATTACCGCTGGGAAGACAAATTACTGTGCTCCAAGGGTTAGGATGTATGTATACAGTATATATATATAGTGATTTAAGGGCGACTTAGAGGAATTTTAGGAGTGTTTCTGACTTTATGCATTTTTGGTTTTACTTTGTACGTACTTTTCTGAGCTGGAACCAATTACCCAATATCCCATTGAAATAATGGATTCGGTTAACGAAATTTTCGGTTAACGAACGACTCTGTGGAACGAATTGTGTTCGTTAACCGAGGGACCACTGTATTTTTCTTTGTTTCCTATACTGTTCTCCCAACTCTACCAACTATTTGGAACTCTTTGACTATCTCACTTCTTGCCATGAGTCGTTGCTATCCACACAACCCAACACCGAGATTGTCTACCTAGGGGATTTCAATGTACAATCAAAGACAAAAGTCGTGTCGCGGTTTCGTCCAAAGATGAAATATAACTTGTGAAACATTATGAGAGCCCCCTACCACAAGGCAGAGCGCATCAAAAGTTTTAGCCCTTGGACATATGTTTTCACCAAATTTCAAGACACGACTTTTGTCTTTCATTGTATATCACAGAAAGTGGCTGGGCTCTGCAAGGGATGACCTAGGTGGAGATTAAGGCACTCTCTTTTTCCTTACTTAATGATCTGGAACAAATAATTAAACACCCTACACACGTTCCTGATCAACACGATCAACTTACTTACATTCATGATCTTTGTTTTACCTCTAACACCTCACACTATTCATACTCAATTTCTGCCCCATTAGAGTCTTCTGATCACAATCTTATTTCTATTAAATCAAACTAGGCATGACAACCTCCCCCACCCCTCTCTAAACGTCAACTATGGCACTATCGGAGGGCGAACTGGCAAACCTTGTGAGAATTCTTCTCCAACTTTCCTTGGGATGAATGTTGCCTTTCCACTCGGGACGCCTCGGTATGTGCTGACAGCATTGCTGGGGTTATACAGGGTGGTATGAGTGCATTTATTCCATCTTCTACCAAAATTTTCACTTTACAATCATGGTTTCATCACTCCTGTTCATTTGCATGTAGGGAGAGAGATAAGGCGTATCAAGTTATGAAACTATCTCCTTCTCCTATTACCCACTCCTCTTTTATTACCTCTAGGAATCGTTGTAAGATTATTCTTCAGAGGGCCAAGCAGAATTTTATAAAAAAGAAAGACAGCTGACCTCCTTTACTCTTCTTCTGGTAAATCCATCTGTAATAACTTCTGTACTCCCTCTTTTCCTCCTCTCTTCCAACATGATAACTCTATAGCCAACTCTCCCCGTGATAAAGCCAATCTCTTTGGCACTTTTTTCTCCTCTAACTCCACCTTAGACAATTCCATCTCTATCCATCCTACCCCTTCTCCTCCTACTGGACCTATGCACTTTCCTATAATCTCCACTCGTAGGGTTGCTGGTGTGTTATCCAGGTTGGATGTGAGTAAGGCGCATGGACCGGATGGAATACCCACCTTGTGTTCTGAAATTCTAGCCCCTGTGCTTACTCGCCTCTTTCGCATTTGCCTCAAAACCCAAACTTTTCCTTCTTCTCGGAAGCATGCCTCTGTTCAGCCCATCCCAAAGAAAGGTGAGCATTCCAATCCTTCTAGCTATCACCCCAATGCCCTAACTTCATCCCTCTCTTAAGATTTTCAAAACTATCTTAAACTCTCATTTTCTCCGTCACATTGAACGCCTTTCCCTTTTGTCGGATCACCAGTATGGCTTTTGCTAGGCGAGATCTACTGGTGATCTGCTTTCCGACTGCATCCTCTCTTGGGATTATGGGGAAACTTTCGTCGTGGCCCATGACACCTGCAAAGCATTTGACAGAGTATGGCACAAGTCTTTGCTTTCTAAACTTCCCTCTTATGGTTTCTCTTCCCCATTTTGCTCTCTAATTTCTAGCTTCCTTGAGAACTGATCCATGGCAGTTATTGTTGAGGGATCAATATCTCACACTTTCTCTACCAATAGTGGTGTCCCATAGGGTTCTGTTCTTTCACCTACTCTCTTCCTTCTTTTTATCAATGATTTACTTCACACTACAACTAATTCTATCCATTCTTACACTGATGAGTCTACTCTTCACTCTACTTCACATTTTTCCCTTCTCCCTAATTCTCAAACTAGATCTGTTTCTAGAGCCGATATCATTTCGTCAATCAATGCAGATCTGTGCAGCATCTCTGAATGGGGAGGTAGAAACTTGGTTAAATTCAAAAGTAATAAAACACAGTATTTACCAATTACACTTTCCAAATTCGATGAACTCCCACCCATCACAATTCAGGATGCAATCATTCTGCCAAATTCTAAAATAGATTTGCTAGGCCTCACCATTTCCCCTAATATGTCATGGAAGCCACACATCCACAACATTGCTAAAGCTGCCTCCCGAAAGTCGGGAATGCTGTACAGATGCTGTAGCTACTTCACTCCTGAGCAGTTGCTTCAAGTCTATAAGGAATTCATTTATCTTAACTTGGAGTACTGCTCTCATATCTGGGGTGGCTCCTCTTCTGTCCAACTGTTAGATAGGGTGGAATCAAAAGCATTTCGTCTTATTAACTCTCCTCCTTTAGTTGACAATCTCTCTTCCCTCTTTCTTTGCCACAATGTTGCTTCACTCTCTCTCTCTTTTACAGGTACTTTAATGGGCAATGTTCGGTGGATTTGGCATCCTGTGTACCACTAGCAAGGCCGTGAGCTCGTAACACTCGTCTTCCCCGCAGTGCCCACCATTTCTGTGTGAATGTTGGTCACACTAGAATAACCCGTTATAATACATCCTTCTTTCCTTACACAGCCATATTTTGGAATGCTCTGCTTTCTTCTGGTTTCCATACTCATACAATGTCTCAATTCAAAAATCTGGTTTTCCGGCATCTTCGTGGTGTAAATTAATATAATCTTTTTATTTTCTATTTTTAATTCCCCTTTTCGCCCCCTAGGCCCTGTTGTGGACTAATCCCCCCAAAAAAATTATAATGACCCCATTGTAAGCTGATTTCCTGATAGTTCAAAGGGTATTACAGTTCTGTAAATTCAAAGAAAAAAGTTATGTTACACACCGCATGCGTTATGTTCTGAAACCCATGACAATGAATTTGGGTAAAATGACAAGGAAGTTTTGAGGTTCGAGTCTGTAAGGGGAACTTTATCAAAATCTTCATCATTGGTTTCAGAACATAAGTGTAACACAACTTTTTCTTTGACTGTACATGTTGGAATGCATATACCCCTAAATACATTGTACTGTAATTCTTATGGGGATAATTCCTCATTATAAAACTTTTCACTTTTAAGTTGCTCTTCTCTGGAACACATCCCTGTCATAAAATGAGGACCCCTCGTACTTTGTAATAAAAAGCAGAGGAGCTGGAAGGCCTTCTCACTAAGCAAGTAAAATGACAAGTTCCTTTTATTTGAAAGTAAAGGGTCAAGACATACCTGGCGCTCCTCTCGGAGCAGCCAGGTCAACTGTTAAGTTGGCCCATACCAACTCCCTCCCCTGAACCCTCCTCCCCACCGGAATATCAACAAGTTCTCGCCAGAAGTTACTATTTCATTTAGGAAAGGAATGGAACCAGTGTTAAACAGAGGTGAACAGTGGTGAACAGTGCTTAAGTCAGTGAGAACAACTCAACAGTAACAGTCGTACCCAAGTTAACCTTCACACAGTGAGGTCCCAGGTACCCAGTGATAACGGCCCGTGAGACCCAACAACAGCCAGCGATGTGTTAATCCGTCTATGATAGGAAGGCCTGGGACCACACCTCACTCATATAACACCATCTGTGAGGGAATTACTACACCACGTCAGGTCCCTCATAACACCTTATGTGAAGGAGTTACTTCACCACGTGAGGCCCCTCATAACACCATCTGTGAGGGAATTACTACACCATGTGAGGCCCCTCATAACACCATCTGTGAGGGAATTACTACACCACGTGAGGCCCCTCATAACACCATCTGTGAGGGAACTACTACACCACGTGAGGTCCCTTCTAACACCATCTGGGAGGGAGTTACTACACTACGTGTTTGCTGTTCAACACCTACAATAATCTGTTCACTGTATGTTCCTTTACCTTTCTCTAATGAAGGCTTTTGTTAAACCACCAATGTATGTAATAAGTCATTTATGTCCAATGTATATTTTCAGCCTTCGGGCTGCAGAACTTTTTCAATAAACCGTCAATTATTATTATTATTATTATTATTATTATTATTAATATAGGTTACAAAATCATGAGGGCAGAGAGTGAAAATTGTGTCTAATCAAAAATACTGTATCAGTATTACTGACAACCTCAAAGTTTTGAAATGGTTTGAAGTGTCAATGTGAGAAGTGTGATCATTCAGAATAAAACACTAATATTAAATTTACCCCCAACATCACTTGGGGTACAGAGAATTTTCTGTATAAATTAAAATTACCTATAAAATATCATGTTTATTCCATAAAGTCCAGCATCACCCAGGATATGGTCAAAGGTGGAGTAGAACTGGAAATTATTGTCTAAATTGGTTTGTACGTAACTGTACAAATATATAAAAATTGTGAACTTGAATATTTAAAAAAAATTGAGTTTACTGTGCTAAGGGGCATCCACCACAGGCACAGTACTAATGAAGACTAATTATTTTTAGTATTACTATTTTTTTTACCTTGTATGGAGTTGTATGTCGAGATGAGCAAGATACAATTCAGAGCAGAGATCAAAACCTGCCATGTGATTCTGGCTAGCAATAAGTTCTTGGATGCTCGACCCACTTAATGGTAGACCAGACTCATAATGGTGACTGATACGATGCAGTATTTCAGGTTCATATAACCTGTGAAAATAGTCATCTATCAGTGAGACATACAAATGATGTACACAGTTCTAATTAAATTTAATATTCTGAGAACTTTTTACCTATATTTTCTGCCAAAATTTTCAAATTATTGAAATTTAAACTTACAAGCAGATATTTTAGTGAAAAATACTACCTTCCAATAATGATTTACTCTGTCACAGGCATGATCCATATCAACTCATGTATTTACCTGATAGAAATTTAATCTTAGGATTAGAAGTACTATACCAGAAGGTTTGGGGGTCAAAATTTGCATAAAAATCAGGAAAACCAAGAATCTTCAGAAGGCAGCTGATAGACTGACAATAACCTACATTCAACAAAGACTTAGCAAGAGATAGTCTGTTTGAAATGTTAATTATAGTATTTTTTCCCAAATACAAGCTCATTCCCACTATGATGCATGGTAGCCATAAGAGTAGCACAAGATTCTCCTGCACTTGTTTACTTAATGTTCTTTCTGGCTGCTTTATCATTTGTATTATTTCATGATGTTTCCCCACCACAATATTGATATGGAACAAATGTATAATGATTAGATATTTAAAGGTTTTGTAAAATGGATCAAACAGTGCCATGTAATATCTTTCTTATCCCCACACTTACCAGTTCTGCATGAAATAAGAGCACACTTCTATAGCATCCCACTCAATGTTAGTCAATCCAGAGGCTTCACTGTATGGTACTGTAGTTAGAAGGTGCTGAAGTGCACTTCCAAACTGTAAAATTAAGAATACTCTTTATGCTACTATCTTTCATAAAGTACACATTATAAATGTAAACAACTGTCCAAAGTCTCTCCAAAGGTTTTCAGCTTTAATTTAATTATATTTTCTCTATTCAGAAACACTCATATTCAATCTTTTTCTGACTACAAAGTTAAGAAGTTTTGAATTTTCCAATTTAATAATCACAAATTTGTCAATTACGTAATGTGATACTAGCTCTCCTACTGCAGCACACAGCAGGGTTGTCATTAGGCTGTTTAGGTTGTAGCCTAATGCATCATTAAGATTTGTTGGTTTGTATGTATCTTTACGAAAACAAACATGCTGTTATAAACATTGGATAAAATTATCTTTTTATATACCTTACATACTGTATAGTGATATCCCCGTTAGCCGGAACAATTTCGTGCAGAACTCTTCTGTGGATGAGAGATTTTTGGCTAACCAGATGACTTTCTCAGACCCTGAAAAATTCCTTATCCCTGGAATCTTTTCTGGTTACTGGGAGTAGTTTACGAATGTCTAAACTAGACATCTTGCACACACAGACTAGCCCACCTCCCCAGATTGTTTCCGAGTGCTTAGGATGCTTTCCTTGAGTCTAAACTACCAAAGTCCGTAAATACAGTTCTATTTTTTATTTTTCAAGGATTAGCCCACACCGGAGTCACTGACCCATAGTAGGGCCTGGGGAAGAAAATGTAATAATAATAATAATAATAATAATAATAATAATAATAATAATAATAATAATAATAAAGAACCATAAAGAAATACAAATTGAAAAAATTTTTTGTGAGAAACAATATACAGTATATATGTTGTGTTGTCAATAGTAAGAGAAACAATTGAGACCCTGCAATTGTGTGTAAATGAGGCAGAAAGTCAGATCAGCAACCTGGGATTTGGTCACAATTTTCGTGATGCCATATGACAGCAGGGTCTACCATAGACAACACATTATGCTTCCAATATCTTCCCAGGCGGTAGTACCTCCCTGTTTGGTCCAATTCTTTTTACTATAATAATCCAGAATAGTTTATCTAAATGTTTGGTTAAATAAATATATTTAAAAATTAAAAATCTAAATAATATGGGCATGAATGAAGCTGTGTGTTACAGGAAAGACTGTTATTTTCCACTCCCATAGAGCTGTGGGGGATTAGTGGGTCTTGAGTAACTGATCTGACCTGATGCAATGTCAGGTGGAGGTAGGGTGGGGGATTAACAGTCTCATATTACTGATATGATGGAATGTCAGGTCACCCTTTCTTGGGTGGAGGATTAGTGGGTCTCATGACCTGAAGATGTCTTGAATAAACATGAAACTTAAAATACTTTCAGAGAGATTGTGATAAGTATAAGAATAAATGAACAAAGTTGTATCCCTTCAACATTACATTACATAACATTTTAAAATATGTAGTGAGAAAGCAGAAAGGTGTGGATCATTAGAGAGGTGGAGTGGAAATGAGTGTTGCCAAGTGCTCCTCAAGAGCTGCTATTTAACTCGCTACCATGCAGTCACACACACACACACACACACACAGATATGTTTTGATTCCCTTGCCCTGTGTGTGTGTGTGTGTGTGTGCATGCATGTGTGTGTGTGTGTGTGTGTGTGTGTGTGTGTGTGTGTGTGTGTGTGTGTGTGTGTGTGTGTGTGTGTGTGTAATAAATAAAAATAATAATAATAATAATAATAATAAACGGTTTATTAATAGAGTTGCAGCCGGTGGCTGAAAATATAGACTTACATTTGATTTAGACGTAATGATATAATATGCATTGAATACATTTACAGGGCTGTACAGTACATAAATCAGGAGTTGTTTATTATTTTAACAATAGATGGGATGGTGCTATTCTTATATCTATCGGTGCTGGCTCTTATGGGCTGAATTTTGTTATAGTGGCGGACTGCCCGAGGTGGGCGGGGGGGCTGCCGGTGGCAGGAGGTGGCGATGACGAGGGTGGTGCATTAATTGGCTGCCAAACCTTTCCAGTGCTTGGTGGTGGAGGTCACTGAGGGATGGCATTTCCAGTGTGGAGAGAGCGTTGGTGTAGCCGGAGTATTCTGTGCCGAGCATGATTCTGCAGGCCCTTTTCTGTACCTTCTCTAGCTGACGTTGTTGGGTGGAGTTGAGAGAAGATGACCAGGCTGGTGACGCAAACGTTAGTTTGGGGAGAATAAAGGCGTTGTAGATGGTCCTCAGCTCTGGCGTGGGTGTCCCAAGTGACCTAAGTCGTCATAGCATGTAGAGACGGTACGAGGCTGCCTTGACTGTGTTATTTACATGGACCTTCCAGTCATGTTTGTTGTCTATAGTTACACCCAGGAGTTTGGCAGACTGCACCAGCTGGAGAGGATGGGCACCCACTGTGACTGCTGGGGCTTGCACTGGAGTGGTGGCGGTATTGATGTGCAAGACTACGGTTTTGGTGTGGTTGATGGTGACCTTGTTCTCCGTAGTCCATGCCTGTAGCCTGTCCAGGGTGTCTTGTAGCGATGAGTAGTCTGGTGCGGTGTTGTCCACTGAAACCCCCACAGTACAGTCATCCACGTACTTCCACCTGTGAGGAATGTCCGATAGAGCATCGTTGATCAGGATGACGAAGCACAGTGGTCCCATCTTGGTCCCCTGGGGAACACCGCAGGTGAGGTATTGGAATGTGGAGACGTCCACTCAAGAAATCAATGAGCAATGAGACCAGGTTGGTGGGCAGCCATAGTGCAATAGCCTTGTTGATAACAGTGCAGTGATCAACAAGGTCAAAGGCCTTCCTGAAATCAACAAGCGCAACGGCCAGTGATGTTTTTACGTTTCTGCAAGTTTTTGTGCAGAAAATCCAGAAAGCTCACCAAGCAGTGTGATGTAGAGGAGGTCCTCATATTGCCAAATTGCTGTGGATCAATTGACTGATAGATGATGGCAAATGCCCACTCAAAAACAAAGTCCTCACAAAGTAGACTGGGTATGGGGGTAATGGCAAGTGGCCTGAGGTCGTTAGGGGACTGTGGGGTGGTGACCTTGGGGATGGGGGTGACAAATGAGGTTTTCCATTCATTAGGGCATTTGCTTTGTCTGAGGGATGCATTAATAATAGAACAGAGGGGGTGGCAAGTTCGACTGCAAACTCCTTGTATATTTTGATTGGGAGGTCAATTGGGGTCATGGAGCGTTTGGATTTAAATTTCAGGAGTGTGTGTGTGTGTCAGGAACACACCCCAACACCACCACACACCCCAACATCACACACACCCCAACATCACACACACACACACACCTAACAACCACCACACACACCCCAACATCACACACACACACACCCCAACATCACCCCACACACCCCAACATCACACACAAACACCCCAACATCACCCACACACCCCAACATCACACACACCCCAACATCACCACACACACACGCCCACACACACCCCAACGTCACACACACACACCCCAACATCACCCACACATACCCCAACACCACCCCACACACACCCCAACATCACCACACACACACCCCAACATCACACATACCCTAACACCACCCACACATACCCAACATCACCCACACACCCCAACATCACCCACACACCCCAACATCACCCACACACCCCAACATCACCCACACACCCCAACATCACCCACACACCCCAACATCACCCAACACACCCCAACATCACCCACACACACACCCCAACATCACCCACCACAACCCCACATCACACCCCAACATCACCCACACACACACCCCAACATCACACACACACACCTAAAATCACCCACACACCCCAACATCACCCACACACACCCCAACATCACCCACACACACCCCAACACCACCCACACACACCCCAACACCACCCACACACACCCCAACATCACCCACACACAACCCCACATCACTCACACACCCCCAACACCACAGGCATGGACTATGGAGAACAAGGTCACCATCAACCACACCAAAACCGTAGTCATGCACATCAATACCGCCACCACTCCAGTGCAAGCCCCAGCAGTCACAGTGGGTGCCCATCCTCTCCAGCTGGTGCAGTCTGCCAAACTCCTGGGTGTAACTATAGACAACAAATTTGACTGGAAGGCCCATGTAAATAACACAGTCAAGGCAGCCTCGTACCGTCTCTACATGCTACGAAGACTTTGGTCACTTGGGACACCCACGCCAGAGCTGAGGACCATCTACAACGCCTTTATTCTCCCCAAACTAACGTATGCGTCACCAGCCTGGTCGTCTTCTCTCAACTCCACCCAACAACGTCAGCTAGAGAAGGTACAGAAAAGGGCCTGCAGAATCATGCTCGGCGCAGAATACTCCAGCTACACCAACGCTCTCTCCACCCTGGAAATGTCATCCCTCAGTGACCTCCACCACCAAGCACTGGATGGTTTGGCCGTGGACTACTGCACCACCCTCGTCATCGCCACCTCCTGCCCCCCACCCAACTTGTGCAGTCGGCCACTACAACAAAATACAGCCCATAAGAGCCCGCACTGATAGATATAAGAACAGCACCATCCCATCTATTGTTAAAATAATAAACAACTCCTGATTTATGTACTGTCCAGCCCTGTAAATGTATTCAATGCATATTATATCATTATGTCTAAATCAAATGTAAGTTTTTATATTTTCAGCCACCAGCTGCAACTCTATTAATAAACCGTTTATTATTATTATTATTATTATTACCCACAAACCCCAACATCACCCACACAGTCCACACACCCCCAACATCACCCATACCCTCCATCAAACACCCACACACCCCAACGTCAAACTCACTCTCTCTCCAGCACCGTGTCAGATGCAGCACCTTGCCTCATTGCTAGCGTTTTTTATTTGCCTGTACAGTTGTCCCTCGATTAACAAACACAATTGGTTCCACAGAGTCGTTCGTTAACCGAAAATTTCGTTAACTGAATCAATTATTTCAATGGGATACTGGGTAATTGCTTCCAACCCACAGAAAAAGTATACAGTTAACCCTCACTTTACGCGGTCCCGCATTCCGCGTTTCCACGTTAACGGGTTGCCTTGCCAGAACCTCACGTGCTCACATTACGCGGTAAGTGAACCCCATTACGCGGGGTGTGTCCGGCGCGACGCTATTTTTAGATTCGCCCCACCCGCCACCCGCCCGCCTGCCTGCCTGCCTCTCCCTCCTCCTCCCTCCGCTTGGGCAAGCGGCGCGGTAAGGTTGCGCAGTGTGTGTCTTTGTTGCGTTATCACTGACGTCATATGACGTATCAGACCTGTGATTGGCCATGCATCCCTACCCCCTTCTGCTGCTAGCTGTAATTGGCTTAAAGTATTATGACGTGTCCACCCGGGGGAGGGAGGGAGGGAGGAAAGACGACGCTTGACCTAGCCGCGGCAGTTTCATCCCTCAAGGCCACTCCGTGTAAACGCGCATCCATTGTTCCGTAAAATGGCTTCTGCCGGACCACCACCCCCAGAGAGAAACCTTTCCTTACCTGGACCCAGCGGCACTAAACCAAAGAAGACACGACGTTCCTTAAGCTACGAGGTGAAGTATAGCATCATCCAAGAGTTGGAGAAAGGAACAAGGCAGGTTGATTTGGCGGGCCAGCATGGCGTGAACGAATCTACGATAAGGACTATAAAGAAGGATTCAGCCAAGATAAAGGAACACATGAAGATCACAAAGTCTACAGGTGCTTCTATGATCAAGTATTTTCACAACCAGGTGCTTCTCAAGACAGAAAAATTACTTGTGAGGTACTTGGTGCGTCAGGCGCGACGGAACATGGCGGTCGACACGCGCTCTGTTAAGGACTACGCACGTGAACTGTACATGGCAGTGGCACGAAAGATGGGAACTTCAGAGCCCAAACCCTTTAATGCTTCCTCTGGGTGGTTACAGAGGTTTAAGATCCGGAACAAGATCACCAATATAAACATTGGTGGTGAAGAAGCGAGTGCTGATCGTGCTGCGGCTCGGGAATTTCCTCCGTTTTTACGTGAGATTATGGAGGAAGGACAGTACAGTGACGACCAGGTGTTTAACATGGACGAATCTGGTCTTTTCTGGAAAAAGCTACCTTCCAAGTCCTTCGTTGTGAAGAATGCCAGCAGGATTCGGGGCCGGAAAATGCAGAAGGAACGCATCACCGTCCTGTTTACCACCAATGCCTCCGGTACCTGTAAGCTCAAGTTATCGGTGATCCACACAGCCCGCAAGCCGCACGCCTACAAGAGCATGGACATGACCAAGCTAAATGTCCACTGGCTGACAGCACGTAAGGCATGGATGTTCTCTACACTGTCCCTCTCCTGGTTTGATGACTGTTTTGTTCCCGATGTAAAGAAATTCTGTGAGCGACAGAATGTCCCATTTAATATTTTGTTGCTGCTGGACAACGCACCAGGACACTCGCCCCTACTGTTAGATCGTCACCCCAACGTAAAAGTGGTCTTCCTTCCTCCCAACACTACGTCTTTAATCCAGCCCATGGACCAGGAGTTGATTTGCAATGTGAAAGCTGCATTCTCAACAAAAAAATTCCAGCTCCTGAACGACTACACCAACACCAGGGAAGAGTTGCGTAACCTGAGTGACACCACCACCGATAGCAAGAGCGAAGAAGATGAGGATCAACAGTTAGAACAGCAAAAAATACTCTTCAAACAATTCTGGAGAGTATTTAACATCAAGAAAGCTGTGGACTTCTTGGTGGAGTCATGGGATCAGCTGTCTATTGCTACAATTCGTCACGCATGGAGACATGTGTTGCATGGAATACCAGGTGAGAGGAGGAGTCAATCTGTGACTGGTGAGGTTCAGAATGTTGCAGTAGCAGTGGACCTTGCCAGAGAAGCTGCGCAGACTGTTACAGTTCCAGGCTTCTCCGAGACCACCAACGACGACATCCTGGAGGTGATCAGAGATCCTGAAGTGACTGCCGACGAGATGTTGGAAGAAGAACACGTCAGTGAAGAGGAGGAAGAAGGTGCGTCAGTCTCCGAAGAACACAATTTAAGTCATAGTGATATTAAGGGTGCCATGGAGTGTGCAGAGAAGATGAAGTCCTTCCTTTCCCGCGACAATGACGATGACCGCTATGAAGTCTTCCATACCCGGCTTGTGCAGGCTATGGAGCCGTACATCAAGGTGTATCACGACAACATCAACGCCAGCCGTCAGCAAAGCATAACAGATTTCTTCGCCCGCAACCCACCACAGCCAGCCCAAGCCAGTGATAGTGGCAGTGAAGATGACTTTGAGGGATTTATCAGGGAAGCCCTGACAACTTCAAGTGACAGTGATGGTGATTCACCTCGTAATGGTGATTCACCTGAGGGCCAGTAATCTGCCCTCTGCCTCGGAACCAGCCTCCATCCCCGTATGCCGACCCATCTCTTCTACTACCGTAAGTTACACCTAATTTTTAGTTTTCTAACCTTACCTTTATTTTTCCTATGTTAACCTTTATCTTTCCTAACCTAACCTCTTCTATATTACTTGTTTTTTCATACCATCATAAAGTTAAGATAAAATTTTTACTACAACATAGTTGTGTGTCGTCAAAAAGTGGAGTTTGGGGATCGGCCCGGACTCCATTTCAATTAATCCCATATGTTATGTTATTCACTTTACGCGTTCCTCACTTTCCGCGGTACCCTCCGGGTTACATTAACCGCGTAAAGTGAGGGTTAACTGTACAGTGGTCCCTCGGTTAACGAACACAATTCGTTCCAGAAGGTTGTTCGTTAACGGAAAACTTTATTAACCGAAACCATTGTTTCTATAGGTTTTTGGTAAATTGGTTCCAGCTCACCGAAAATTACCTAAAGTAAAAAAAAAAAAAAAAAATGCAGTAAAGTACACTTACCTTGAGGTGTGTATGTAGAAGGCTCCTGGATGATGAAGCTGATGTGAATTTGAAGTGGGAGGTGGAGGAGGAGAAGGGAGAAGAGAAGGAAGTGGGGGTGGAGGAGAAGGGAGAAGAGAAGTCACCCCATGCCGCCATTTCACCCATAAAATTTTAGTTCACTTGGTGTAATTCAAGATTATTTTCTTGAAATCAACACTGCACTGCATTATATATTGTCAATGTGTAAAATAAACTTCAGAATGACCAATAATTTGACTGGAAACACAGAAAAAGTGTTTATGTTGAAGAGTCTCAAACAAGATGTTCCTTCCTCTGAACCAATAAACAAACTGACGCCAAGCTTGGTGTGTTGAGTGGTTGTTTTGCGCGCAAAAAACTAGTTTCCTGTACTTCAATTATGTTCAATAATTGTTAAAATGACTACAAAAATTAAAATGAAACTTTTAAAATGATTGAATAGTACAACCTTCTTGATATTTACTAAAATGGTAACGAATTTAAGCCCTAGAACCGATGACTGTATTGGCGGACTAATACTACAGCTGGTGAACAGCCAAATGCAAGCGAAAACATGTTGGGAAAAATTCGCAAGGAATTCGTAAACTGAAGTGAAGAATCTTATGGAAGGCAATTCGTTAACCGAGGCGCTCGTTAACCAAGGGATCACTGTACCCCATAGCAATGAGGTGATGATTTTGGTGGGATCTATTTTGATATAGACATTCTTATTGGTTAATCATGGCTAATTTGGATGTTGAAGAGTTTGTTGAAAATCCATCCGTGAAAATGTTGAAAGACTGTGCACTACAAAAGGATGATTGGATGAGACTTGCTGATACATATGAAATTTAGTATCAACACAGTCAAAGGAAGTCTGTGATTCAAAATGCAGTCCTAACTGAACTTGTGAATGAAGAGGTGCTACCAAGGGGGGCACTGACTTTGCGTGCATTTGATCCCAGGGAAGCTGTAGAGATAAGAAAGCTAGAAATGGAGCATGAGTTGACTTTGAAGGAAGAGAAGAAAGGGAAAGAGAGCTTGAAAGGCAGCATGAATTAACGTTAGCACAGGCTGGCAGTAGAAGACGAGACTTACAGGCATTGTCTTTAGAATCTGAGACAAAACATTTGAGACTTATGCCTGCCTTTGACGAGGAGGATCCCGAAGAGTTTTTCATGCAGTTTGAGAAAATTGCAAAGTCTTCTCAGTGGCCTGAAGAGTCGTGGAATATTATGATTCAAAGTGTGCTCACTGGGTCAGCTCGTTCAGCATTTCTGTCTTTGTCATGTGAAGTTTGTCATAGTTATGATTTAGTGAAAGAAGAAATTCTTAAGGTGTATGAAGTCATTCCTGAAATGTATAGAGTGAAATTTAGGACTATGAGAAAGACTGATGCACAGTCATATATAGAATTTGTTTATTCATTGAATAAAATGTGTGGAAGGTGGATAAAGTCTAGCAAGGTAGAAACTTTTGAGGAACTTGTTCAGTTGGTGATTTTAGAACAGTTCAAAAGAGCCACTCCGAGAGATATGTATACAATTGTACTTAGGAGGGAGATATTATTTATGTTCATAAAGCTGCTGCATTAGCTGATAGCTATGCCCTTACTCACAAAATGTATCCTGTTATATCTCAAAATCATTCAGATGGAAAGGGTTTTGTAACCAAGGAAATGGGTGGTAGGCAGGATAGTGGAACTGCTTCTTCTAGTAGAATAAATTTTCGTAGAAACTCAGATGAGCTTTCCAAGACATATGCCAAGACTAAAGCATTTGTCTGTTTTTACTGTAAGAAACCAGGTCATGTGATTGCGAATTGCCCTAAATTGAAAGCAAAGAAGGAAGAGCCAGTGCTCTCATTCTGACCTCTGGAGAAGTTTGACAAAACTTTAGTTAGTAATTGCCCAAAGGAGGATTCTTTTGAACCTTTCATGTTTGATGGTTCAGTTGCAGTTGAAAAATCAGGTGATCTGTACCTTGCGAAGATTTTGCGTGACACAGGTGCTTCTCACAGTGTTCTTTTGAAAGGATCTGTTCCCTACGTTGAAGATTCCTATACTGGAGGGCATTTGGTGCTTAAGGGTGTTGGTGGAGTGATCACTGTCCCTTTGTGTAGAGTGTATTTGAGAACTCAACTTGTGACTGGTTGGGTGACTATTGGTATTCAAGATTCTCTTCCTGTGACAGGGGTTACTTTTTTGCTGGGTAATGATATTGCAGGAGCCAGCGTGGTGCCAGATCCTGTGGTATCTT
This sequence comes from Homarus americanus, assembly GCF_018991925.1. Lineage (NCBI taxonomy): Eukaryota > Metazoa > Arthropoda > Malacostraca > Decapoda > Nephropidae > Homarus > Homarus americanus. The sequence goes on from NW_024713129.1 coordinate 25,826,551, forward strand.
CGACTCCTACAGTAGAGAATAATACTGGTTTAATTGAAGAATACCCAGGTTTATTTCCTTTATGCGCAGTTACAAGGAGCCAGACTCTTCGGCATAAGGTACAGACCGCACCTTCAGTTGACCCTGAGCCTTGTATTGCTGATAGTAGTGCACTTGGCAATGATGTAAATGATTTAGATATTGAGAATCTGTTTGGCACTCAGGATGATTCATTTGATAGTGACATTGGTGGGAGAGATGTGAGTGAAGCTAAAGATTCAGTTAACATTCATTCCCCCAAATCTGCAGCTGATCTGTCTTCTGGTGACAAGATTACCATTCAGAAAGTACCTGTCCCTAGGGAAAAATTGATAGATGATCAGCAGAGTGACTGCGAATTAGCTGAACTATGTAGGAAGGCTGTGGATATGGAAGAAGCGGCTCGCTTGCCTGTTTGTTGGTACATGGATTCAGGGTTACTTATGAGGAAGTTCAGGTCTGTATCTGATCCTGCTGATGAGTGGAATGCCTTTTTTTTTTTTATTGGGCACCCCCTACATCCTTGTGTAAGGTGAAGCGCACAAGCATTTACAGTGCCCAATAGGGAAGCATGCCAAGTTCATGCTTGCCTTTGTCTCATGAGTTAAGGGCATAGAAGCCTGAAGAGTCAATGGTTTATGTCTAAGCAAGTTATTGGAAGCTCCAACAACTTGTCCCTTAATACGAATTCGCAACTTTCGATTTACAGCAGGTACCTACTTTGCTGCTAGGTGAACAGGGACCATGGGAGGCTGGGAAGTGTGTCTGAACAACTTTCCACCGGTCTGGGAATCGAACCCGTGACATCTCGCTTGCGAGGCAAGAGCGGTACCGCTCTACCCACCGGCGCCCCAAAGAGTGGAATGTTGTGCATCAGGTTGTGATTCCCAGATGTCACAGGGGAGAAATCTTGAAGTTAGCACACGACTTTTTGGGAGAACATTTAGGAGTTGGGAAAACATGCAAGAAAATTTTGTCGCATTTTTGCTGGCCTGGAATGTTGCCAGATACTGTAGAACTTGCCATGAATGTCAGATGGCTGGTAAACCGAATCAGGTCATAAAACCTGCTCCCCTAAAACCCATTCCTGTGATAGATGAGCCATTCAGCAGGGTTATAATTGATTGTGTAGGTCCTCTCCCAAAAAGTCGATGTGGCCACCAATATTTGTTTACAATCATGTGTACTACCACCAGGTACCCAGAGGCTATATCATTGCGAAACATCAAGGCAAAGAGTGTAGTAAAGGCTCTGACTAGCTTCTTCACTCAATATGGCATTCCTAGAGTTGTACAGTCAGAACAGGGTACAAACTTCACTTCTTTCCTTTTCCAGCAGGTGATGAATGAGTTCGGTATTAAGCAATACTTAGCTTCTGCATACCACCCTCAAACCCAAGGTGCCCTTGAGAGGTTCCACCAGACTTTTAAATCTATGCTTAGGAAATACTGTATGGAGTTTGATAAGGAATGGGATGAAGGAGTGCCACTTATGTTGTCTGCCATAAGAGAGAGTCCCAAAGATTCCCTAGGATTCCGTCCCTTTGAAATGATTTTTGGTCATGCTGTAAGAGGTCCTATGACTGTTTTGAAGGAAAGTTGGATAAGTCATCAGATAAAAGTCCCTTTGTCAGTGTATATACAGAAGTTTAAAGAGAAACTGAAGAGAGTAGGTGAGATTGCTCGTGAAAATCTGTCAGAAGTTCAGGGGAAAATTAAAAAGCGATATGATGAGCATTGTCAAGCTAGAGAATTTAAACCTGGAGACAGGGTTTTAGCACTTATACACCTGTATAGAAATCCCCTTCAAGCTAAATATGAGGGTCCATTCACTGTAGTTAAGAAAGTAAATGACTTCAACTCTGTCATAGCAACTCCAGGCAAGAGAAAATTAGAGAGACTGACTCATATCAACAGGTTGAAAATGTATTTTGGTAGGAGTGAAGTGGTTTGTTCAGTTACAGGAGAGGAGGTGGTACCAGACACTAATTCCCAAGTGGATGACCCCATAAAAATCTGTAATTCCAGTACAGGTATATTGTGTGACTCTAGCTCTAAAGTACTCCATCTTTCACAACAACAGTCTCAGGATGTGGTGCAGCTGCTGCAGGAGTTCAAGCCACTAATCGGCGATGTGCCACGCCAGTGTTTTCTGACAATTCCATTTAAAAAAGAAGTGGGATCAGTGTTGAACAGTGATGAACAGTGTTTAAGCCAGTGAATTAAGCACTATACAGTACCAGTGAGAGCCGTGACCCACCAGTGAGATAAGCACCCCTGGGAACTGACCGCCATCTTCTGACAAGGAGGTGCTAATCAGTCCACCATGGGAACAGCAGTGGGTAGGCTTCACACCTGACTACGAGATAACACCCGAGGACGAGTTACTGCACCACGTGAACACCACACCACCCGGTGTCTCCATGACCAGCCCAGGCCCAGGCCATCAACCGTAAACTATAATAATTTGTATGTTCAATCATTGTTCCTTCTTCTTTCAGTAATGAAAGCTTTTGTTATACGACCCACCCACCCCATGTCTTTGTATGTAATAAGTCAGTTTTGTCCAATGTATATTTTCAGCCTTCGGGCTGCAGAACTTTTTCAATAAACCGTTAATTATTATTATTGTTATTATTATTATTATATATTTACACACACACAAGCACACACACTACATCCTTGACCACTGAAGGGTCAAGACGTACCTGGCACTCCTTTGGCAGCAGCCAGGTCAACTGTTATGTTGGCCAATATCAACTCCCTCCCCTGAACCCTCCCCCCCACCGGAATATCAACAAGTTCTAGCCAGAAGTTACAATTTCATTTAGGAAAGGAATGGAACCAGTGTTGAACAGTGCTTAAGTCAGTGAGAACAACTCAACAGTAACAGCCGAGTCGTACCCAAGTTAAACTTCACACAGTGAGGTCAAAGGTACTCAGTGATAACTGCCCGTGAGACCCAACAACAACCAGCGATGTGTTAATCCGTCTACGATAGGAAGGCCTGGGAATACACCTCACTCGCGTGAGGGAATTTCTACACCACGTGAGGTCCCTCATAACACCATCTGTGAGGGAATTACTACACCATGTGGGGTCCCTCATAACACCATCTGTGAGGGAATTACTACACGTGAGGGCCCTCATAACACCATCTGTGAGGGAATTACTACACGTGAGGTCCCTCATAACACCATCTGTGAGGGAATTACTACACGTGAGGTCCCTCATAACACCATCTGTGAGGGAACTACTACACCACGTGGGGTCCCTCATAACACCATCTGGGAGGGAACTACTACACCACGTCAGGTCCTGCTTAACCCCATCTGGGAGGGAACTACTACACCACATCAGGTCCCTCCTAACACCATCTGTGAGGGAACTACTACACCATGTGATTTCCCTCCCAACACCATCTGTGAGGGAACCACTACACCATGTCAGGTCCATCATAACACCATCTATGAGGGAACTAATACACCACGTGAGGTCCCTCCTAACACCATCTGGGAGGGAATTACTACACTACGTGTTTGCTGTTCAACACCTACATTTATCTGTATGTTCACTGTATGTTCCTTTACCTTTCTCTAATGAAGGCTTTTGTTGAAACACCAATGTATGTAATAAGTCATTTACAGTGGGGTATGCTATAACGAACGGATCCTACTACGAATATTCCTATAACGAACGGTTTTACCTATAAAATTGAAATTGCTATAACGAATGAAACTCCTACAACGAACATTATTTAGAAAAAAAAAAAAATTTTTTTCTTTTTTTTTTTTACTAATTTATTGTTTTTTTTATTACAAGTATTAATGCTG
>NW_024713129.1:25832900-25843371 GCF_018991925.1 Homarus americanus
GATTACCGGTATATTAAAATAATAAAAATGTATTATAAACCTGTCTAACATACCGTAAAAGAGAATTATACCCCTGTAATAAACACAGCTATCATCACACACCCCTCCCCACGCCCCCCCCATTTGCCAGTGAGGAGACAAGAAAGGCAAAGTGACCGCGAGATTGGGCTATTTTTAGCCGTGGAGGTGGTCAGTAATGCATATCAGTATATTTACTGATAATAATACTTACGGTATCTCCTATAAATAATTAATTTAAAATTTATTTTTTTAAAAGGAATATTCAGTAAATGACTGCATTAATTCTTGAAACTACTGACAGTTAAATACAGACGCTTAAGTGACGTCACTAGTGTTTACACTACACCAGCTGGTAACATTTGATGCCATTACTTGAAGTGAATTGGCCTTATTTTAAGTAACTAACCATAAATAAATACAAAAAGTAAAAAAAAGATCAAAAGTGAGAAATAATATACTGTATGTATGTTGTGTTGTCAAAGTTAGAGGAACAATTCAAACTGCAATTTTGTGTAAATGAGGCAGAAAGTCAGGTCAGCGCTGAACCTGGGACTTGGTCACAATTTTCGTGATGCCATATGGCAGCAGGGTCTACCATTAGACAACACATTATGCTTCCAATATCTTCCCAGGCGGTAGTATCTACCTGTTTGGTAGCTGCCTACTACCTACACAATTTTTAGTAATATTACTTTGATACATGATAAATTAGACAATGAAAATAAACATCAAATTTAATTACCAAGACGCTTCCCATTGGCAGCTGTAAGAAGAGGGGGAGATGGGCTATTTTTATCCCGTCTTTGTGTCTGAAGTGGCCAGTAATACCATATATTTACTGATCATAATACTTATCTCCTATAAATAATTAATTTAAAATTTATTTTTTACATAGAATATTCCGTAAATGACTTAAATAAATAAACAAATAATTCGGTAAATCTATTTCAAGTAAATGGAAAATAAGCAACAAATGTTATTTACCAATACCCTTCCCTCTGGCTCAGGGTGAGATGCAGGGTAGATAAAGAAGCCTATTTATAGCCCGTCTTTGTGTCTGAAGTGGCCAGTACCCTAATGCACCATAAATAATTCATTTAACATTTATTTTTTGTACATAGAATATTCAGTACATGACTGCGATTATAAAATAGTGTGAATCAGTATATTATATATATATATATATATATATATATATATATATATATATATATATATATATATCTTGATAAAATGAAAATGGAAAAACTGTACCTTAGCTTTCGTTTTATTCAAGACATCTTCAGAGGCAACAGTTGCCTCTGAAGATGTCTTGAATAAAAAGCAGCATTTTCAATTTTCCGTCATTTTATCAAGATTTATCTTATCCACGTTTCATTGTGGATTTACATGAAATATATATATATAATAATATATATATATAATAATATATATATATAATAATATATATATATATATTATAATATATATATATAATAATATATATATATATATATTATAATATATATATATATATTATAATATATATATATATATATAATATATATATATATATAATATATATATATATATATAATATATAATATATATATATAATATATAATATATATATATAATATATATATATATATATATATATATATATATATATATATATATATATATATATATATATATATATATATATATATACACAGTGGGGTATGCTATAACGAACGGATCCTACTACGAATATTCCTATAACGAACGGTTTTACCTATAAAATTGAGAATGCTATAACGAACGCAACTCCTACAACGAACGCGGATGAATACCGGACTATTTCGCCTGGCGCATGAATATTGTTGTACCGCGACCCACAACAAGAGCGTCAGGCGCCATCTTTGTCTCATTGTGTAGCCAGTGCACCACTGTTATTGTTGAAATTTCGTCTTTTGATGTGGAAATTCGCGTTATTTGTATAACTATTTTGTTATACAAGTATACAATTGTAACAATGAGTCGTCCAAAGCGAGTGAGAAAGCTAATAACCCTTGAAACTAAGAAAGAAATTATAAAGAAACGTGAGAATGGAAGAAGCATTGCGAAACTTAGTGATGAATATGGGATGGCTAAATCGACTATATGTACGATTTTGAAGAATAAAGAGGAGTTAAAAACTGTGCAAGTGGCTAAGGGAATCTTTAGACTTAGCAAAGCAAAGTGTAATGTGATTGAAGAGATGGAAAATTTACTCTTAGTGTGGATAAAGGAGAAAGAAATGGCAGGTGGTAACATTAGTGAAGCTATAATTTGTGAGAAGGCTAAACAATTGTTTGAGGACCTTAAAGCCAAGACTCCCAGTGGAAGTGATAGTGATGTGCCAGTGTTTAGGGGTACCTGCATGCTGAATAACACTAAGGTAAGATAAAGTACCGTATTTTTTACATTTTTCACAGAATTTTTTCAGTGTTAAGTGGTTGTATTTGGGGGCCTGGAACGGATTAATCCTATAACGAACGAATGCTATAACGAACGAGGTTCTGGAACCAATTACGTTCGTTATAGCATACCCCACTGTATATATATACCGTATATACCCGTATAGCACGAGTTTTAAGACCAAATTTTTGGGCAAAGTTGGGGTCATCGAATTTATACGGGTAATAGTTTCAAGTAGTTGAAAAATTTACCAGTAACTACCAGTAAACAATGGAAATGATGCACCAACGCATCTACCCGCTGTGAGTGTCGGTACAGTTGCCAGGGCAGATCTCTAAGGCCATCATAGCAAGCCTAAAGTAGCCAAATGCATGGTATGGTATGTACAGGAGTATGTAAAACATAAAGTATTCATTTCTTAAAGTGTATTTATAGATACATAAATTTTTTTTTTAATTAAATTTGAAACATCAATATGATGTGAGTCAGTAATCTACACACAGTTGCTAGTTTCAAAATTTTCCTTTAAATTTTAGTTACCAGTATTTCTTTTCCCCTAAATCGTTTTACAATACTGTAGGTAAACAGTTTACTATTGTGCAAACCCCACAGAAAAAAAATTAACAAATGGAGACACCAAAACAAAAAAAATGCTGTCTGACTTGGTAACACTGTTGGTAGGGTCAGGTGGTTCTAACGGTACCTGCCAGACCCGTAATCAAATTCTATAACACTATCTAACCTCAATTACTGTAGTTTATCTGATGTAGGCAATATGAAGTAAAAAATACCAGTTAAAGTGAGAAATTGGAAGAGAATAAACAAGAAAAGATGTTGGGCTATTTTTGGTAGGGCTGAGGGAGAGAGTACCAGCTGTTGGGCCCTTTTTGGCGGAGAGTCACGCAAATATCCGCATTTAGTATTTGTTTGGTGTCTCTGTATTTTTTAAAATGAATACTTCTAAATTAAAAGTACCGTAACATTGTATTATATAAAAACTTGTCATATTTCTGGAAAATAAGAAGCAAGAAAAATAAGAATACACCGTAAACACAATTTCAACGCACGCTAAAATTAAAAGCTGCTTAAGAAGGGCCGATGCAAACACAAAGCCTCCACGGCCTCAGGCTCTGCCGCCAGATCAGCTAGACGTACACGTGTTTTTCTAACTGCTTTCAGTTAAAAAAACTTTTACATCACAAGTGAATTCAGGATAGAATATTAGAGCAACAGCGACCGAAACCATTCAGCAGTGACACGTGCATCTTGTGAACGAAAGCAAGTTTGTGCCTATTGTTTTTGTCACGAGTTTTATCTCACTTTCCACTATAATACGTGAGGCCATTTCAGCAAAATATTACATTTCCATATTCTCAGAAATAAATAGTAGTTTTGCTGAAACGTGATGTATTTCAATGTAAATTAGGATAACTTACATGCAGAAAACAAAAAGACTTTTACCTAACCTTCCGATGTTCAAGATATGTTACTCAGATGGCGAAGTTTTCGTTAAAATACTGTTATATTAGTGATATTCTGGCCCATAATTGTGGTTGATATAATGTCTTCAATGGAAATGTATTTTTGCTGAAATGACATACGACAGTGGAAAGTGGATAAATTGTGATGAAAACAATGACTTTCTCGCTTGTTTCGCTCAAAAGATGTTTACCGTAATCACTTTTCTCGAATGGTTTAGTTAAAAAAAACTGTTGTATTGTATTACAATATCCTAATTAATTTGAATAAATATTACTTATACCATATTTCTGAATATTTTCATTAAAATCCATCAAAACCATTTTCCTTGTCATCGCCTGCAGCACCAAACAGCATCTCCCAGTCCTCCCTTGAACAGGGCTAGAGGGAACGTGTTTTTCGAATCGTTTTCAGTTAAAAACTATTACATCACACGATATTTTACCTAAACTGTGCCTGAAATAAATGTTATTCTCGAAATAAATAGTAGTTTTGCTTTTTGAAACGTGATGTATTTCAATGTAAAATAGGATAAAAAATACATGATCTAAAACAAAAGATCTCACCCAAGCTTCCGATGTTCTTTGAGATGTTATTCGCTTTTTAATAGTTTTCGTTAAAAATTCTGTTATATTACAATGATATTCTATTCATAATTGTGCTTGATATACTACATTCACGGAAATGTAATATTTTTTCCTGAAATTACGTGACGTATTACAGTGAAAGTGGATAAAATCGTGACGAAAACAATGACTCGCTTTCGCCTAAAAGATGTTACCGTAATCGCCGAATGGTTTAGTTAAAAACTGTTGTATTAAATAATATTCCTCTCCTAATTGACTTGAATAAATACTTGAATGGAAATATACAATATTTTGTTGAAACTACCAGTTTAGTGTAAAGTGGTCGTGAATAATAAATGGTAAACAAGTTTATAGAATTTTAGAGTTTTTCTGAAGGTTTTGTTGTTCCATTACTCCTCAAAATCTTGGGTCACTCTATAAACGAGGAATATCATAAATTAACGATTTCTTGGTCATAAAATCGGGCTCCACCTATATACGGAAGGGGGTTATAGATCTAGTATATATATATAGATATATAATATATATATATATATATATATATATATATATATATATATATATATATATATATATATATATATATATATATATATATATATATATATATAATATATATATATATAATATATATATATATATAATATATATATATATATATATCAAGTAAATGGAAAAATTTTACTCGACACAGATATTAGTTCCAGTTACGGTAAATAGCAGACGCTTCATTGACGTCACTAGTGTTTACACTACACCAGCGGTAACATTTGATGACATTACTTGAAGTGAATTGGCCTTATTTTAAAAACCAAGGATGGTTGGTAAAGGACTACTGAGTCAGTGGGTAAGTGTCACATTTGGGGTATTGGTCTTATACAGCGAATAGAGCTCAAAAGCTACTTTTTAAATGGAAATTTGGGGCCGCTTAGCACCCGACGCCTTAGGCGAGATATATATATATATATATATATATATATATATATATATATATATATATATATATATATATATATATATATATATATATATATATATATATATATATATATATATATATATATATATATATACATATATATATATACATATCAGTTGTACCTCGCTTAACGCGTCAATAAACCCACAGGGTACCGTCTTAAGTGAAAACCGCGCTAAGTGAACAACAGAACATATGGGATTAATTCCAATAGAAACTGGCCGATCCCCAACTCCACTTTTTCCCGACACAATACCTATGTTCTAGTAAAAATAACATCTTAATTTTATGATGGTACATGCACACAATTGATACTTAAGAGAAATAGAGAAATACAGTCGCCAAGTTAATGTCCATTCAAATAATGGACTCAACTCCTCCCCCCTCTTCTCACACTACACTGCTGGCTCTTCCCTCTCTGAGAAATTTTGGGGAAAACCACTAAATTTTAATAAATAATACCTCAAACTAAAGTTAGGATAATACAATTGACATTGCTGGATTCCTTGTAAGACCAGGAATATTTTGAATATAAATGTCATATATTTTGCACAAAAGATAACATATTTACTCAGAGTAAACATTATATCTAAAATTTGTATGTCTAATGCAAAATCTATGATGTTTATATTCAAAATGATCCCCAAATTGTAAGAATTCCAGCAATGTAAATTATATTCTGGCTGGGTAATTTGTATGAATTTTATGAGCTAAAACAAATATCTTCAGTTAATAATAAAAAATATTCTTCACGACACAATTTGTCAATCAAAGTACCCCACCTTGCCTCCCCTCTTCCAACCGCGCAGTCAGTCCCAACCTCCCCCCACCCCCCACCAATCCTCCCTTCAAGAGATGTTGGGTGAAAACTAAATTTTAACATTTAGTATTAAATAATACCTCAGATTAAAGTTAGGATAATATAATTGACATTGCTGGATTCCTTGTAAGACCAGGAATATTTTGAATATAAATGTCATATATTTTGCACAAAAGATAACATATTTACTGAGAGTAAACATTACATCTAAAATTTGTATGTCTAATGCAAAATCTATGATGTTTATATTCAAAATGATCATCAAATTATAAGAATTCCAGCAATGTAAATTATATTCTGACCGGTAATTTGTATGAATTTTATGAGCTAAACAAATATCTTCAGTTAATAAAAAAAAATATTCTTCACAGAATAACACATGGGCGGTCGGTCGGTACCTCCCTCCCCCACTCCACCACCAACCGTCCCTTACCAGATGTGGAAAACCACAATATTTACCTTTTAGTAATAAATAATACCTTTAACTAAAGTTAGGATAATATAATTGACATGCTGGATTCATATGGCCAAAGAATATTTTGAATACAAATGTCATATATTTTGCACAAAAAATAACATATTTACTCAGAGTAAACATTATATCTAAAATTTTATGTCTAATGCAAATCTATGATGTTTATATTCAAAATGATCATCATATTGTAGAATTCCAGCAATGTAAATTATATTCTGGCCGGGTAATTTGTATGAATTTTATGAGCTAAAACAGGCAGTCAGTCAGGGTGGCGGGTGGGGCGAACCTAAAAATAGCTCTCGAGGCGGACTCACCGCGTATCACGTGGAAAAACCAGCGTTAAGTGAAAGTTCGGCTCTGTGAGGCACGCGTGTCAGTAAGCAGCTAAAGCGAACAGCGATTAAGCGGGGTAATACTAATATATATATATATATATATATATATATATATATATATATATATATATATATATATATATATATATATATATATATATATATATATATATATATATATATATATATATATATATATATATATATATATATATATATATATATATATATATATATATATATATATATATATATAGATTTTACCCGCTAGGCGGTTTCATAACACTTTATCTGTGATTGCCTTCTGTAATTTCACTTAGCATGGATTTCTTCCCATATGCGTGAGTGTCGAGACATATTTTTGGATTTGCCCCACCTGACCCTGTTTCATAAAAGTCCTGAACCAAAACCTGTTGCTGGAATTCTTATTATTTAGTGATCATTTGAATAAAACATCATATATTTTCTTTAATACAATTTTTAGATAAAAATTTTTCTGGTAACTATGGTATCTTTTGTGCAAAATATATGAAAACAGTTTAGTTATTTATTAAAAATAGTGGTTATCCACACATCTCTGGGGCAGTTGGTGTGGAGGAGAAACCATCTGTTACCTGCTTATTTTGTGATCATTTGAGATTTTAAACAATTTTTAGATAAAACTCTGAGGTATCTTTGTGCAAAATAAATGTTAAAACTCTGGAAGGGAGTTGGTGGGGGTGGGAGGTTGGGACTGACCGCGCGGTTGGAAGGAGGCAAGGTGGGGTACTTTGATTGACCCAGGCAATTTACATTGCTGATCATCATATGTAAACTAATTTTTAGATAAAAATTTTCTCTAGGTAACTATGTTTATCTTTTGTGCATTTCTAACTTTGGTTGAATTATTACATCTCCTTGGGGCGGTTGGTGGGGGGTGGGGGAGGGAGGGACCGACCGACCATCTGTCCTTGGCTGTGTAGTGTGAGGGGAGAGTTGAGTCCATTATTTGAATGGACATTAACTGGCGACTGTATTTCTCTATTTCTCTTAAGTATTAATTGTGTGCATGTACATCATAAAATTAAGATGTTATTTTACTACAACATAGGTATGTGCCTTCAAAAGTGGAGTTTGGGGGTCGGGCGGTTTCTATTGGAGTTATCCCTTATGTTCTGTTGTTCTACTTAGCAGTTCCTTAACGGCGGGACCCTCTCTGGGTTCAATTGACGCGTTAAGTGAAGTACAACTGTACACACAGTCAACCCTCACTACGCGGTCCCACATTCCGCGTTTCACGTTACGCGGTCTTCCTGCCAGAACCCAGGATGCTCACATTCGCGGTGGGTGTACCCCTTTACGGTGAAGTATAATTTTAATTTAGCTCATAAATTCATACAAATTATCCGGCAGAATATAATTTACATTGCTGGAATTCTTACAATTTGATGATCATTTTGAATATAAACATCATAGATTTTTACATTAGACATACTGTTTAGATATAATGTTTTACTCTTTGAGTAAATATATTTATCTTTGTTAAAATATATGATATTTATATTCAAATATTCCTGTCTTACAAAGAATCAGCAATGTCAATTATATTATCTAACTAGTCTGATTTATTTATTACTAAAAGGTAAACGTCTGTTATTCCCACACATTTATCTAGTAAAGGGACGTTGAAGGTGGGGGTGGGGGGGAGGAGAGGACCGGCGACCGACCATCTGTTATTCCGATATTGAAAATTTTTTTTATTAACTGAAGATTTTATTTTAGCTCACCAAGAAATTCATACAAATTACCGGCAGAATATAATTTACATTGCTGGAATTCTTACAATTTGGTGATCATTTTGAATATAAACATCATATATTTTGCATTAGACGCAAAATTTTAGATAAAATGTTTAATCTGGTAAGTATGTTATCTTTTGTGCAAAATATATAACGTTTATATTCAAAATATTCCTGGTCTTACAAGGAATCCAGCAATATCAGTATATTATCCTAACTTTTAATCTGAGGTATTATTTAATACAAAATGTTAAAATCTAAATTTTCACCCAACATCTCTTGAAGGAGGATTGGACATCTGGTAGGGAGGGTTTTGTGGGGGTGGGGGGAGGAGGACCCGATCACCATCTGTTACCGTGTGAAGAATATTTATTTTTTTATTAACTGAAGATATTTGTTTTAGCTCATAAAATTCACTTCATGCGTCAGAATATAATTTACATTGCTGGAATTTCTTATAATTTGATGATCATTTTGAATATAAACATCATAGATTTTGCATTAGACATACAAATTTTAGATGTAATGTTTACTCTGAGTAAATATGTTATCTTTTGTGCAAAATATATGACATTTATATTCAAATTATTCCTAGTCTTACAAGGAATCCAGCAATGTCAATTATATTATCCTAACTTTAATGTGAGGTATTATTTAATACTAAATGTTAAAATTTAGTTTTTCACCCAACATCTCTTGAAGGAGGATTGGTGGGGGGTGGGGAGGGTTGGGACGGACCGCGGTTGGAAGAGGGAGGCAAGGTGGAGTACTTTGATTGACAGATAGTGTCGTGAAGAATATTATTATTTTTTTATTAACTGAAATATTTGTTTTAGCTCATAAAATTCATACAAATTACGGCCAGAATATAATTTACATTGCTGGAATTCTTACAATTTGATGATCATTTGAATATAAACATCATAGATTTTCCATTAGACATACAAATTTTAGATGTATGATTGTCTGAGTAAATATGTTATCTTTTTGGCAGAAAATATAACATTTATATTAAATATTCCTGGTCTAACAAAATCCAGCAATGTCAATTATATTATCCTAACTTTAGTTTGAGGTATTATTTATTACTATACCTGGTTTTCCCCAAATTTCTCAGAGGAAGAGCCAGGTGTAGTGTGAGAGAGGGGAGGAGTTGAGTCCATTATTTGAATGGACATTAACTTGCGACTGTATTTCTCTATTTCTCTTAAGTATTAATTGTGTGTATGTACCATCATAAAATTAGATGTTATTTTTACTAGAACATAGGTATTGTTTGGAAAAATGGGTTGGGGGTCAGCTGGTCTCTATTTCATTTAATCCCATATGTTATGTTGTTATTCACTTCTGTGTTTTCACTCATGGTTACCTGTGGGTTACATTAACCCCGTAAAGTGAGGGTTGACTATAATTAGTACATTCAAATGGCTTTGACACGAACACCGCCTCTCGCAACCTCACACACGCATAGCTCTCTCCCTCATCAGTCAGTCTAACCACACTTGTGTTGACATCATCATTGAGTTGCAAAACATTACATTTCTGAATGTATTATATCAAGCACAGTATGAATAGA
>NW_024713129.1:25843471-25854275 GCF_018991925.1 Homarus americanus
TGGACCACCACTCCACAACCCCGTGACGGAGACGTGATGATCCTCCCCATACTGGTCAGATATTATGTGTTAAAGGAATATGCTTCCTTACTTAGGCTTTTTTTAAGCATTTGCCTACAGGGGAAATGTTAACCTACATCTATTGAGGATAAAATCTTTCACCTACAAATTGACAATAACACATTTGCTGTAATCAGACATATCTAGTTGCCTCAACAATTGCCGCCCCAGTTGCAATTTCAAATTCTGTGGCATTACTAAAAATAGTAAAGTTTCTGGTGCACTCTAAGATTAAGAGAGAAAACGGAGGACTCAGGCATCCTGATGTGACAGAAGACTGACTCGTATGACGGGGGACCAAATAAAAAAAGCATAGCTACATGTTTTGTGGACTACAGTATTAAGCGTACCCTTTTCATGACTTTGTAATAAACCTAGCCATGCCTATGTGTGTTTATGATATTTACCATAACATTATATATATATTTAGTGGGTCTAAATGGTCATAAAATGGGAAACTTGGGGTTGGGTCTTGGGTGCCTGAACCAATTAGAATAAATCCCATAGGTTCTGTACTTTTGTTATCGGCGGGTCCCAGTTAGGCGCGATAACCAAGGGATGACTCTACTGTACTGTATATACTTGTGACACTGGTGCTTCTGGTGTTATGGTACAGGGGTAGCAAGTGACAGCACTAGGATCCCACTTCCTCTATCAAGGAATAAACAATTAAAATTTAAATTGAAAAAAAAAAGCATTCAAATAAATTACTATCTTACAAAAATCCCTCCAATGTAAGTTATATTCACCCAGGTCGTTTGGGTGGAAAATTATGAGAAGAGCTTAGTCACTCTTAAGTAATGATAAATAAACACGCAGGCAGGCCTTCAGCGCCAACTGTCAAATCTTATCTCAAATAAATAAACAAACAAAGCATGAATATTGTCACCTCACACTATATTTTAAGTTTAGTAGATGTACAACAAAGCTTCCTGACCAACTTCACGCCATCTCACGGCCAAATTGCCCAAAATTCGGCCAAAACTTTTTGGATGGGAAGCACAAGGCTATTTTTGCAATCCACACAAAATAAAAGTACCCCTTACAATATCCACTTAAAATGTCGCAATAATACCAAATTTTCACTTAGAATTGAGAGCCCAATAATTACATAAACATAATATCTATAATCTATAGTGAAGATTTACCTTAATCTGAAATGGTGGTGGAGCATGATAACACTAGTTGGTGTAAGCAAAAACGTCTAGTTCGTCATCGTCCCCTGGTTTGTTATATTTTCTACCACTCCTAGGACCCTTTTCATTTACTAGTGGACATTTTGAAAATTAGCATTCGGAATTTCAGAAAGTAATTCAGATGGCTTTGTAAGCTCTGAAGCTTAACCCATATGCTGGACACGTTCAGCCTGAACAACTCAAATATGAGAACTAACAGCTAAGGTAGTAACTAGAAAGATCAGTCAGCTCAGTAGGTCACGTAAACATGTGAAGAGGTGAGGTCATGACAAGGTGAGATCTCCGAGCCAGCATTTTCTTTGTGAAATTTGAAAATCTGCTAGACTTTTCTTCACAATCCACTAAATGAGGAATTAATACGTGTTTTACAAAATTCGGACAAATAGTTTGGCCGCGACCATCCATTTTTCACGGCCAGGCGAAGTTTTTTATGGCCTAGTTAGAGAAATTTGGCCGTGGAAACGGCCATCTGGCAACCCTGCTTCCCACCACCCTCGTGTTCAAGATAAAAGATTGGTGATTTCTTTATGTTTATTTTATATAATATCTCTGACTAAAGTTAGGATAATATAATTTGCATTGCTGAAATCCTTGCAAGACAGAGATTAATTTAAATATAAGCGTCATATATTTTGCTCAAGATATAAAAAATGTAGTACATTAGTGTACAATACTGTAGTACATTTTATATAAAAAATTTCTACTGTATTTTTGGGTAGATTTACATAAATTTCTTCATTTATTTTCATACATTTACATGCACACACCATACTAAAAGAAACATAAAAGAAATACTGTAAATGACTTTAGTGCAAAGCTGGAGTGCACATGTACTAATTTGATTACGGTACTAAAATTGTTATGTCTAGTGCGAATTACAACATGTTTATATTCAAATAAATCAGTATCTTACAAGAATCCCAGCTATGTTAATTATATTTTCCTAGGTCATATCACTGGCATTTTAAAAGGAAAGAAGCTTAGTAGGACTGTTAAATAAACACACAGAGACCTTCGCCTCAAACTTATCACCTCAACCCCCCCACCCCCCACCAACCCCTCGCTGGGTGGTGTGGCTGGCTACGTCCCCCCCGCCCCCCAGCCAGGCTTTTAGGCTTACAGTTTTTATATATCTCAGACTAAAGTTAGGAATTATAATTTGCATTGCTGGAATCCTTGCAAGACAGCCAATAATTTGAATATAAACGTCATATATTTTGCTCAAGAGATAAAAATTGTTGTACATTAGTGTACAGTACTGTAGTACATTTTATAAAAAAGTTTCTCAATTGTATTTTTGGGTAGATTTACATAGATTTCTTAGTGCAAAGCTGGAGTGCACATGTACTAATTTGATTACGGTACTAAAATTGTTTTGTCTAGTGCAAATTATAGCATGTTTATATTCAAATTAATCAGTATGTTACAAGAATCCCAGCAATGTTAATTATATTCACCCAGGTCATTTCACTGGCTTTTTATAAGAGAGAAGCTTAGTCACTTAAGAACTGATAAATATACACGCGTTAGACCTGGGCCTGTGCCAACTGTCAAACGTACTACCTCCCGTCCCCCCACGCCCCCTCGCTCACTCCCACCCTCTCTCTCCCCCATATGCCCGGCGCTGTTTTAATCCTTGTAAAACAGTGAATAATTTTAAAATAAACGTCATGTATTTTGCACAAGAGATAAAAATTAATCACCTGTATCACATTACAGTAGTGATTTAGGGGTAAAAGTGTATATGTACGTATATAGTATTCCACATACATGTAAGTAGCCTATAAATACAAAGTTTATGTGATGATCGGACAACGTCCATTTCGGTTAACGTCACGTTCCAAGAACGTATCTAGGACGTTAACCGGCGCATGAGTGTAAATGTATATGTATATATATATATATGCTGATATATATATATACAGTATATACAGTATATATATATATATATATATATATATATATATATATATATATATATATATATATATATATATATATATATATATATATATATATATATATATATATATATATATATATAGAAAATGCCATTGTGAGCTTCTTTTCTCACCTCCATTCTTATTCTGAGATCTCCTACATGTACGTATGTATGTGAGCCTAACAAAGAGAAAATAGACAAACACAGAGAAAAATTAGACAACTGGCCACATACGCTACAACCCTCGTGAGATGTCGGGTAAACTTTCACTCAGCTGATCACTCAGTGTCACTGACCTGGCAGGCAGCAACTACTGTTTACTCTGTTCCTGTTTATACACAAACTTCCATACGTATGTTGGTAAATGGTCGGATTTTACACTTTCAGAAATAAATTAATGCTCGATTAAAAAATATTTGTAATAAAATTGATTTACAATGCACAAACATATAAAATTACAGCCATTGTTATGAAGTGAAAAGCTGCATTGTAGGAGTTACAGAATACATTACAGTACTATACTGCATTGCCAGGCAAATGATTACACTTTCCATAACTGATTTAATGATTAATAGAAAAAACTCTTTTGAATGGTAATGCTTGAATAGAAAAAAAAATATGTTCTATATTGCTTCTCAGTGTTTACTTAGCTAAAAATCTGTCTTATGCATATGAAGTAAAGAAGTTTATTACTCTATATGAATTAAAGTTTAGTTTACATATTTACTTTTCAGCAATGTGGAAAATCATCAAAACTTGGTTGCCTCCAAAGTCGGTAGAGAAGATCAAATTTGTTGACAAGAAATCATTAAAGGATTTTGTGGATCCTGATCAATGTCTAATCAACTGGGGTGGCACTGACAACTATGAGTACAAGTTTGAACCAGAGGTGACACCACTTGATGAGCCAGTTTTGAATGGCGACGTTGATTTCCGCAAAGTGAGACTGGTTTGGTTTAGGATTGTTTGTTATTGAAAAGGGAGGGAAGCCAATTTGGTTTAGTGATGTTGAATACAGTACCAATAAGTGAGTCTTATATAATTCTGGGAATAATGTTATTTTGTCTAAATTAAGAAGAAAAAAATAATTGATTACAATATATTGCTTAGTTTATTACTGATTAAAAAACTCAAAATTTATATTTTCAGGTGCACTTTGCAGAAGGGAGTTCCCTTCCTCCAGCTTCCCCATTGAAGGGTAAATCAAAGGTCCGCCAAGCAGCATCTGCCAATGGAAGTCAGTTTTATTTTGATTCAGTAATTGTTGGGTTACTGTCACTTGATATTTACTAACAGTGACCCAGGGGGGAGGGGAGGACTGGGCATGAACATTGTTTACAATAATATATACAGTATATATTTTCTCAATCTTCTTTATAATTATACAGCATTTACAGTAAGGTAATACAATACCCCAGTAATTTGTACTGTATAGATTTAAGAGTGGGTGTTATTTATTGTGCAAAAAGTATTACAGAGCAAAGATCACAAAAGGTGTTTAACAGACTCCAGTGGTCGGGATATGGTGGCATTGAATGTTAGAGACTTGTACAGTATACTCTAGATCAGTGGTTTCCAAACTTTTTCTGATCATTACCCACTTTTCATATATGATCCTTATCCATGGCCCCCCCCTCTCCCAATCCATATCTCTGGCTGGGTCAGCTGCTGACTGGCTGTTCTAGTGTGGTGGGGCTTGGGATTTTTATGTGTACATAGCCTCAGCTTATGGCCCCCTAAATTTTGCTGGGGGGGCCATGGCCCCCAGTTTGGGAACCAGTGCTCTAGATTTTACGGAATCCGATACAACGAACTCTCGATATAGCGGAAGGAATTTTTTCCATACAGTATAGTCTCGATTTACGCGGTCAATTGAACACGTGGAGGTCCTCGTAAACCGAGAAATGCGGAAACGAAATAACAGAACATATGGGATTAATTGAAATAGAGACTGGGCCGACCCCGAAACTACACTTTACACTTTTTCCGACACAATACGTACATTGCAGTAAAAATATCTTAATTTTATGATGGTATGCACACACAATTAATATTTAAGAGAAATACAGTCACCGGTTAATGTCCATTCAAATAATGGACTCAATTCCCCCTCCCCCCCTCTTCCCACGCTCGCTGACTCCCCTCCCTCCCTGAGAAATGTTTGGGTGAAAACACTAGGTTTTTAGGTTTAGTAATAAATAATACCTGAGACTGCTGGATTCCTTGCAAGACTGCGAATAATTTGAATATAAACGTCATATATTTTGCACAAAAGTTAAAATTTTTGCTCTCTAATAAAATTCTTAAATTAGATCTAAAATTTGGATGTGTAATGAAATTTTAGCTTGTTTATATTCAAATTACTCACTATCTTACAAGAATTCCAGCAATGTAAATTATATTCTGGCCGGGTAATTTCTATGAATTGGATGAGCTAAAAACAAATATCTTCAGTAAATAAACAAATTATACTTCACCCAGACACAATACGTTACTTACGTTGTAGGAAAAATAACATCTTAATTTTATGATGATATGCACACACAATTAATATTTAAGAGACATATCAATAATATTAGGTTTTTTAACACTTACTTAGTAAAAGAAATGGCTGGGTACACGGGGATTGGGATTGGTTCTGAGGCAGAGGGCAGATTATTGGCCCTCACCTGTATCACTATCCACCACAGAGGCTTGCAGGTCCTCTTTGTCAAACCCCTCAAAGTCCATATCCTCACTATCACTGACTTGGGCTGGCTGTGGTGGGTGGCGGGTGAAGAACTCGGTAATGTTCTGTTGACTCGACGACCTTGTGCGCATCCTGCCCGCGCCGCTTCCCGCGTAAATGATGGAATGAACCGTGTAAATAAAAATTGTCGGTCTGGCAAGGTGCCGCGTAAATGACCAAACGCGTAAACCAAATTCGCGTAAATGGAGACTATACTGTATTTTTCATTCGTTTTAGTGAACTAGTTTGCTAAATTGAGATTAATTTTGTTAACACGATCACACCTACGGAGAGACACCTCAGACACATGATATGTACCTATAAACATCAGAAACATTATTCATGGCTTACCTTAAACTAGGGGGTTCGGTGTTTGTTTTCAATTTTTTTTTATAATTTGCAAACTTTTTTCCAAATGATAGCTGCACTCTTTTGACTTTCTCCCCCACACCACTTCCTTTCTGAGAGACTCTCAGCATGGTGTCTAAGCACAGTAGTTAGTTGACCGAGATGTAGACCGAGAGGTAGCAGTGAACAACACACGTAGTGGCGGCAGGACACAGACTATGTGGATGTAAACAAACCCCACGTGCCAAGCAGCGCATTTGGAATGGAATTTAATGGAATTACACTAAATTTAGTGAACTAGTTCACTAAATCAAGCGAAAATAATGGAAATTCGATTTAGCGAAAATTTAATGGAATCATGTTCGATTTAGCGAACTAGTTTGCTAAATCGAGCAAAGGTAACGGAAATTCAATTTAGCGGAAATTTTGATTTAACCGAAAGGGGTGGCTCGAAATAGTTCGTTATATCGAGAAAATACTGTATCCCTCGAGATCCAAACGTTTGAAATACAATATTTGCTTTTACAAATTTCCTGAATTGACTCTACTATTTTGAGATACGAAAGCTTCCCCTGCTTATACAAATTTGGGTCTTGGCAAAAATTCATATTGCACACCCCTGGGAGTCTGCTGGGGTAGTCATGTCTTCCCGAGCTTCTCACTGGTTACTCAACATTCATACTTCCCAAGCTCAAATTTGTCATCCTCCCAAAATGCCACACAACCGAAACACCCACATATTATTTGCAAATTTGGTGAGTCTTTTCTGCACCATCTTCGACACCGGCTCCTACTTCTACCCAAGATCCCTGGTCCGCGAATTGCTGTTCAACACTACAACCGCATCCAGCCCATGTGAGCACGCATTAATCGCTATAAGAACAGCCCAGTCCCAATCATTGTAAAAATTATCAACAACTCGTAATCAACCAGTGTATTCACTCCCAGTCAATCTGACCTTTTGCACTGTCACTATGTTGAAATGGCCTGTAGTATAACCTTCTCCCCACCTAGTTATTATATATCATACAGTCAACCCTCACTTTACGCGGTTAATGTAACCCACAGGGTACCGCGGAAAGTGAGAAACGCGTAAAGTGAATAACATAACATATGGGATTAAATGAAATAGAGACCAGCTGACCCCCAAACTCCACTTTTTCCAACACAATACCTATGTTCTAGTAAAAATATCATCTTAATTTTATGATGGTACATGCACACAATTAATACTTAAGAGAAATAGAGAAATACAGTCGCCAAGTTAATGTCCATTCAAATAATGGACACGACTCCCTCCCCCTCTTCTCACACTACACTGCTGGCTCTTCCCTCTGAGAAATTTTTGGGGGAAAACCAGGTATAGTAATAAATAATACCTCAAACTAAAGTTAGGATAATATAATTGACATTGCTGGATTCCTTGTAAGACCAGGAATATTTTGAATATAAATGTCATATATTTTTCACAAAAGATAACATATTTACTCAGATTAAACATTTTATCTAAAATTTGTATGTCTAATGCAAAATATATGATGTTTATATTCAAAATGATCACCAAATTGTAAGAATTCCAACAATGTAATTATATTCTGGCCGGGTAATTTGTATGAATTTTATGAGCTAAAACAAATATCTTCAGTTAATAAAAAAAAAAATATTCTTCATGACACTATCTGTCAATCAAAGTACCCCACCTTGCCTCCCCCCCTCTTCTAACCAGCCAGATGGCCAGTCCGTCCCAACCCTCCCCCCCACCCCCCACCAATCCTCCCTTCAAGAGAAAGGTTGGGTGAAAAAAATAAATTTTAACATTTTGTATTAAATAATACCTCAGATTAAAGTTAGGATAATATAATTGACATTGCTGGATTCCTTGTAAGACCAGGAATATTTTGAATATAAACGTCATGTATTTTGCGCAAAAGATAACATACTTACTCAGAGTGAACATTATATCTAAAAATTTTGTCTAATGCAAAATATATGATGTTTATATTCAAAATGATCATCAAACAAGAAGCGCACCAACGTCCCTACTAGATAAATGTGTGGGAATACCAGACTGTTTACCTTTTTAGTAATAAATAATAAATCAGACTAAAGTTAGGATAATATAATTGACATTGCTGGATTCCTTGTAAGACCAGGAATATTTTGAATATAAATATCATATATTTTGCACAAAAGATAATATATTTACTCAAGAGTAAACATTATATCTAAAATTTGTATGTCTAATGCAAAATCTATGATGTTTCTATTCAAAATGATCATCAAATTGTAAGAATTCCAGCAATGTAAATTATATTCTGGCCGGATAATTTGTATGAATTTTATGAGCTAAATAAAAAAATTATACTTCACCGTGTAAAGGGGTACACCCACCGCGGAATGTGAGCATCCTGGGTTCTGGCAGGGCACCGCGTAAACGTGGAAACGCGGAATGTGGGACCGCGTAAAGTGAGGGTTGACTGTATTTGTGTCACTTATGCTACCAATATATTATTTGTCAATCAAGTGACTCATTTCCCAATTAAGTAACTGTATATTTTTAGCTTTATGGCTGCCATGCTCTTTCAATAAACCATTAATTATTATTATTACACACCAAAGATCTTAATTTTTTTATAGTTTTATATTGAAATTTCTTTATTTCTTAGCCACATTAGAGTACAGTAGGGTCTCAAGTTTTGCTTCCAAGTGGTACCGCTTTTAGTGTCGCAAAATTTAAAATCGCAAAATGAGTGACATTGAAATTCATGCAAATAAGCCTAATCAGTTGCGTGGTGTCACCCAAACCCCCCTATAATGACCTACAACGCACCAAGAAAATGACATTACAGTAATGTATTCATACATATTATATTGTACATACAGCTCCTCCCCAACTTACGATGGGGTTAGGGACCCAAATCCAGGCCGTAAGTCGAAAATGCTTAAATAATACATATAAAATCTAAAATGGGTGTCTCTTTTTCTTCTCAGCACCATAAAACTCTCACTTTTAAGTTTGCCAGCCATTTTAAAGTGAATTACAAACGAAAATTTTGTCAGTACACAGTGCAATCACTGACGTTGGGACTCGAAAATACGTAATTTGACAAAATTTTGGTGCGACAGGCAGGTCGTAAGTGCGGGTGGTCGTAAGTCGAGTAGGTGGTAAGTAAGGGAGGAGCTGTATTGTTGATAACAATATTTATATACAGTCATACTGTAGAATAACTGACTTTGATAGAATCAGTGAAATGCTTGACGGTGCTAGTTGATGAGTTCCGAGGCAGGGAGGGCCGGCTACTGCTTCCTCCCTGCTCCTTCCTCTACACCTCAGCATCAAATCCCTCAAAGTCTTGAGGTAGCACCTTCCACCAGTAAGTCACCCAACACTTCAATATCATCATCGGTGGTGCCATCATCATCATCATCATCTCCTAAAGCAATGTTTTCCAAAGCATTATCAGGCTGGGCCTTGCGCAGGTACCGAGTAATATGGGCCTGCTGATGAGCATTAACACGGGACGTGTACAAGGCCTTATATTCCTCCATACCCTTATCAAGGACAGAGCAGATAAGGTTCCGAGGATGAGGCCTGGTATCGTATTCTTCTAGCTGTTCACTGAGACGTGCGATGGTTGTGAGCAACTCAGTCAGCTGGCATGTTGTAGGTTCACCAGGCTTAATGTCACCCTCTTATGTTGGTTGCTGTTCTTCTTGTTCATCATCCTCCAACATTTCTTCAATTGTCAGTTGCTGCTGAAGTTGACCAACGATTTCTTGAAAAATCTTCAGCCTGAAAATCCTGGTGCTGGGACTGAGCGCGCTGCCTCCACTGTGTCCATTAGTGTTTCTGCCACGGGCTGCCTCTCCTGGCTTGCCTCGGTCTACTCTGTCTCACTTACCTCGGAGTTAGCGAACAAAGGGGTGGATTAGAGGGTTCTCATGTCTCTTGAATAAACACAAAAGCTAAAGTATTTTTAGGGAGATTGTGATAATTCAAGGAATATAAATGAGCAGTTTGATAGCAATTAACATGAATACAGTAAAAACATCTCATAGTTTGCAAAAGAGATAACAATTTTAATCCTTTAGCACAGTACATTGAGTACAAAATGAGTACAGTAATATGCTGCTCAAAATTATGGATTTTTCACAGGGACAAGTCTATAACTAGCCCCAGTGGTCAGGATATTATGGTATTGAATGTTACAGAGTATTTCAAATAAATTCTTTGTTTAGTTCTGTACATAAGAGACTTGGGGATACAAACTAATAATTTGAGCTTATTAATACCAGTTCCCTTCATATACAGTAAAATACTTATTTTTAACATATTCTTCAACATGTCATTTAAGGATATCATATTGGAAACATTTCCTAGAGGATCATTATGGTATCTAATTCATTTCTTTAACACAAATAAACTTTATAACAAATGCTGTAAGGAAGAGAGGGAGAAGGGTAAATTGGGGGGTAAAAGTGACCGCGCCTCCCCTTCCAAAGGGTCGCCTCATTAATTGTTTGTCTACT
>NW_024713129.1:25854375-25889375 GCF_018991925.1 Homarus americanus
GGTGGGGGGGAGGGTTGGGACTGACCGCTGTTGGAAGAGAGAGGAGGAGGCAAGGTGGGGTACTTTGATTGACAGATAGTCGGAAGAATATTTTTTTTTTATTAACTGAAGATATTTGTTTTAGCTCATAAAATCTATACAATCTGACCAGAATATAATTTACATTGTTGGAATTTACAATTTGGTGATCATTTGAATATAAACATCATATATTTTATTGACATAAAATTTTTAGAAAAAAATGTTAATATGAGTAAGTATTAGTCTTTTGTGAAAAATATATGACATTTATATTCAAAATATTCCTGGTCTTACAGGGAATCCAGCAATGTCAATTATATTATCCTAACTTTAGTTTGAGGTATTATTTATTACTATACCTGTTTCCCCAAAATTTCAGAGAGGGAAAGTGTAGTGTGAGAGGAGTCGTGTCCATTATTTGAATGGACATTAACCTAGTTTATCATTTTCATTTCTTCTTATTTCAGGTATACTATCATAATTAAGATGTTATTTTACTACAACATAGTTATGTGTCGTCAAAGTGGAGTTTGGGGATCGCCTGACTCCATTTCAATTAATCCCATATGTTATGTTATTTAATTTTACGCTGCTTCTCGCATTCTCCGTTACATTAACTCATGAAGTGAGGGTTAACTGATATATATATGTTGTATCCCCACTTAACACGTCAATTGAACCCAGAGGGTCCCGCTATGAAATGCTGCTATGAACAACAGAACATATGATTAATTCCAATAGAAACCGCCTGACCCAACTCCACTTTTGAAGGCACATACCTATGTTGTAGTAAAATAACATCTTAATTTTATGATGGTACATGCACACAATTAATATTAAGAGAAATACAATTGCCAAGTTAATGTCCATTCAAATAATGGACTCAACCTCCCTCTCTCATTAACTACACTCGCTGGCTCTTCCTCAGAGAAATTTTGGGGAAAACCTACTAAATTTTAATAAATAATACTCAACTAGTTAGGATATAGAATTGACATTGCTGATTCTCTGTAAGACCAGGATTATTTTGAATATAAATGTCATATATTTTTGCACAAAGATAAATATAGTTACTTAGAGAAAATTTTATCTAAAATTTGTATGTTTAATGAAAAATATATGATGTTTATATTCAAAATGATCACCAAATTATAAGAATTCCAGCAATGTAAATTATATTCTGACCGGTAATTTGTATGAATTTTATGACAAAACAAATATCTTCAGTTAATAAAAAAATAATCTTCACAACACTATCTGTCAATCAAGTACCCCACCTTACCTCTTCCAACCACGTCAGTCCCAACCCCCCCCACCCCCACCAATCCTCCATGGTTTTTAACATTTAGTATTAAATAATACCTCAGATTGAAGTTAGGATAATATAATTGACATTGCTGGATTCTTGCAAGACTAGGAATATTTTGAATATAAATGTCATATATTTGCACAAAAGATAACATAGTTAATTTGGAGAACAATTTTTATCTAAAATTTGTATGTTTAATGCAAAATATGATGTTTATATTCAAATGATCATCAAATTATAAGAATTCCAGCAATGTAAATTATATTCAGACCGGATAATTTGTATGAATTTTATGAGCTAAAACAAATATCTTCAGTTAATAAAAAAATAATTCTTCACAGGGTAACAGATGGTCGTCGGTCCCCCCCACCCCCCACCAACCGTCCTAGGAGATGTGTGATAACCACTAATTTTAATAATAATACCTCAAACTGTTAGATAATTGATTGTTGGATTCCTTGTAAGACTAGAATATTTTGAATATAAATGTCATATTTTGCACAAAGATAACATAGTTAATTTGGAGAAAATTTTATTCAAAATTTGTATGTCTAATGCAAAATATGATGTTTATATTCAAATGATCACCAAATTATAAGAATTCCAGCAATGTAAATTATATTCTGGCGGGTAATTTGTATAATTTTATGAGCTAAAACAGGCAGTCAGTAAATCCAAAAATACTGAGCCGACATCATCAAGATATGTGGGATCTTGTTATGAAATTAGCTTGGCGAGGCACCGTATATATAAAACTGTTAAGGAAATCAAGTAGGGCGGGGTAATACTATATATATATATATATATATATATATATATATATATATATATATATACAGTAATACCCCGCTTAACACGGTTTCGCTTAGCGCGATTTCACGTATACCCGGTGCCTCGCCAGAGCCGAACTTTCACTTAACGCGGGTTTTTTCCACGTATACTCGCAGAGTGTCTGGCTCGAGATGCTATTTTTAGATTCGCCCCACCCGCCTGCCTGCCTGTTTTAGCTCATAAAATTCATACAAATTACCCGGCCAGAATATAATTTACATTGCTGGAATTCTTACAATATGATGATCATTTTGAATATAAACATCATAGATTTTGCATTAGACATACAAATTTTAGATATAATGTTTACTCTGAGTAAATATGTTATTTTTTGTGCAAAATATATGACATTTGTATTCAAAATATTCCTGGTCTTACAAGGAATCCAGCAATGTCAATTATATTATCCTAACTTTAGTTTGAGGTATTATTTATTACTAAAAGGGTAAATATTCTGGTTTTCCCACACATCTGGTAGGGAGGGTTGGTGGGGGGTGGGAGGGACCGACCGACCATCTGTTACGGTGTGAAGAATATTTTTTTTTTTTTATTAACTGAAGATATTTGTTTTAGCTCATAAAATTCATACAAATTACCCGGTCAGAATATAATTTACATTGCTGGAATTCTTACAATTTGATGATCATTTTGAATATAAACATCATAGATTTTGCATTAGACATACAAATTTTAGATATAATGTTTACTCTGAGTAAATATGTTATCTTTTGTGCAAAATATATGACATTTATATTCAAAATATTCCTGGTCTTACAAGGAATCCAGCAATGTCAATTATATTATCCTAACTTTAGTTTGAGGTATTATTTATTAAAATTTAGTGGTTTTCCCCCCAAAATTTCTCAGAGAGGGAAGAGCCAGGAGTGTAGTGTGAGAAGAGGGGGAGGGAGTTGAGTCCATTATTTGAATGGACATTAACTTGGCGACTGTATTTCTCTATTTCTCTTAAGTATTAATTATGTGCATGTACCATCATAAAATTAAGATTTTTTTTACTAGAACATAGGTATTGTGTCGGAAAAAGTAGAGTTTGGGGGTCCGGCCAGTCTCTATTGGAATTAATCCCATATGTTCTGTTGTTCACTTAACGGGGTTTTCACTTAACACGGTACCCTGTGGGTTCAATTGACCGCGTTAAGCGGGGTACTACTGTATATATATATATATATATATATATGGGGATAAAAAAAAACGTTTAGAGAACGGGACGTAGCGGACGTAAGTGGCCTTAGAGCAGGTGCGCTTACGCATGCATCATCATGCATTCTTAAACAAAATAGATTGTCCTGCCAGGCGTATGATGATACAGTACAGTAACTATATAGCCATAATATGTTTTGATATATATAAGAAATGCCTATGTTACTGGTTTATGTTTTTTGGCCATTGTAGTGTACAGTACAGTACTTTTAATTTGATTTCCTGACTTACGAAAGTAAAAGTTTACGCTGCAATATTCCACATACACGTAAGTATAAATACAAAGTTCACACTGTGATGTTCGTATAAAATATTTTTCACATTACGTATTTTCGAGTCCAGACGTTAGCGATCGCTCTGTGCACTAACAAAAATATCGTTTGTAATTCCCTTTAAAATGGCTGGCAAGCGTAAAAGTGAGAGTTCTCGTGGTGCTGAGAAGAAAAAGAGACACCCATTTTAGAATTTTTATGTATTATTTTCGCCTTTTTGACTTACAACCTGGTCGTCAGGACGGTACCCCGCCGTAAGTCGAGGAGAGACTGTATAGTGATTTAAGGGCGATTTAGGGGATTTTTATGAGTGTTTCTGACTTTACGCGGTTTTTGACTTTACGTGGGGTCCCAGGAATGTAAACCCCACGTAAGTTGCGAGTCTACTGTATACAAAGTACTTTACACTTACTTTTAGTTCACTGACAAGGTCTTAGGCTTAACCTTCTCACCACCTTTACAGATACCAAACACTTTCTTAGGAGCCATGGTTACTGTTTAATTTTTTAATAATAATGAAAAAAATATGAATGCTACTTTAGCCTATGGTGAATGTACTAAAATTATAAAGACGATGATATAAAAAATACAGTACCGTATCTTATGGCAGTCAGTATTTAGGAAAAACTTTTGTGTAACTTTCCTCCTGTAGCCATAGTTTTCTTAAAATAATATAAACAATACCTGTACCAGGAAATGTGAGGAATAAAAAAAATAATACCCCAAAAACATACTGTATTGCCAAATCAGTAAAAAAAAGCCAAATGAAAGATTATCACAGTCACTATTTGCATGCGCTCCGTTTCACCACAGTAACGAAGATCAGCTGGCATTCTGATTCCCTAGCAATGCCCCCCCACACTCTGCAACTGCAGCACCATAACACCTCACCGCTTGGCCCAGTAGCCTGGTGGTTACAGTGATGAATTTAACCTGGCTACAATGCCATGATTAATCACTATTATGCATTATTATATTAGTGAACACTAATAACAGCAGTAAATCCAGTGAAATATGGCAGGGAGTGAGGAGACGAGTTACAAGAGCAGATGACATTCTAATTAGTGGTCACTCACTCCCGTTGCCAGGCGTACGATCGAAATACATAAGGATGATCGTTCTCTTAAAAATCTATTTATAGTGTATTAATTCTGGTCTCAATACCGTATATCACGGCCTATAAGGCGGCGGGGTGCATAAGACGCCCCCCCCAAATTTCCATTTAAAAAGTAGCTTTTGAGCTCTATTTGCTGTATAAGACCAGTACCCCAAATGTGACACTTACCCACTGACTCAGTAGTCCTTTACCAACCATCCTTGATTTTTTAAAATAAGGCCAATTCACTTCAAGTAATGTCATCAAATTATACCCGCTGGTGTAGTGTAAACACTAGTGACGTCACTGAAGCGTGGTGGGAGTGTTCCCTCGTCTCGGTGGTGTGACTATTTATACAACATGTGATTCAACAGCAACCACCGTATTCTAATTGTGGTGTTTCATTAGGATTTGAGTGAAAAAGGTTACCAGTATGTACTTACTACATACATTTATTACACAAATATATATATATATATATATATATATATATATATATATATATATATATATATATATATATATATATATATATATATATATATATATATATATATATATATATATATATATATATATACTGAATATACTATGTACAAAAAATGAATGTTCAATGAATTATTTATGGTGCATTAGGGTACTGGTCACTTCTGATGGGCTATAAATAGCTTTGTTATCTCCCCTCCATCTCACCCTGAGCCAGACGGAAGGGTCTTGGTAAATAACATGTTTGCTTATTTTCCATTTACTTTAAATAGATTTACCGAATTATTTGTTTTATTTATTTATTTATAATATACTGTAATATATTAAACACACTGTAATTATTTTCTTTAATTTATAAACTGTTTTGCGACAAAGGAATGTTCTCCAGTAGTGTTTCATTAGGATTTGAGTGAAAAAATATTACGTACTTACACAATTGTTCCTCTTACTTTGACAACACAACATACATACAGTATATTATTTCTCAGTTTTGATCTTTTTTTTTAATTTTTGTATTTATTTATAGTTAGTTACTTAAAATAAGGCCAATTCACTTCAAGTAATGGCATCAAATATTACCAGCTGGTGTAGTGTAAACACTAGTGACGTCACTTGAGCGTCTGTAATTAACCGTCGATAGTTTCAAGAATTAATGCACTCATTTACTGAATATTCTTTGTAAAAAAATAAAATTTAAATCAATTATTTATAGGAGATAAATATTATTATGAGTAAATATACCGATACCGGTATGCATTACTGACCACCTCCACGGCTAAAAATAGCCCAATCTCGGGTCACTTTCCCTTTCTTGTCTCCTCACTGGCAAATGGGGGGGGCGTGGGGAGGGGTGTGTGATGATAGCTGTGTTTATTACAGGGGTATAAATCTCTTTTACGGTATGTTAGACAGGTTTATAATACATTTTTATTATTTTAATATACCGGTAATCTTAATTTGAATCCAGCTTGCCAAACGTAAGTTTCAGTATAAAATAATTAGTGGTAAGACCTTGTGAGTGGCTTACGATGTTTTCATCACCACTCTTGACACACTAAACCACAATATTTAAGAGGTAAGAATTTTAAACTTGGTGGTTTAGACGACCCCCTAACTTTGGGCAGATTTTTTTAATGTTCAAATTTCGTCTTATAGGCCGTGATATACGGTATTCTTACAGTTTTTTCATGCTGTTATTCTGGCAAAAGTTTTAAAAGGAAGGTTACATTTACAAGCTATAAACATTTATGGACCACAAGTCAATGCCACAATGCCACACACCTGTACATGTACTGCCAAATGCCCTAAAGATTATGGCAACAATTATACATAAAATACAATACAATAATTTTCAATAAAGCTTCCAAAACTAAACAAATGTTCTCTAAATCACTACCATTTATGTTAACTGTAAAGTTGACTCACCTCTGGTAAGGATCTAAATAAAATGATGAGAGATAGTCTCCTGAGTTGTCTAAGATGTTGAAGAAGCGAACATCTGGGTGCCACTTGGATACTTGATCACCAGGTATCTCCTCAAAGGAAATGCCAAAGAGTTCTGAGCACAATTCCAAAAGGCTGACAAAGACATGCTCAAAGGGGAAATACTCCTGAAGATGCATTTCATCATAGCTGAAAATATTTTATATATGTATGAATTTTTTTATACAACTCTATAAATAAATATACAGTAGAGCATATAAGCTTATGTTCTGCACAGTTGCCTTTGCATTACAAAAATATATATCAAACAATAGCATATATACTCAACATGGACCATGCCAGTAAATGAGAACAAGTAGGGGGTTTCATACTTGGTGGTTGAAGATATGAAGCACAAATGGTTTTGAATGGTAAAAGAACATGAAAATTGTGCATGATACATTGAGTACAATAATGAAATGAAGAGGAATCACAAAATTAAATTTGTGGGTTACTATTTCTTTGATCCCCTTAACCCTCTTGTGCATGCAATAAATTTTTAAGTGTCTGTGACCACGACAAAAGTCATATGGGACCTGTCATCACCTCTCATGTGCGGTCAGGGCATCTTTGTTCTGTGGCCAATCAATCCTCTGAGCAATGTGACAATTCAACTGCTTAGCCTGGCAATCACCTGGGACAGGCAGAACCTTCCACATGGGTCGCATACATTATGCCATTCTGATATTGTGTCATGATATATATATATATGAATATTGCAAGTTAATGCATATCACTTTTTCATAGAAGTGACAATGCAGGAAAAGCATTCGGGTAGTAGACATCGTATAGAGGTAAATGGTGTTCATTTTTTTTACATCATAAAACTGATTGAGCGTATGTTGATCCATCGTATAATAGTCACTGCCTGTACATAACTCTCTACAATTTTTTTTCCTTCTGCTACATGCACACACATCATTCATAGAGAATGAAGAAAAAAAATAAAAAATAAAAAAATCAGTGTCAAAAACAAAAAGGGAATAAACATGATACAGGTAACCCCATATAACAGATGTCCCATTGACAGCCGATTCATTTAACCGATGATTACATATAGGTGAAATATCCTACAAGTTTCGTTGATACGCCGGAGATCGGACGATCAGCAGAGCTGGCGTGGTGCGAATACTTGCCACCAGAGAGCTCTGCACACTGCCTCTGACTCATTCCTGCCATCTTTGCTCTTGTTTACACTTACTATGTGTCTCTGACTTCATGTTTTTTTCTTTATTTCTGACTTAGTGTGTTACTCAATCATACCTAAACATCCCAGTGATAGTTCCTCTTGTGCTGGGCAACTTCCTGTGATGTAATGTGGAGTAATAAGATATAATATGGCAAAATAAGAGTGGTTATGGGCCAGCAAAGAGTGGTAGAGACAAACTTGCTACCCTACACTGTCTACCATCCTCAACACAGGTAAATAAGTCTCAATTTATGTTTTACATTGCTTATTTAAGACTCACTATGCTTGCTTTATATTTCTGCTTTATTTTCTTGCTTGACGGTGTGCAGTAAGGAGATACAGTATACCCTTGATTTAAAGGAATCCGATATAACAAAATCTCGAACGGAGGAAATTTTTCAGTTGCTTTTCGCTCGATTTAGTGAACTAGTTTGCTAAATCAAGATTAATTCCATGATTACGCTCACACCTACAGACACACCTCAGACACATAATACAGTAAAACCTATGTCAGCCTATGCCAAATGTACTACAGTACAGTGAGTTAATAATAATAATAATAATAATAATTAACGGTTTATTGAAAAAGTTCTGCAGCCCGAAGGCTGAAAATATACATTGGACATAAATGACTTATTACATACATTGGTGGTTTAACAAAAGCCTTCATTAGAGAAAGGTAAAGGAACATACAGTGAACATACAGATTAATGTAGGTGTTGAACAGCAAAAACGTAGTGTAGTAACTCCCTCCCAGATGGTGTTAGGAGGGACCTCACGTGGTGTAGTAGTTCCCTCACAGATGGTGTTATGAGGGGCCTCACGTGGTGTAGTAATTCCCTCACAGATGGTGTTATGAGGGGCCTCACGTGGTGTAGTAATTCCCTCACAGATGATGTGTTATGAGTGAGGTGTGGTTCCAGGCCTTCCTATCAGAGACGGATTAACACATCGCTGGTAGTTGGGTCTCATAGGTCAGTATCACTGGGTACCTGACCACTGTGAAAGGTCAACTTGGGTACCACTGTTACTGTTGAGTTGTTCTCACTGACTTAAGCACTGTTCACCACTGTTCACCTCTGTTTAACACTGGTTCCATTTCTTTCCTAAATGAAATAGTAACTTCTGGCGTGAACTTGTTGATATTCGGTGGGGAGGAGGGTTCAGAGGGAGTTGGTATGGGCCAACATAATGTTGACCTGGCTGCTCCGAGAGGAGCCCCAGGTAAGCCTTGACCCTTCGTTATAACGCGGTTTGACAACGCGAATTTGCTCAACGCGATTTAGAATTGAGGAACGATATTTTTGAAACGCGAACTCGCTTGTTTCTAACGCGATTCCACTCGAACGGTTGTTGTGGCTTCAGTTCACGTCTCGACATCACATGTTCAATTGAGTTATGTGTTTTGTTTGTGAAGAATTGCAGAAATAATTTATGTAATATTTATGTATACAGTTAAACCACCTACAAGGTCCTACATTAACTAATTATTTTATACTGAAACTTACGCTTGTTGGATTAAAATGAAGATTACCGTATATTAAAATAAGAAAAATGTATTATAAACCAGTCTAACATACCGTAATAAACACAGCTGCTATTATCATCCCCCCACCCCCATTTGCCAGTGACAAGAAAGGAAAGTGTCCCTGATCTGACCGGCCAGGCTATTTTAGTCATCCTTGTGTTCGAGGTGGTCAGTAATGCATATCTGTATATTTACTGATCATAATACTCTCTTATAAATATTTCATTTAAAATTTATTTTTTGCAAAGAATATTCAGTAAATGACTGCATTAATTCTTGAAACTACCTACAGTGGTAAATTTAGGATATAAATAATGAACAGAAGTCACGTCATGGATTCGAGTTTGGTCCTAATCGATCACCATAAATGTAGCCTTTCAAACACGTATATATATAAATTAAAGAAAATACTTGCAGTATATTTAATATATTACAGTATATTTAATATATTACGTATATTATATATAAATAAATAAACAAATAAATTCAAATTCCTTTATCATCCTGTGTCATATACAGAAATACTTGAGTCCCTGAGCGAAGTACACAAAAAGAAAACGGACATCCTGGAGTGGATAGAGAACGGACATCTCTACTGGGGACTCAAACGCTTTTATGTTTTGTGGCCTAGCATAATATGAATATGTAATTATAATTATATATATATATATATATATATATATATATATATATATATATATATATATATATATATATATATATATATATATATATATATATATATATTGTAAATTTAAATAAAAGAGAAAAACTAAAACGAGTTTAAAGTGTTAAAGTGTACTGTACAGTGTTGTGGCTTGCCAATGTTTACAGTTCACGTTCGACATCACTTGTTCAATTGATTTGTGTTTTGTTTGTGAAGAAATACCTGTAC
This sequence comes from Homarus americanus, assembly GCF_018991925.1. Taxonomy (NCBI): domain Eukaryota; kingdom Metazoa; phylum Arthropoda; class Malacostraca; order Decapoda; family Nephropidae; genus Homarus; species Homarus americanus. The sequence goes on from NW_024713129.1 coordinate 25,864,706, forward strand.
AGTATATGTAAATTGTAAAATTTTAAATAGAGAAAACAAAATAAGTAGCGTTTAAAGTGTATCACATTGTGGCTTGGCGCTGGGTTATGCAGTGTTTACAGTTCACGTTCGACATCACATGTTCAATTGATTTACGGTTTTGTTTGTGAAGAATTGCAGAAATAATTTATGTAATATTTATGTATACAGTATACCTGTACAGTATATGAAAATGTAAGTATTAAATAAGAGAAAAAAAAAATACATAGCGTTTTAGACCGCCTTCTGTTTACCCACACTGTTTGAAACAGGTGAAGTTTTTATGTCCTCAGTGAATTCTGATTACTGTTTCTCCAATTTTGTGACTATGGAAAAGAAGAATATCTCTGGGAAGCACTCTGGTGATCGATTTGCTGATCGTAAAAGAAAGGCTATAACACTTGAAGAAAAGCTGATGTTTCATGACTCCTCAGCCTCAACATCACCTCCCCCATCATGTTATATTCATATTTTTCAAGGTAAAGTGTAACATTTATGTATGATTTCATTATTAGATATGAATGTAACATTTATTTAGACTGTGCTATCCTTTGTGTTAGGCTAATCACGAAATTTTTTTATTTGGAGTAATCTGCACCTAACTCTATTTTCTCCATAAGCCCTGTTATTTCTATTACACGAATTTCTATAACACGATGTTTTACAAGAACACTACTATCGCGTTATAGCAGAACTACCTGTATATGTATAAAAAGATAAATAATAATATAAAGCAATTACTGAAAATCAGAGAACACGGCGAGAAAATCACCCAGGCCTGGGTACAAAGGCTCCAGGCGTTATGTAAGATTGCATCATGTTTAGCCACATCCTCACATGGTTGGTGCGTGGTAAGACCAACCACTTGGGTAACGCTGGATTTTTCTGCTCTGAGTCTATTTATAATTGCTGTGCAAACATAAATATTTCTCTAGCTGTACACATACAATACAGTTAACCCTCAATTTACGCGGTCCCGCATTCCACGTTTCCACGTTAACGCGGTGCGCGCAGAACCTCCGTGCTTCCATTACGATACGTGAACTACATTACGGGCCTTTGTCGTATGACGCTATTTTGGTCGCCCCACCGCCAGCTGCCCTCTCCCTCACTTAGGCAGCGGTAGCGGTAGAGTTCGCGCAGTGTGTTGTCTTTGTTCGCGTTATCACTGACGTCATATGGCGTATCAGACCTGTGATTGGCCATGCATCCCCCTCTGCTGCTGGCTGTGGTGGCAAAAGTGTTATGGCATTACCGGAGGAGGGAGGGAGGAAAACGACGCTTGACCTGCTTGTGATTTTAAATACTCAAAGGCCACTCCGTGTGCTTGGCGCATCCATTGTTTAAGTAAAATTGCTTTCATGGTTCCCCACTAGAAAACCTTTCCTTACCTGCTGGACCCAGCAAACAAACCGAAGACCAGGTTGTAAGCTACGAGGTGAAGTATAGCATCATCCAAGAGTTGGAGAAAGGAACAAGGCAGGTTGATTTGGCGCGCCAGCATGGCGTGAACGAATCTACGATACGGACTATAAAGAAGGATTCAGCCAAGATAAAGGAGCACATGAAGATCACAAAGTCTACAGGTGCTTCTATGATCAAGTATTTTCACAACCAGGTGCTTCTCAAGACAGAAAAATTACTTGCGAGGTACTTGGTGCGTCAGGCGCGACGGAACATGGTGGTCGACACGCGCTCTGTTAAGGACTACGCACGTGAACTGTACATAGCAGTGGCACGAAAGATGGGAACTTCAGAGCCCAAACCCTTTAATGCTTCCTCTGGGTGGTTACAGAGGTTTAAGATCCGGAACAAGATCACCAATATAAACATTGGTGGTGAAGAAGCGAGTGCTGATCGTGCTGCGGCTCGGGAATTTCCTCCGTTTTTACGTGAGATTATGGAGGAAGGACAGTACAGTGACGACCAGGTGTTTAACATGGACGAATCTGGTCTTTTCTGGAAAAAACTACCTTCCAAGTCCTTCGTTGTGAAGAATGCCAGCAGGATTCGGGGCCGGAAAATGCAGAAGGAACGCATCACCGTCCTGTTTACCACCAATGCCTCCGGTACCTGTAAGCTCAAGTTATCGGTGATCCACACAGCCCGCAAGCCGCACGCCTACAAGAGCATGGACATGACCAAGCTAAATGTCCACTGGCTGACCGCACGTAAGGCATGGATGTTCTCTACACTGTCCCTCTCCTGGTTTGATGACTGTTTTGTTCCCGATGTAAAGAAATTCTGTGAGCGACAGAATGTCCCATTTAATATTTTGTTGCTGCTGGACAACGCACCAGGACACTCGCCCCTACTGTTAGATCGTCACCCCAACGTAAAAGTGGTCTTCCTTCCTCCCAACACTACGTCTTTAATCCAGCCCATGGACCAGGAGTTGATTTGCAATGTGAAAGCTGCATTCTCAACAAAAAAATTCCAGCTCCTGAACGACTACACCAACACCAGGGAAGAGTTGCGTAACCTGAGTGACACCACCACCGATAGCAAGAGCGAAGAAGATGAGGATCAACAGTTAGAACAGCAAAAAATACTCTTCAAACAATTCTGGAGAGTATTTAACATCAAGAAAGCTGTGGACTTCTTGGTGGAGTCATGGGATCAGCTGTCTATTGCTACAATTCGTCACGCATGGAGACATGTGTTGCATGGAATACCAGGTGAGAGGAGGAGTCAATCTGTGACTGGTGAGGTTCAGAATGTTGCAGTAGCAGTGGACCTTGCCAGAGAAGCTGCGCAGACTGTTACAGTTCCAGGCTTCTCCGAGACCACCAACGACGACATCCTGGAGGTGATCAGAGATCCTGAAGTGACTGCCGACGAGATGTTGGAAGAAGAACACGTCAGTGAAGAGGAGGAAGAAGGTGCGTCAGTCTCCGAAGAACACAATTTAAGTCATAGTGATATTAAGGGTGCCATGGAGTGTGCAGAGAAGATGAAGTCCTTCCTTTCCCGCGACAATGACGATGACCGCTATGAAGTCTTCCATACCCGGCTGGTGCAGGCTATGGAGCCGTACATCAAGGTGTATCACGACAACATCAACGCCAGCCGTCAGCAAAGCATAACAGATTTCTTCGCCCGCAACCCACCACAGCCAGCCCAAGCCAGTGATAGTGACAGTGAAGTTGACTTTGAGGGATTTGTCAGGGAAGCCCTGACAACTGTAAGTGACAGTGATGATGATTCACCTAGTAATGGTGATTCACCTGAGGGCCAGTAATCTGCCCTCTGCCTCGGAACCAGCCTCCATCCCCGTATGCCGACCCATCTCTTCTACTACCGTAAGTTACACCTAATTTTTAGTTTTCTAACCTTACCTTTATTTTTCCTATGTTAACCTTTATCTTTCCTAACCTAACCTCTTCTATATTACTTGTTTTTTCATACCATCAAAAAGTTAAGATAAAATTTTTACTACAACATAGTTGTGTGTCGTCAAAAAGTGGAGTTTGGGGATCGGCCCGGACTCCATTTCAATTAATCCCATATGTTATGTTATTCACTTTACGAGTTCCTCACTTTCCGCGGTACCCTCCGGGTTACATTAACCGCGTAAAGTGAGGGTTAACTGTACTAAAAAAGTAAAGTAATACAGTACAACATGCCCTTCAAATTTGCGGGGGTTAGATTATCAAAATGACTGCGAATAGCCAAATCCACAAATAACATTTTTACCCATGTACAAAAAAATTTATATTCACTATGTGTTTGCATTTAGGAAATAATTTCTTTCACCTGTATTGTATATACAGGTATTTGAATGTGTGTGTGTGTGTGTATGTAGACACACAAAACACATGCAAATGAATATAAATGGGAAAATCCTCTTACAAATTATCAGAAACAAAACAAAATGTATTGAAAATGTGAGGGTACCCTTAAGTCAACTCCATACTTTGTTATGAAAGTTAACTTTAATAACTAAGTATGGAGTTGAATTGAGGGTAAACTCTCACATTTTTAATACATTTTCTTGTCTTGTTTCTGATCATTTGTGAGAGGATTTTCCCATTATTATTAATTTGTATGTGTTTTGTGTGTGTGTGTGTGTGTGTGTGTGTGTGTGTGTATACATTACAGGTAAAAGAAATTACCGTACTGTCTCTAGAACAAATGGCTCCCTGTCCCTGCTGCGAAAATGCCAGAAACTTTAAAACTACCCTCAGACATTCTTGGGTACATCAGGGTGTCATCTGCGAACAATCGAGGTCTGCGAATAAAAAATCTGCTAAATTTCAGGGCATGCTGTACAGTAACAAAACAACGTACCTCCGAGCTGTGCTAACAAGGCGAAGGGTCAGGTGACGAGTCTGATGGTAAGGTGATGAGGCAGTAGGTGAGGTGACATGCCAAGACACTTACACAACACACACATTAACAGCACTACTAAACCATTGTCTTGTAACATTTTATTTAAGATTTCTATTCTAAAGTTAATTGATACATGATAGCTCAATTTGGCTACTTTTGTTCTTAGACAACTGATCAGTGAAGAAACCAGGGCATATGGAGACACAATATACACTAATGATGTCACGAAGCTTTGCAACTGCAACCACAACTGCGGAGCAACCGCATCAATTATCATAAACACCAAAACCAAAACAACCACACGAAACCATGTGGTTGTTGCGGTTGTGAAACAATCATAAACGAGGTTTGAGACCTGAGAAAATCATTGGGCAGTCAGGTCCTCCAACCACTGTGTTGTCTTTATGTAAAATATTCTACAATAATAGAAACAGTGAAAAATGTTTTTAGATCTTTACAGTGATAAATCTTTAGTAACTTCCTTAATTAGAGGTGACCATTGGAGACGGCTGGTAAGCAGAGGTCCTCCTGCTTCATACACCTCGGCTGGGATTCCATCAGGCCCAGAGGCCTAGTTATTTTTCATCTGCTTGATGATAGTAGCCATCTCAACCATGGATAGAGGATTGCTGAGATGGGTCAGCTCTGAGTGCTGAGGAACCTGCTGGGAAGTCAGGACATCCACTTCAGTGTTTCAATTGGGTAGCGAATGGTATTAATCTTTCCAGCTCGGACGGATGCCTTATTAATCTTTAATTATGGAGTTACTGTCAGATGAGCAGATGGGAGCCACGCCATAGAGTAGTTGGGCCATATATTGTTTTAGCAGAATTGAAAAACTCACTCATCTTGTGTTGATCTGCAAGTTTTTGCATTTCATACGCTAAAATTTTTCAACCATTCGTTATTTAGATTGCAAAGTTCATGTTGGGCCACCGCTTTCTTCTTGCGAAAGGTATCAGCTTTGATCCGAAACATAGGGTTGTTCTGCCAATCAGTTAGGGTAACACGTTTATCATTGATGACTACGTTGATTTCCGGGTCATTTTCATCAAACCAATCCTGAAGTTTTCTTTTTATCAGGCAAAGTGTCTCGTTGCAGGATTTTGTGATGACAGCTTTGATGGGATACCATTCAGCACAGCAATTTTGGTTGTTTGTTGTTGTCTACGACAACCCAATGATTTGAATCACAGAGGTCTGGGCCACACATAGATCGAGTGATGATGACATCTCGCCGCTCTCTTTTTCTGACAATGATGTAGTCAATGCGATGCCAATGTTAAGATCGTGGGTCATGTCAAGAACCCTTAAAATTGTCGGCCTGCTTAAACAAGGTGTTGGTGATAGTGAGGTTCTGTGCAGCACACTTGTTGAAGAGAAGTTGGCAGTTGGCATAACACTTGCCTACTCCATTTCTCTATGATTCCCTGCCATATGTCAGCATCTTCTGCCAACTCTGGCATTGAAGTCACCTAGGCGCACAACCTCATCTTCTCTAGGGATAGAGGTTAGCAATCAATCAAGATCGGCATAAAAGGCCTTGTTACGACCCTTGGGCCTCTTAAGGGTGTAACAATATCACAAATTCACAAATTACACTTTGTACTATGGGTCCAGGAATAGATCCCACCAAATTATCACCTCATTACAATGGGGTATATTGAAATACATGCAGTAGTTTTAATAACAGAATATATTAACAAATAATCAATAAAATAAATACATCAGTATGTACAAAAATAAACAAATACAAGTTAAATCTGATCAAATAAATGACTCAACCGAGTGACAAAATAATGAACACAAAAGTAAAGACTTATTTAGTCTAGAAACTATGATGAACAACGTGGTCTATCCACCACACGAAACCTCATAAATAATTAAGTCATTTTCCGTGGAACTCCAAAATATGATTAACAATAATCTTTCACAAATAATACTTTACTTGGTGTTATAAAAGTCGAGCAAGGTTTACACGTTATACCACTAGAAACATACTGTACAATAAGAAAGGAGATACTCTGTACTTAACTAAACACTGCGGGGCCCATACTAAAGTAAACAAAGCGAGCGGACGCGGCAGAAATGACGTCACAAACAAAAGACGTTCACGTTGCGAATCCACAACCAACGATGGAATGCTCACTCGTAACAGCCTCCTTGATGTCATCCTCTGCAACCAGTGCTGGAGCATATGCAATGATGAAGAGGGCATGACGTGAGCGTTTCAGTGGGACTCGGAGTGTCATGAGGCGCTCGTTGATCCCAATTGACATTTCAATTAGCCTATGTAGGATGTGTTGGCGGATGGCAAAGCCAACTCAATAAATGCTGTTTCTCTCCACAGCAGGCTTACCCTTCCAGAAGAAAGTACAGCCAGACCCCCGTTCTGTGAGTTGACCCTCATCTGGGAGCCGGAACTCATTAATGGCTGCTATGTCAATGTTATACCTAGCCAGCTCTTTTGCCACAAGGGCAGTTCTTCTTTCAGGACGCTCATTTGTACCAGCATCCAGAAGGGTTTGTTTTTGCTTTGATATGTGATTATGATTGTGTTTCAACCGCATAAGGATGACTTTCTGGGTGCGGTTGCCCAGTCAGGTTGGTTAATTTAGACAGGCTATGTTTAGGGCACCTTTTATAGGTCCCTTCCCATGTGGGGTGAGCAGAGGGCTCCTAGGAAGGGCTGCTCAGTCGCATAGACAAGATCGAATTGGACTGCTGCCTAGAATTCAGTGCATAAACAACCATCTTATCTAAGCCGCCCATGTGCAGAATTGTGACTATTGACTCCCGGCAGTCATCTCCGCCTGTCCTCAAGTTGATTTATGTGGTAAGACAGGAGCGCAGGCTGCAACCACACATCTTGGCTCTCCCTTTTCCTGATCTAGTGGTGCAAGTGTTGCAATGACTGGGGAGAGGGAGAGTTGCAAAGGACTGCCAATATCCTAGTTTCTTGGGTTTCGCCTTAGTAGCCTGTCCATCATGCATTCCCTTCATCCGCTGGTGTAGTCATTGGGTTCCCATGGTGGTCACGTCTTCTGCCCCTACTGCTGTTAGGGTCTTGTTGGAGCTCTGTAAGCATGTCTGCCTGATGCAGGGCTCCACCACAGATTTTTCGTTTGGGGTTTACTCCCGTAGCCTTATACCTTCCAAGGTTAATCTGCAAGGCAGTGGGGCAGTGGTTGGTAGGCTCCAGGACGTGTTCACATGCCAGTGGGCCTATGCGCCATCCCTCTGGGGCCCACTGCTACTCCAAGATCCCCTGCTGGTTTAGCCTCGGCCCACGAGGCACCCATTTACTGTGTGCTGCCACAAGGAGGCACAGCAGGAATCTAGATGGTGAAGAGGCTGTGTATTGGCAGGACACACACACACACACACAAGTAACATAAGTGATGCAAATATGATACACTGTATAATAACAAGGTGGGGAGAAGGTCATACTACAGGGCATTCGAACATAGTAACAATGCAAAAAAATAAGATTGCCTGGGAGCGAACATGCTGGTTGACTACAAGATGTTGATAATTTTTACAATGGCTGGGACTGGGCTGTTCTTATAGTGATCAGTACATGCTTGTATGGGTTGGATGTGGTTGTGGTGTCATACAGCAATTCAGCAAAGATGGAACTTGGGTGGAAGCAGAAGCCAGTGTCGAAGATGGTGAAGACACTTTTTCCCAAATTTGCAGATGACGACTTGGTGATGATCCGAGAGCTGAGAGGGTCAGTGTGTTGAGCATTTCTTGATATGTGGATTAGGAGGGGAGAAAATAATCTTATATGCCCTCTTTTGCACTTTTTCTAGGTGTTTCTGTTGTGTGGCATTTAGGTAGGAAGACCAAGCAGAGAAATCATAGGTGAGCTTGGGATGTATGAACATTGAGCAAGCACTGAGGAGCTTGGGCACGGGAATTCCAAGGGACTTGAGACGGCAGAGGAGGTTGATATGAAAAATGGGAGATTTGACAATGGACGAGTTGACAGTTCTGGGCAAACACAAGAAATACACTCTGCCATGTTCGTAGAGTGATACGGTATTTAAAATTTTTAATAAAAGTTTAAAGTCCCGCTATAATAGTCGAGATAAGTTTATTTTTCTAGAAACAGGGCCACCATTTGCAATGACGTCACTAGTTTCAAACTCATCGCTGCAGTCGGAGGTAGTAGAAAGGGTGGCTTCTTCAGACCCCAAATGCCACGTTCAGGTAAGTTTTAAGGGTGTTTTTTATGGTCTAAGTCTTGAACATTTTTTAAGTGAAGAAATGTGCAGTGAAGATCTGCTTCAAACATAGGTTGGATGCTCATATGAGCAATAGGGGTTGGGTGTAAATGGGACTGCCCAGTATGGGCCAATAGGCCCGCTACAGTTTCCTCCATTCTTATGTTCTTTTGGACATAAACTCCCATGTTCACACCAGTTCAGCTGTCATGTACTCTTACCTGGTAGATTTTCTCTTTTTTTTTCAGTTCATTTACAGAGTACTGTACTGTATATCAGTACTAGATGGAGATAAGAGTAAATTTAGAAGTAATGACATCGTCTGTACTTTGTTTTGAGAATGCCTGGTGCAAGTTAATATGACAAGATAGTGCTGTTATTGTTTTGATGATTCGCTTATGAACCACTGGGATGTATCATCACTTACATTACAGTGGTCCCTCGGTTAACGAATGGTTCGGTTAACGAAATTTTGGTTAACGAATTACCTTCCATAAGAATCTTCAATTCGGTTAACGAACAAAAATTTGATTAACGAAATCCTTACGTTTTGTTTTGAGCATCAGCTGATGGGCTAGTCTGCCAATTCAGTAATTTGTTCTATGTTTACATTCGTTTCCAGTGGAGTAAAAATCAAGAAAATTGTGCTCTTCAATATTTGTGCAAAATGAATACTAAAATTTTAGTACATCCACAATGGAAATGTGGATATATATGAGAGAGAGAGAGAGAGAGAGAGAGAGAGAGAGAGAGAGAGAGAGAGAGAGAAAATTTAATTTCAGAGACATCACATATTTTCATACAAAAAGTATTTTTTCAGAGGTTTTTGGTCTAATAGAATCGGTAGTCATGCTTCTATTTTTGCCGAAAAATTAGTGAAATGTACCTTACCCTGACGTGATGTCACCTAACCTAACTTTACTTAACCTAATCTTTACCTAACCTTTATCTAACCGGTAATTTTTCAGGACTAACCAGCAGGCGAAATAGAGCGAAACGAATATTGTATATAAACGCCGGATTTTCGCCGTTTCTTTTTTTATAGTGGACACTTGTAATTTGTGCAATTATGTTAAAAATGGATATTTCTAAAAATAACATAACTTTACTTTTGTTGGTAAGAAAAACAGACCTAACCAACCTAACCAAACAAACCTACCTAACCCCCACGGTATATTACACAGAAAGAACTTACTATCATATGGTGAATTGATATGGCCGCAACGGCGTTTATGCAGACTGGGCGGCAGAGTCATTAATTGTGATGGCAGGAAACGTCAAGCGTTGAGGAAGCAATGAAAATATTTCTTCCCGGTCTGAAAGCGCAGGGATTCCCGCAGTGTGGAGAGTCTGTATTTAAAGGAACACTGCCGTGGTCTTTGAGCAATTGAAGTGGTCTCGTTGTCTTTATCCCTAAATTCGCAAATTACGTCCATATAAGACAGGCAACAACCTTCACGCGTCATGCTGAAAATGAAACTGCCACGGCCTTATTACCGCTGGGAAGACAAATTCCTGCGCTCCGAGGGTTAGTCCTATATATTAACCACCTAACCTAACCTTTACCAAACCCAACCTAAATTTAAAATGCATAAAGGGTAAAATGCATCCTAAGTTACATTTATAGATCATCAAAAGATTTATAGATATGTTGGAGAACTTAATTGTTTGTCATGTGCATTGCGGCTTTCTTCGGTTAGGTTAGGTTAGGTAGGGTAACATTAGGTTAGGTTAGATAAGGTAAGGTAAGATTAGGTATGGTTAGGTTTTGTGAGGGTAAGATACATTTCACTAATTTTGCATTACAAAAAATCACTACTGAATGTATTGGATAAAAACCTATGAATATATTTCTTTTTCTAAGAATAAAAGGCTATACCACTTAATTTTTACCCCCCCCCCACCTTAATTATTAGGTTTGATGAACTTAGATTGGGTTAGGTATTATTTAACTATGAGTCATGGGTACTTATTGGATACTTGGCAGAATAACTTGTTATAACTTGGTCCTAGCAAAGGCGGAGTCTAGGCAAAAATGTTCACTTGACCTCATAATTGGCATTCATTACTGAAGGATATTTACAGCTATACCACATTAATAAGGTATATCCACAAGTTTGCTGTTATAATTTTTTTTTTACCATAAATGTGAACTATAAAATTCTTCTATTTTGGTACAAATTACTTGAAAAGTTCTAAGAAGACAAAAGCTGCCTCTCTTCCATTCTGCGAGAAATAAACACACTCAAGCCTCTTCTTTTTGTAAGAAAAATGAAAAAAAAGACAAACTAAAATATCGTATTTTAGTATGTTGATGCACAAAACATTTTCTTCATTATTCTATGATAAAACAAGTCTAACAAGCATTATTACAACATAAATTATTAATTTCTTATATGCAATCGGGAAATAGCGACTACTAGAGGCAGTTCCTGACTTACGACGGGGTTAGGGACCCAAATCCAGGTCGAAAGTTGAATTGGTCTTAAGTCGAAAATGGGAAAATAATACAGCACCAAAAAACTCGCATTTTTAAGCTTGCGAGCCATTTTAAAGGGAATTACAAACGACAATTTTATCAGTACACAACGCAATTACTAAAATCGGGACTCAAAAATACGTAATTTGAAAATTTTTTGGTACGACTGGGGCAGTCGTATGTCCGGGTTATTGTAAGTCGAGTAGGTCATATGTCGAGGAGTGGCTGTATATTCGGGTTGATCGCGTTACCACTCCTCCTTAGGTGCTGTAAGTTACGGGCTAGATTACGGAGTACGCTGCCAAATATTTCTTTTGAGTATAAAGATCGAAGACTGTAAGTCCAGTTACGGGGTAAACAAAGAGATAAAGTCCAGTAAATGTTTTTGTGTATGCGGCCCTAGATCAGCAGGGGATCTCGGAGTAGCAGTGGGCCCCAGAGGGATGAAGCATAGGCCCACTGGGATGTGGATACGTCCTGGCACCTACCAAACACCACAGCGCTGCCTTTCGGATTAACCTTGGCAGGTATAAGGCTACAGGAGTAAACCCCGAAAGAAATATCTGCGGTGAAGCTTCGCATCAGCCCGACATGCTTACAGAGCTCCAACAAGCCCCCAACGGCGGTGTAGGCAGAAGAGGTGACTACCATGGAAACCCAACGACTACACCGGCGGACAAAGGCAAAACCTGATGGACTGGGCTAACGGCAGTCCATTTCGACTCGCCTTCTCCCCAGTCCTTGCAACACGTACACCACTGGATCGGGAAAAGGGAGAGCCAAGATATGTGGTTGCAGCCTGCGCTTCTGCCTCACCACATAAATCAACTCACGCACAGCCATCATCCAGTTCACCATACCTCACATCATCATCAAACCCCTATACTGTACCCCCAAAAGTCCTATGGCAATGGAGGAGTGGCAACGGGGACAGGCAGAGATGACTGCTGGGAGTCTCTAGTCACAACTCTACACATGGATGGCACAGATAAGATGGTCGTTTATACACTGGGATATAGGCAGCAGTGCAATCCAGTAATGTCTGTGCGACTGACCAGCCCTCTCGAGGAGCCACTCTGCTCACCCCACAAGGGGAGGGGGCAATAAAAGGTGCCCTATACATAGCCTGCCTAAAAACCAATCGAACTGGGCAAACGCACCCAGTAAGGTCATCCTTATGCAGTCAAAAACACAACCAAAATAACAGATCCAAACAAAAATAAAACCATACAACCTCTTATGGTCGCTGCATAGAATGTCAGGACCCTTCTGGATACTGGCACAAATGTGTGTCCTGAAAGAAGAACTGACCTTGTGGCAAAAGAGCTGGCTAGGTATAACATCGACATAGCAGCCATCAGTGAGTACCGGCTCCCAGATGAGGGCCAACTCACAGAACGGGGATCTGGCTATACTTTCTTCTGGAAGGGTAAGCCAGCTGCGGAGAGAAACTGCATTTATGGAGTTGGCTTTGCTGTCCACCAACACATCCTACACAAGCTAACTGAAATGCCTATTGGGATCAACGAGCGCCTCATGACGCTTCTAGTCCCACTGAAATACTCACGTCATGCCTTCTTCATCAGTGCATACGCCCCAACACTGGATGCAGAGGATGACACCAAGGACGCCTTTTATGCTGACCTTGACAAAGTGATAACTTCTATCCCCAGAGAAGACAAGGTTGTGCTCCTTGGCGACTTCAATGCCAGAGTTGGCAGAGATGCTAACATTTGGCAGGGAACCATAGGGAGAAATGGAATAGGCAAATGTAATCCCAAGGGCCTACTCCTCCTCAGCAAGTGTGCTGCACACAACCTCACTATCGACAAGTTCAAGGATTCATGGCAACACCCGCCATCCAAACACTGGCATCTCATTGACTACATCATTGTCAGAAAAAGAGATGACCGAGATGTCGTCATCACCCGTGCCATGTGGCTCAAACCACTGCAACACTGATTATTGGCTCGTCAGAGCTAAGCTCTCACTTCCTGTCATCCCAAAATGACAAATGCAGCAAGTCTGTAGAAGAGGTTTTAACACTAAGCGTCTGGAGGATCCAGCAGTAGCACATGCTTTCAGAGAGCAGCTCAAACATGGGCTTATAAACAACCCAACAGCAAACAACGTGAATCTCAGTGCCGAATGGGATACTCTTAATACTGTTATGACAAAAACCTGCAGACTCTATCGGCCAGTTCAAAAGAATACACGAATAGTGGTTTCATGAAAATGACTCAGCGATCAAAGTACCCATCGATGATAAACGCGCTGCTTTTACTGACTGGCAGAACAACCCTCAGTCTCGGACCAAAGGTGATACCTTCCGCAAGAAGATGACAGCAGCCCAGCAGGAACTTCGCAATCTAAAGAACGACTGCCTTTAAAATAAAGCATGCGAAGCACAAAAACTTGCAGATCAGCACAAGATGCAAAAAATTTTCATTTCCACTAAAACATTTTATGAGCCAGTCACTAGTGGAACAGCCCCTCTCCACTCATCTGTCGGTAACCTCATAATTAAAGACGATGAAGTCTTCCTTCAGCGCTGAAAAGAGCACTACCATTCAATGCTTAACCAAAACAACGATGTGGATGTCCTGACTACCCAGCAGGTCCCTCAGCATCCAGAGCTGACCCACCTCAGCTATCCTCCAACCCTGGATGAAGTAGCTACTGCCATCAAACAGATGAAAAATAACAAAGCCTCAGGGCCTGATGGAATCCCAGCCGAAGTGTATACAGCATGAGGACATCTGCTTACTAGCCGTCTCCACTCTTTCCTGGAGAATATATGGGAAAAGGAGGAAATCTCCCAAGCTCTTAAAGATGCCTCCATTGTCAATATTTATAAGAACAAGGGACACCAGTCAAACTGTGGCAACTACCTTGGGATCTCGCTGCTGTCTGTAGCTGGCAAGATTATCGCCCGAGTCCTCCTAAACAGACTTCTTCCTGAGGTGGAAAACCTCCTCTCAGAATCTCAATGTGGCTTTAGACCATCAAGTGGCTCCACTGACATGATCTTTGCTGCCCTCCAGACACAGAAAAAGTGCAGAGAACAGCGTCATGACCTGTACATAGCTTTCATTGACCCAACCAAGGCCTTCGACTCGGTCAACAGGGAAGCCCTCTGGTGGACCCTCAGCCGTTTTGGCTGCCCACCAAAATTCATCGCCATTGTGAAGCAGCTCCACGATGACATGAACGGCAGTGTCCAGCACAACGGTACCCAATCTGAGTTCTTCCCCATCCAAACAGGGGTTAAACAAGGGTGTGTACTGGCACCAACTCTCTTTTTCATTTTCTTGGCTGCCTTCCTTAATCATGCCAGTGCCAATTTAGCCAGCGGGGTGGACATAGAGTACCGGGTGAAGGGGGGGGTCTTTTCAACTTAAGACGACTCCAGGTAAGAACAAAGGTGTCGGCAGCTTCCATTACTCAACTTCAGTATGCAGACGACCTCACCCTTGTTGCTCACACTGAATACGACCTACAGGAGATCCTGAACATCTACGCAGATGCGTATGTACACTTCGGCCTGGAGGTGAGTGTATGTAAGACTCAGATTCTTTTTCACCCTGTCCCTGGTTGAGACACACCTCAACCATCCATCCAGCTGAACGGTACTACCCTCCCTAATGTTGCTCACTTTCGGTATCTCGGCTCCCACCTGTCCACCACAGCAGACATTGATGAAGAGATTCAGCATCGGATCAGATGTGCATCTCAAGCCTTTGGCAAACTCCGAAATCGTGTCCAGCTGTAGGAAGCTGAAATTATCTACAAAGCTGCACGCATATCGAGCAGTGGTCCTCCCCACCCTGCAATATGGCAGTGAGACATGGGTCACATACAGGAGGCACCTCAAGGCACTTGAAAACTTTCACCAATGTTGTTTACGTTCCATCCTCCGAGTTCGCTGGGAAGACAAGAGAACAAATGTCAGCATTGTTGATGACACCAACTGTAGGAGCATAGAAGCTACCATTATCCATGAACAACTACGTTGGACTGGCCATGTTACCCGCATGGACGACAGTAGACTGCCAAAAGCAGCATTTTACAGTTACCTAACAAATAGTAAACGTAACGCCGGCGGGCAATTGAAAAGGTATAAGGATAGTCTTAAGACAAACCTGAAAAAGTGCTATATCTACCCCATCACCTGGGAGTCGATTACTCCACATCGTAATGCTTGGAGGAGCACCACACGATAAAGTGTCAATGCTTTCGAGCTACCCCAACTGCAAACCGAGGCAGACAAGCGCCAACGCCGGAAAACGCTGCCACCGACCCCCCTGCAATAGATGGAGCCCTCCACATGTGCAACAAATGTTAACAACGCTGTGGGTCCCGTATCGGCTTCTTTAGTTACCTCAAAACTCACTAACCTGGGTGACATCCCTAATAACTCATATCATTGTATCATAGCTGGATGATCATCATACTCGATTCCGAGTGACAGCAAAGTAGTGCGCGCGTGTGTGCTAGCGCTTGCTATGCATGGGATTTCCACTCAGAATGGTACTGAGCAAAGCACTCTCCAATGCAGAGGCACATCACACACATTGCAAATGTGGCATGTGTCCTTCCTCTTCTCATGCCTCACTTAACACAGATGACACTGGAGCCACTTCTTATTTGGAATCCTGTCTCTTCTGTGTCTTAGTGAGGCTTTGAGGCAGCATTCATTTTACCTGCCACCTGTCCCCATTTCCTTACCTCCGTACTCTGGCAGTAGGCTGTTGTTAAACTCTTAATGTGCAGGGTTGGAATTAAAGGGACCGACTAATTTGGCTGATGGGAGGAAACTTATGAAGAGATGACCCACGCTTATCTCGACCCATACATCGGTACTTTCTGAAAGCTTGTATTGTGAGATCATGCAGTCATCTATGAGGCACAAAAATTTGACACAATTATCTTTAAAACTTTTTTTGGGTGGGGGAGCAAATCTGTATTAGCCCCTGTCTTATAGGCAGTATTATTTATATAAATGGGTTAATTACAGTAGACTTGTATAACTATCACCTCCCTGTAACTTTACACTAGCTCTGAGGCTCATATTCATAACATGTGATAAGGTGTGCCCAAGGGGAAGTCGCGTCACTTGGTGCTGTGCTAAGGATTAAGTAACCGACTCTCTGGCCACCTTTTGCGGGCAGTAGTTTGATAACCCTGACGAGAGGAAGACGATATTTAGAGCCATCGTTGATGGTTCCGTCTTCCCTCGAGGGAGGACGTCGGATATATTTCTGTTCTCCCTCGACGGGTCCCTACTCATTCTCACTCAACTCTCACATCGATAGGACGTACTTAGCAGAGCTACTTTAAGATAGCTCCAAACTCATTTAACACTCATAGCTACAGTGGTTAAGTTATGGTGATAATCCGTTTTGAAAGTGTACATAGAACTCTTTTTATAATAAACAAACAAAAGGAACATACTGGATTTCACTGCAGAAGATCCAATAAATCTTTTTTCTATATTTTAGTATGTCTAGAATATAAAGTAACATGCTTCACAAGTGAGTGTTACAAGTGGTGACATCCCAGGAAGGTTGTTACATATATGACAGCTTCACAAGTAGCTATAATAAACAAGTAACAGTCACTTCAACAGATACACAGTTGATTAAGGGTACAGAATATATTTATTCTCCCTGTTCCTGTGATAGCTTGAAGTTTTAGTTATACCTATTTACTAGAAATTAGTGTTACAAAGGTGGCCATGTCTACAGGACCAGTCTAAAGTCTACAGTTAGTCAAGTGAATTCCAAGTAACCGTGACAATTCTCATAACAGAAATTATTCATCACACTTAAGTTGAGTAACAGTTGAGATAATCTGTTCTCCTGTTACTCATACTGTGATGTAACAAAATTTTTTTTTAAAGTTTCATAAGTGGCAGCGAAAAGGACCGGATACATATCTAAGATCAGTGTAATTTTGGTTTAATATATTAACTAAAAATTTTTGGTTTGTTCCTTAAGTTTATTTATATTTCCTAAGTGCACGTGGATATATACCGTCGTGAGAAGTTTTCTGTTGAGTGATACTCTTTATGTTATCCAAGAAGGCGCACAACTTTTTTTTTATCAATATCCATTACTGAGTTATTGATAGTAGCTGTATTATGGCAACACTCCTGTGAGCTGAAGTGAACATTAGTTCTGCAAATGAATCGTTCACTGTCACAGGACGTGACTACAGTTGTTGCGACTACTCATCATCAACATTCTTTCGACAAGTGTGAATAACCCCCAGTTACCAGCGCCCCAGCAGCCCCATTAGTGATGACAAGTGCATTTCTGACCACGAAGGTTGTAGAGATTGGTGTCATCATTATGAAGTGTGGCGTGGTGGATGCACTAGTGTATTCAGTGAACCCCAGAGTCTTTGAGTTCACTGGCAGGGAGCACATTCTACAGTTTGCTGTACTCAGGAATTTTGTGGATATTGACCCAGCCACCGGGACCTTCGTATCAGCTGTGTCTCCTATGAATGACACACACAAGTCTACAGGATTTGCGGCAACATTTTCACACTTTCAAGCAATTCCTAGAATTTTTCAAACAAGACTTCAGAATTGGTATTTTACAGCCATATACTATATTTATAAATACATATATATTTCTACAGCATACCACCACATGTTAGCTGTCGTGATACTGTAAGTTATTTTTATTTTATAAGTACAGGTACTTCTCGATTTACACGAGGGTTACATTCTTGAAGAGGTCGTGTAAATTAAATTTCGCGCAAAAAAACAGTGAGTGAGAGAGGCGTCTGAGGCAAGATGGGAGTGTGCATCAGCCCTGTTTATACAACCCTTCTTTACACCACTTGTACACTCAGGCAAATCACACTTATGTACAACTTATTCCATACATTTATTGTTACATTTGAAATACATACTGTAGTGAAAATAAAGATACAGTATTACCCCGCTTTACGCGGTTTCACTTTACGCGATTTCTCATATACGCGGTGCCTCGCCAGAACCGAACTTTCACTTTCCGAGGTTCATCTACCCATATACGCGTGAAGTATAATTTTTTTTTTATTTATTTAGCTCATAAAATTCATACAAATTACCCGGCCAGAATATAATTTACATTGCGGGAATTCTTACAATTTGATGATCATTTTGAATATAAACATCATAGATTTTGCATTAGACATACAAATTTTAGATCTAATGTAATAATTTGGTTTACACAAAGCAAGTATTTTATCTTTTGTGCAAAATATATGAAGTTTACATTCAAAATATTCCCTGACCTGCAAGGAATCCAGCAATGTCAATTATATTATCCTAACTTTAGTCTGAGGTATTATTTGTAACTAAAAGTTAAAATTAGTTTTTTCACCCAACATTTCTCTGGTAGGGAGGGAAGGTGGGGGGTGGGGGGGAGGGTTGGGACCGACTGACCATCTGGCGCGGTTGGAAGAGGGGGGGAGGCAAGTTGGGGTACTTTGATTGACAGATAGTGTCGTGAAGAATATTTTTTTTTTTATTAACTGAATATATTTGTTTTAGCTCATAAAATTCATACAAATTACTGGACCAGAATATAATTTACATTGCTGGAATTCTTGCAATATGATGATCATTTTGAATATAAACATCATGGATTTTGCATTAGACATACAAATTTTAGATCTAATGTAATAATTTGGTTTACACAAAGCAAGTATTTTATCTTTTGTGCAAAATATATGAATTTTACATTCAAAATATTCCCTGACCTGCAAGGAATCCAGAAATGTCAATTATATTATCCTAACTTTAGTCTGAGGTATTATTTATTACTAAACGTTAAAGTCTAGTGTTTCACCCAATCATTTCTGAGAGAGGTAGGGGCCAGTGAGCTGGGAAGAGGGGAGGGGGGGGATTTGATTCTATTATTTGAATGGACATTAACCTGGCGACTGTATTTCTCTTAAATATTAATTGTGTGAGCATACCATCATAAAATTTAGACGTTATTTTTACTACAACATGGGTATTGTGTCGGAAAAAGTGGAGTTTAGGGGTCGGGCCAGTCTCTATTGGAATTAATCCCATATGTTCTGTTGTTCCATTTACACGGATTTCACTTTCCGCGGTACCCTGTGGGTTCAATTGACCGCGTAAATCGGGGTACTAATGTATATATAACAGTGAGTGAGAGGCGTAAGTGAGAGAGGTTCTTCTGGCCGTTATCGTAGTGGTCGAACACTTCCACCTTCTGCGCCAGGGTTAAGGACAACCTTGACTTCTTAGAAGCATTTTCTGCGGGGTAGAAGGACGCTTGGGAGCCATGATAAATACGTAGAAAATTGGCGAGGTAGCACAGCCGCACGTGTGGGGTGCACAAGTAGAGTGAGCGGGAAGGACTGAGCAAACAGCGAAGCGAGAGACGTCTGCCGGCCGCTCCGTGAACTATGCAAGTTATTGTGAACAAAGCGTGTAAATTATTATATATTAGTATTTTTTTTTTGGATTTTGGACCTCGTGTTAATTCGAAAATGGGCAAAAAAACAAGCACAAAACGAGAGGTACCTGTATCTTTCTTATTTTAATATATATTGATGTAATATATTACCAGTGATTGTATTGTCTAATTTATATAAATTCATTTTTTTCAAACTACAAATATGATAGTTCTATATTAATGTTAATGTCATAGATACAACCTTTCAAACTACAAATATGATAGTTTTATATTAATGATAATGATGTCATAGACACATCTTTTCAAACTAGAAATATGATAGCTCTATAATAATGTTCAAACCGCAAATATGTCAGGTTAGTAATGTTATTAATGTTATTGTCATAGACACATCATTTTAAACTGCAAATATGACAATTCTACAATGATATTATCACATTGTAAATCCTTCAGTCATACCGTGGTAGAACCCTTTCAGGGGACCCATGCTTGATGCCGTTATTTCACCAATAAAATTTTAAGTTCACTAGGCGTATTTCGAGATTATTTGATTTAAATCAACATTGCACTGCGCTATATATTATCAATATGTTAACTAAATTTCAGAATGACCAATAATTTCAATGTAAAAATGATAAAATATTCAAGACACAAAATAGATGTTCACTCCACTGTCAACAAAGCCCAATTGACGCCTGGTGGCCGAGTCAAGCGTCTGATGGGCGCACAAAAAACTAGTTCCGTGTACTGCATATATTAATAAGTTAAATAAATTTTAAAATGACTAATAATATTTATATAAAAAGGCAAAAATATTAATGAGCACTGTTTCATATTTACTCCACTGGAAACGAATGTAAACATAGAACAGATTACTGAATTGGCAGACTAGCCCATCAGCTGATGCTCACAACAAAACGTGATGTGAGTAAGGATTTCGTTAATCGAAGTTTTGTTCTTTAACTTAATTGAAGATCCTTATGGGGGGTAATTCGTTAAACAAAATTTCGTTAATCTAACCATTCGTTAACCGAGGGACCACTGTATAGGGTATTTTCTGTGAGATTAGTTTATTCCTCGGAGAGTTCGGAAGGTGTGACCGAGCGATGTATTATCCCGTCTTATAGGCAGAAGTATTTATATAAATGGGTTAATTACATTAGACTTGTATAACTATCACCCCTTGTAACTTTCCACTAGCTCTGAGGCTCATATTCATAGCACGTGATAAGGTGTGCCCAAGGGGAAGTCGCGTCACTTGGTGCTGTGCTAAGAATTAAGTAACCGGCTCTCTGGCCACCTTTTGCGAGCAGTAGTTTGATAACCCTGACGAGAGGAAGACGATATTTAGAGCCATCATGGATGGTTCCGTCTTCCCTCGAGGGAGGACGTCGGATAAATTTCCGTTCTCCCTCGATGGGTCCCTACTCATTCTCACTCAACTATCACATCGACAGGACATACTTAGCAGAGCTACAGTACTTTAACATAGCCTCCATACTCATTTAACACTCATAGCTACAGTGGTTAAGTTACAGTGATAATCCGTTTTGAAAGTGTACATAGAACTCTTTTATAATAAACAAACAAAAGGAACATACTGGATTTCACTGCAGAAGATCCAATAAATCTTTTATCTATATTTTAGTATGTCTAGAATATAAAGTAACATGCTTCACAAGTGAGTGTTATAAGTGGTGACATCCCAGGAAGGTTGTTACATATATGACAGCTTCACAAGTAGCTATAATAAACAAGTAACAGTCACTTCAACAGATACACAGTTGGTAAAGGTAGAGATATTATGTTCTCCCCATTACTGTGTTATACTGTTACATTGTTACTAAGAAGCAATCGTTACAAATCGTTTAAAGTTTAATGATGCAATTAGTGTCACCGTTACAAAACTGGCACCCAACAATTTGAAGCAATTCGCATCACAATGCACAAGAGGGTTAATGACTAAAGTACCAATAAATAAAGCAGAAATAGAACAGTAAAGCTAATATGCTTCATAAATCAATGTCTGTTTTTTTAGAAATTTCCCAGAATGTAAATACATTAAGAGCTAATTTTTCATACATGCCAGCTCGGACATGTTATTCAACATGAGCAAAATACTCTTCCCATGGAGAACCTCCATTGTGTTGAAGCAAAAGAAATGGAAGCAAATGTTCCTCTAAATAATATGGAGGTGTTGAAAATAAAGGGATCCTTTCCATTCCAGCCAAGAACTGACATCCACTAGATAAATCATGTGGTACAGGTTGACAACCTTTTATCCGAAAACCGAAAAGCTCTGAAAACCGAAAGTTTTTTTTGTGGAGCATTTTTTTTTTTTTTTTTTTAACAGGGATTAGCTCACCCAGGCATTGATAACTGACCCACATCGCAGGGGGGCAAAAATGTAATAGTAATAGTAATAATACTTATTATAATAATAATAATAATAATAATAATAATAATAATAATAATAATAATAATAATAATAATAATAATAATAATAATAATTATTCATAGTAAATAAAAATTTTAATTAAAAATAAATCAAAAATAAAATAATAATGAGAACAATAATAATAATAATAAAATTTAATAATCAAATTTATAATATGATAACAATAATACAGTACTGTATTAATAAAATAATAATAATAATAAAGAAATACAAGAATGAAAAAAGATAAAAAGTGGCGACCTAGACCTATGAATTATTATTAGTAGTATTATTATTAGTATTAGTATTATTATTAGTAGTATTTTTCGCCTAGGTTCAATGTGGGTCAGTTACCTGTCCCCAGGTGGGCTAATACAAGAGAGAGGAGGAAAAAAATCGAAATGCCTCTGGCCCCAAGGATTTCGGATAAGGGATTGTCAACCTGTAATGATAATGTAATACTGTAATTAAAATTACTGGAGATGGGCTGATTACTATGAGTTTAGGAGGATCCTACAGTACAGTACCTGTATAAATGACGTTTCTGTTTTCGCCTCCAATAGTCCACATCCCAGGCCTCCAACTGTAGATCAAACCCTCTAACTTCAGCAAACTCCTGTAGTGAGGCAATTTCCTTCTTTTGGGCCTGTTTTGCTGAAAAAAAAATAGAGTGATATTCCTGAGCCGGAACAATTGGTGCGGAGCACTTCTGCGAATGAGAGATTTCCGGCTAACCAGAAGACTTTTTCAAAATGGGAAAAATTCCTTATCCCTGGAATCTTTTCCAGTTACAGTACTGGGAAAAAGATTCTGAATATCTAAACAAGACATCTTACACAGACGGACACTAGCCCACTTCCCCAGAACATTTCCGAGTGCTAGGGATGTTTTCATTGAGTCTAAACTACCAGTCTGCAAATGCAGTCGTATTTAAATTATAAACTCCATTACTTTACTATAATAATCCAGAATAGTTTATTTAAAGATTAGTTAAATAAATATATTTAAAAATTCAAAATCTATATGATATGGACATGAATGAAGCTGTGTTATATTAATAAGGCTAATTTTCCACTCCCATGGAGCTGTGGGGGATTAATGGGTCTCATGTAACTGACCTGATGCAATGTCAGGCAGAGGTAGGATAGGGGATTAGTGGGTGATGTTGGGGGGGTGATGTTGGAGGGGTGATGTTGGGGGGTGATGTGGAGGTGATGTTGGGGGTGATGTGAATGATGTTGGGAGTGATGTTGGGGAGGTGATGTTGGGGGTGATGTTAGGGAGTGATGTTGGGGGGGTGATGTTGGGGGTGATGTTGGGAGTGATGTTGAAGTGATGTTGGGGGTGATGTTGAGATGGGGGTGATGTTGGGGGTGATGTTGGGGGTGATGTTGGGGGAGTGATGTTGGGGGTGATGTTGGGGGTGATGTTGGGGGGTGATGTTGGTGGTGGTGTTGGTGGGGGGGTGATGTTGGTGGGGGTGATGTTGGTGGTGGGGTGATGTTGGTGGGGTGATGTTGGTGGGGGTGATGTTGGGTGGGGGTGATGTTGGTGGGGTGATGTTGGTGTGTTGGGTGATGTTGGGGTGATGTTGGGGTGTTGGGTGATGTTGGTGTGGATATTGGTGTGTTGTGGGTGATGTTAGGGGTGATGTTGGGGGTGATGTTGGTGGGGTGTGTGAGTGGGGGTGATGTTGGAGAATTGATGTTGGTGGGGGTGGTGTGGTGGGGGTGATGTTGGTGGGGTGATGTTGGTGGGGAGTGATGTTGGTGGGGTGATGTTGGTGGGGGGTGATGTTGGTAGGGGGTGATGTTGGTGGGTGATGTTGGTGGGGTGTGTTGGTGAGGTGTGTTGTTGGGGGGTGTGTTGGGGGTGTGGGGGTGTGTTGGGGGTGTGTGTGGGTGGGTGTGTTGGGGGGTGGTTGGGTTGTGTTGGGGAGTGTGGTGTTGGTGATGTTGGTGGGGAGTGTTGGTGGGGGTGTGTTGGTGTGGTGATGTTGGGTGTGGGATGTTGGGGGTGATGTTGGGATGTTGGGGAATGTTGGGGGTGATGTTGGGGGGTGTGGGGGTGTGATGTTGGGGAGAGTGTTGGGGATGTTGGGGGTGATGTTGGGGGTGATGTTGGGGTGATGTTGGGGGGTGATGTTGGGGTGATGTTGGGGGGTGATGTTGGGGAGTGATGTTGGGGGTGGTGGGGGGTGTTGGGGGTGATGTTGGGGGTGAGTGTTGGGGTGATGTTGGGGGGTGATGTTGGGGGTGATGTTTGGGGGGGTGATGTTGGGGGGGTGATGTTTGGGTGATGTTGGGGGTGATGTTGGGGGGTGATGTTGGGGGTGTGTGGGGTGTGTGTGGGGGTGTGTTGGGGGTGTTGATGTTGGGGGTGTGTTGGGGGTGTGTTGGGGGGGTGATGTTTGGGGGTGTGTTGGGGGTGTGTTGGGGGTGATGTTGGGGTGTGTTGGAGGTGTGTTGGGGGGTGTGTGGGGTGATGTTGGGGGGTGTTTGGGGGTGATGTTTGGGGGTGATGTGTGTGTGTTGGGGGTGATGTTGGGGGTGTTGGTGATGTTGGGGGTGTGTTGGGGGTGATGTTGGGGGTGATGTTGGGGGTGTGTTGGGGGTGATGTTGGGGGGTGATGTTGGGGGTGATGTTGGGGGGGTGATGTTGGGGGGTGATGTTGTGGGAGTGATGTTGGGGGTGATGTTGGGGGTGATGTTGGGGGGTGATGTTGGGG
>NW_024713129.1:25894375-25896837 GCF_018991925.1 Homarus americanus
TGTGTGTGTGTGGGGTGTGTGTGTGTGTGTGTGTGTGTGTGGGGTGTGTGTGTGTGGTGTGTGTGTGGGGTTGTGTGTGTGTGTGTGTGTGGGGGGTTGTGGTGTGTGTGATGTGGGGTTGTGTGTGTGTGTTGGTGGCAGGTGTGTGTGTGTGTGTGTGGGGTGTGTGTGTGGTGGGGTGTGTGTGTGTGTGGGGTGTGTGTGTGTGGGGTGTGTGTGTGTGTGATGTGGGGTGTGTGTGTGTGTGTGATGTGGGGGGTGTGTGTGTGTGTGTGGTGTGGGTGTGTGTGTGTGTGTGTGATGTGGGGGTGTGTGTGTGTGTGTGATGTGGGGTGTGTGTGTGTGTGTGTGGGGTGTGTGTGTGTGTGTGTGTGTGTGGGGGTGTGTGTGTGTGTGTGTGTGTGTGTGTGTGTGATGTGGGGTGTGTGTGTGTGTGTGGGGTGTGTGTGTGTGGTGTGTGTGTGTGATGTGTGGTGTGTGTGTGTGTGAGTGGGTGTGTGTGTGTGGGTGTGTGATGTGGGGGTGTGTGTGTGTGTGTGTGTGGGGTGTGTGTGTGTGTGTGTGTGTGATGTGGGGTGTGTGTGTGTGTGTGTGAGTGTGTGTGTGTGTGTGTGTGGGGGTGTGTGTGTGGTGTGTGTGGGGTGTGTGTGTGTGGGGTGTGTGTGTGTGTGGTGTGGGTGTGTGTGTGTGTGTGGTGTGTGTGTGTGTGTGGGTGTGTGTGTGTGTGGTAGGGTGTTGTGTGTGATGATGGTGGTGTGTGGAGGTTGGTGTGTGTGTGGTGTGTGGGTGTGGGGTGTGTGTGTGGTGTGTGTGTGTGTGGGGGTTGTGTGTGTGTGTGTGTGTGGGGTTGTGTGTGTGTGTGTGTGTGTGAGTCTTAGGTGTGTGTGTGTGTGTTGGTGTGTGTGGGGTGTGTGTGTGTGGGGTGTGTGTGTGTGGTGTGGGGTGTGTGTGTGTGTGTGGGGTGTGTGTGTGTGGGGTGTGTGTGTGTGTGTGGTGTGGGGGTTGTGTGTGTGTGTGTGGGGTGTGTGTGTGTGTGTGTGGGGTTGTGTGTGGTTGTGGGGTTGTGTGTGTGTGTGTGTGGGGTTGTGTGTGTGTGGGGTTGTGTGTGTGTGTGTGTGTTGTGAGGTGTTTGTTTGTGTGATGTGGGGTGTGTGTGTGTGTGATGTGGGGGTGTGTGTGTGATGTTGGGGTGTGTGTGTGTGTGTGTGATGTGGGGGTGTGTGTGTGGTGTGTGGGGTGTGTGTGTGTGGGGTGTGTGTGTGTGTGTGTGGTGTGGGGTGTGTGTGTGTGTGTGTGGGGTGTGTGTGTGTGGGGTGTGTGTGTGTGTGTGTGGGGTTGTGTGTGGTGTGGTCTGTGGGGGTGTGTGTGTGTGTGTGTGTGGGGTGTGTGTGTGTGTGTGTGGGGTGTGTGTGTGTGTGTGTAGGGGTTGTGTGTGTGTGTGGGGTGTGTGTGATGTGGGGGTGTGTGTGTGTGTGTGTGTGTGTGTGTGTGTGTGTGTGTGATGTGGGGTGTGTGTGTGTGTGTGTGTGTGATGTGGGGTGTGTGTGTGTGTGTGTGGGGTGTGTGTTGGTGTGTGTGTGGGGTTGTTGGTGTGTGTGGGGTGTGTGTGTGTGTGTGGTGTGGGGTTGTGTGTGTGTGGTGGGGGTGTGTGTGTGTGGTGTGTGGGGTGTGTGTGTGTGTGGGGGTTGTGTGTGGGGTGTGTGTGTGTGTGTGGGGTTGTGTGTGTGTGTGTGAGTGGGGTGTGTGTGTGTGTGTGTGTGTGGTGTGGGGTGTGTGTGTGTGTGTGTGGTAGGGGTGGTGTGTGTGTGTGTGTGATGTAGGGGTGTGTGTGTGTGTGTGATGTGGGGGTGTGTGTGTGTGTGTGTGTGTGTGATGTGGGGTGTGTGTGGGGGTGTGTGTGTGGGGAGTTGTGTGTGTGTGTGTGTGGTAGGGGTTGGTGGTGT
This sequence comes from Homarus americanus, assembly GCF_018991925.1. Taxonomy (NCBI): domain Eukaryota; kingdom Metazoa; phylum Arthropoda; class Malacostraca; order Decapoda; family Nephropidae; genus Homarus; species Homarus americanus. Next base: position 25,896,319 of record NW_024713129.1, read on the forward strand.
GGGTGTGGGGTTGGTGTGTGTGTGTGTGTGTGTGTGGGGTGTGTGTGTGGTGTGGGGTGTGTGTGTGTGGGGTGTGGGGTGTGTGTGTGTGTGTGGGGTGTGTGTGTGTGTGTGTGTGGTGTGGGGGTTGTGTGTGTGTGTGATGTGGGGGGTGTGTGTGTGTGTGTGATGTGGGGGTGTGTGTGTGTGTGTGTGATGTAGGGGTGTGTGTACTAGGTGATGTGGTGTGTGTATGCAGCCTGGGGCGTGTGGGGCCTTTGGCCTAGTGATGTGGGGTGTGTGTATGCTGACTGGTGATGTAGGGTGTGTATGCTGACCTGGGGTGATATTGGTGTGTGTATGCCTGGGGTGATGTGGTGTGTGTATGCTGACCTAGAGTGATGTGGGTGTGTGTGGCCTGGGGTGATTAGCAGGGTGTGTGTGTGTTTCTGGGGTGATGGGTGTGTGTATGCAGCCTAGGTGATGTGGGGTGTGTATACTGGCCTAGGTGCTGGGGTTGTGTGTATGACCTGGGTGATG
>NW_024713129.1:25896937-25972352 GCF_018991925.1 Homarus americanus
CTAGCTTTCAATGCACAATAAAAGGATGTTAAAGTGACGTTAAAGGATGCCAAAGGATTAAAGATGTCAGTGATGCCAAAAGGGATGCTAAAGGATGTTGGGGATGACGCTGGGGGGGCGATAAAGGGATGTCAGTGACAAAGATGTTAAAGGATGTCAGGCGACGTTGGGGGTGACGCTGGGGGCGATGTCAGTGATGCTGTGCGATGTCAGTGATGCTGGGGGGGTGACGCTGGGGGCGGATGCTGAAGATGCTGGGGGTGATGCCGCAAAGTGATGTCAGTGACGCTGGGGCGATGTCAGTGACGCTGGGGGTGATGTCAGTGACGTTGGGGGATGCTGGGGGGCACGCTTAAAGCGATGCCAAAGGACACAAAGGATGCTGGGGGTGATGCCAAAGTGGATAAAGGATGCCAAAGGATGTCAGGCGACGCGTAAAATGATGTTAAAGGGATGGTTGGGGGTGATGCTGGGGTGATGTTAAAGGGATAAAGGATGCTAAAGGATGCTGGGGGCGATGTTGTAAAGGATGTTAAAGTGAATGTCAAAGATGCTGTGCGATGTCAGGGGCGACGTCAAAGATGTGCGACGCTAAAGATGCTGTGCGTGACGCTAAAGGACAAAAGACGTTAAAGTGATGTCAGTGATGTCAGTGATGTCAGGGGTGATGTCAGGGGGTGATGTTGTAAAGGGATGTTAAAGGGATGTCAGTGTGACGTTAAAGGATGTTAGGGGGTGATGCTGGGGTGATGTTAGGGTGATGCTGGGGGGGTGATGCTGGGGGTGATGCTGTGCGATGTCAGTGATGTCAGTGATGTCAAAGGACAAAGGATAAAGGATGTTAAAGGATGCTAAAGGATGCTCAAAGGATGCTTAAAAGGATGCTGGGGGCGATGTCAGTGATGTCAAAGGGATGCGGGGGAAGACGCTGGGGGGCAATGTCAAAGCGATGTCAAAAGGATGTTGTGCGACGTTGTGCGATGTCAGCGACAAAGATGCTAAAGGATGTTGGGGGGTGATGGCTAAAGGATGCTGGGGAAAGGATGCTGGGGGAAGGATGTCAGTGATGCTAGTGATGCTGGGGGTGATGTTGGGGTGATGTGGTTAAAGGATGTCAGGACGTTAAAGGATGTTGGGGGGGTGATGTTGGGGGTGATGTTGGGGGGGGGTGGGATGTTGGGGGGGGGTGATGTTAGGGATGTTGGGGGGATGTTGGGGGGGGTGATGTTGGGGGTGATGTTGGGGGGGGGGTGAGTTGTGGGCGATGTTGGGGGGTGATGTTGGGGTGGGGTGATGCTGGGGGTGGGGGGCGATGTTGGGGGGGATGTCGGATGTTAGTGATGTTGGGGGGATGTTAAAGGATGCTGGTTGGGGGTGTTTGGGTGATGTTGGGGGTGATTGGGGGTGATGTTGGGGTGTGATGTTGGGGGTGATTTTGGGATGCTGGGGTGATTTTAGACGTTGATGTCAAAGGATGCAGGGGATGTCAGGTGATGTTGGGGATGTTGGGGGTGCTGTTGGGGTGATGTTGGGGGTGATGTTGGGGGATGTTGGGGGTGGGGGTGATGTTGGGGGGTGATGTTGGGGGGTGATGTTGGGGGTGATGTTAGTGATGTTGGGGGTGGATGTTGGGGGTGATGTTGGGGGGGATGTTGGGGGGGATGTTGGGGGGTGATGTTGGGGGGTGATGTTAGTGATGTTGGGGGTGATGTTGGGGGTGATGTTGGTGGTGTAGATGGGTGTGGGTGGTGTTGAGGGCGTGTGTGGGTGGTGTTAGAGGCGGTGGGTGGGGTGGGTGGTAGGAGGGTGTGGTGGGTGGTGTTAGAGGGTGTGTGTGGGTGGTGTTGGAGGGCGTGTGTGGGTGGTGTTGGAGGGTGTGTGTGTGTGGTTGTTAGAGGGTGTGTGTGGGTGGTGTTGGAGGGTGTGTTTGTATGTGTGTGTGTAAGGTAGGGGTGTATGAGGTGTGGGTAATGTTGGCGTGTGTAGCAGTGTGGGTAATGTGAGCTGACTGTTAATGGCGGAAGCAAGCCTTTTTGAGGGTGAGGGTTGCGTGGTCAGTTCTACCCCCCACCCCCCCCCCAATCAAGCGTGGGTAATTGTGATAGTACAATGAACTTCTTACCATAATGATCCTTAATAAATTCTCTACACCACGTTTCCAATAAGATATCATAAGACGATATATTTTGAAATGATATAGTAAAGGGAAATCCAATCTTATATAAAAACAATGTTAGAAGTGTTGCCACCGGAGTCAGTAAAATCAATTCTACGCACTGTTGGCAAGTACTGGGTATGCACTGCCTCTTGAATCTATCTGAACCTGCTCCAGTGCTTGTCAAGTCTGGTCTGAAAGAGCTCACTCTCGGTGTCGTCACAACTCTCTAGCAGGTTGTTCGATGAGTTCACAACTCTCACTCCGAAAAGGTTTGCCGTCATGGTTTTCTGGACTTGCGGCTTCTTCAACCTTGAGCTGTGACCCCTTGTGGGGCGAGCTGTAGTTATTTATGCAAACACCACTGTACAATATTGTTCATACTGTAAACATAATAATATATACTACTGTATGTATTGTACTCACCAGCAGATCCTGTCACCTTTAGCCTAGAGTAGGCAAACACTTCACTCAGCTGATGGTAATACATAACTAATCACAGTCTTAATACTTGTGATGAAGGTTGGGTGGGAGATTATTGGGTCATGTTACAAACCTGAACTGATGCAGTGTCAGGTCACCAATTGTTTGGTGGGGGATTAGCGGGTATTATGACCTGAAGAAGTCTTGAATGACATTATTTTTTACCTATGAGGTATAAACATAGTACAGGTTGTACCTCTCTAGTCCGGCAACCTCGGGACCTGACCGGTGCCGGACCATGGAAATTGCGGGATCATGGAAATTCACTCTTTTCCTGGATAGATAGTGACTTGTGCTTATGCTTTGAAGCACTAGCACCACTTTCTCTGCATCATGGTCTCTTTGAAGACACATTCAAGGGTTAAATGTCGTATAGTAGCTTCTCAAATTTCGCGAGTTTTTAATTCAACGTATTTTATTGGAACACACACACAAAAAAAAATTTTGACGGCGGAAACTTGAATTTCGACGGGTCTGAATGGCCCGCCAACATGCAGACGACGTGCATAATCGTGTAAACAGCGTCATTTCTCTTATGTACAAAAGATTAATTATTGTTTGTTACAGAATGTCTTTTTTATTGAATTAATGTTTATGTGTGCAAAATGAGCAATACAATTCATTAATAATACGTAGAATATTAAAACACACGAGGAAATGACACAGCATTGTTTTCGTTGATTACAAAACCAGTGACTGACTGGTTCTACATATAAAACTGAAGAAAATAGGACTTTGGTTGTAGCTGAAATAAAATTAATATGGTTGTTTTAAGTAATGTTATTTAATGTTAATAAATGGAACAATAGAAGTAGCTAACGATAATGGTAAAGAAAAAAGAGAGATCGCGTATGTAAGTGCGCACACGTGAAAACATATCGTCATAACTTTACATAAGAATATGAAAGCAACACTTATTTACTGTTCATATATATTTTAATTAATGCTTCTGAATTTGTTTTTATTGAATTAATGTTTGTGTGCAAAATTAACAATACAATTTATTAATAATTAATACGTGGAATATTAAAACACACGAGAAGACGAGACGGCTGCCGGCATTGTTTATGCTAAAGCTTACACAACCAGTGACTGATTGGTTCTACATATAAAACTGAAGAAAATAAGACCCTGATTGTAGCTGTAGTAAAATTAATGTAAAAAAATTAATATGGTTGTTTGAAGTACCTGTAATGTTATTTAATGTTAATAAATGGAACATTATAAGTAGCTAACCATTAATGGTTAAAAAAAAGTGAGACTGCGCGTATGTAAGTGCGCACATGTGAAAACATATCGTCATTACTCTACATAAAAATATGAAAGCAACACTTATTTACTGCTCATATATATTGAATGGTTAAATGTTGTACTCTGTATAGACACGCAGAGAGAGAGAGAGAGAGAGCAGCTGAACTGCCGGATGTAAGCAAACCTTAATTTCCCACGGCTTTGTTGTTGTTATTTTTTAAGAGGATTAGCCCACCCGGGCATAGGTCACTGACCCACATTGGGGCCTGAGGGGCAAAAATTTAATACTCCTGTAATAATAATAATAATAATTCAGATAAGTAAAAAAAAAAAAAAAAACCCTGCCCATCTACCTATTGGACAAACTAAAATCGTTCCGGACCACGGGAGTTTCCGGACCACAGAATGCCGGACTAGAGAGGTACAACCTGTATTGAACTGTATTGTATATGAAGAGTACTGGTATTAATAAACACAGATTATTACAGTAATGAATCTATATTAATGAATTAAAAACAACTACAGGGGCTCCCCAACTTACAAACTGGTTAGGTTCCTGAGGTCTCTTCGTAAGTCCATTTGTTCGTAAGTCCAATATTACCCTTGTCAATACTGTCTACAGCATTGTAAAAAAAGTTTGTACAGACAGCTATACCCCAATAATACTCGACAGTATTTCTTACCAGCCTTAAACGGTATTTTAATGTATGAATAGCATGTACTATAGTAATTATAAATAAACACTCTCACCATGTTTAGCCTTTTCATTTTCAAAGAGACTTATGGCCTTCCGCTGAATTAAGTTAAGGCTTATAGGCATGCGGTGCTGATGCTGGTCTTCCAGCCACACACTCAAAAGTTTTTCCATCTCTTCGATCACTGAGCCTCTTTTCTTACTAATGATCGTGGAATGCATTGGCACTGAACCTTTCACATGTTGCATAATGCGCTCTTTGTCCTTCAAAATTGTCCCAACAGTCAAATGATTCATCCCATGAGCATTTGCTTGCTTATCATTTTCTCACCTCTTTCACAAAGCTTTATAATATCCACCTTAGTTTTCAACGTAATAGTGCGACGCTTCTTACTACCACCATCACCACTGGCATCACTCTTACGCTTCTGAGACATGTTGGGGTCAATAATATTTGTCAAAACCACAAATAACACCGTTAGGCAGCAGAGGAACACAACAACAACTATGGCGCTAGGGATACGGGGTGACGCTGAACAGCCAACGCCATCTATTGCGCGGCAGTTGAACTTACAACCTGGCGCGGTCTTCAAACAGGCAATTGGACATATGAAGAGGTTTGTTCGTATCTCTGAAAGTTCGTAACTTGAATGTTCTTAAGTAGGGGAGCTCCTGTAAACAATATCGTATCATGAATGAGGCAGAAAAGTAGACAAACAGTGAGGCAACCCATGGGGGGACGGGGGCTGGGGGGGTCACATTTACCCCCAATGGACCCTTCTCCCTTTGCCTCCCTATCTCACAGCATTTGTTATCATCTTTATTTGTGTTGAGATGAATTTGATTCCAAAATGATCCTCTATGAGATATTTACAATATAATATCCTTAAATGACAAGCCAATTAATGAGGTAAAAATAAGTAGTTTACTGTATATATGAAGGGTACTGGTATTAATAAGCACAACTTATTACAGTTTGTATCCCCAAGTTTCTATCTAAATAACTAAGCAAAGAATTTATTTGAAATACTCTGTAACATTCAATACCATAGTATCCTGACCACTGGGGCTAGCAAAACGGATTTTCCCTGTGAAAAAAACAACAACATAATTTTGAGCAACACATTACTGTACTCACTTTTTACTCAATGTACTATGCTAAAGGACTAAAAAAAATTATCTCTTGAGCAAATTATGAGATGTTTATACTCAAATTATTCGCTATCTTGCACGGATTCCAGCAATGTAAGTCATATTCTCTTAAGTCAAGTCTGTGGCATTTTATAAGAGAAAACTTTAAGCCTAAAACAAAATTCATCCCATTAATCATTACCACCATCATCTACCCCCCCCGTTGGCTGGGAGGTGGGGCCAGGAGGGGAGATTAACACATACTCAAGGATTATATGAGGCAGGGAGTTTTCGTTTTTTTTTTATAAAATATCACTGACTCCGTTTAGCAGAATATAACTTGCATTGCTGGAATCATTGCAAGATAGCGATTAATGTGAGTATAAACATCCCATAGTTTACAATAGATATAAAAATTTTAGTAATGAACTTTGTACATTTGAGTAAAGGTTGTGATAATTTATGCGGTTGCTCAGCAGTTGTGGTTGAAGTTGCGAAGCTTCGTGACATCACTAGGTCTCCATATGCCCTAGTTTATTCATTGATCAGTTGCCTAAGTGCAAATGTAGCCCAGTCAAGCCATCATGTATCAATTTTAAAATAGAAATTATAATGTAAAATGTTATAAGACAATGGTTTAGTAGTGCTGTTAATGGGTGTGCAGTGTAAGTGTCTTGGCATGTTACCTCACCACCTGACTCCTGAACAAACTCTTCACCAACTTCTTCAAACCCTACAATGTGCTTGGCAAGCTCAACAATATTTCTCTGAATGCTTGGCACACGCATGCATGCACACACGTACACACACACACGTACACACACACACACCTGCCGCACTCCATCACCATAAGCTGCATCCGTTTTATGGGTCACTGTTTCTGCCATCATAAAGGTTACCCTACACATTTTGAAAACAATTATGGGCTAGTGGAAATTTCTGTAGGCTAAAGGAAAGTTTTTAGACTCAACAGTCCTGCCAACACATGCATGTTTTCGCTTGCTCACCAGTTGGAATATTAGTCCGCCAATACAGTAATCGGTTCTAGGTCTTAAATTCGTTCCCATTTGAGTAAATATCAAGAAGGTTGTACTATTCAATAATTTTCCAAGTTTTATATTAAATTTTTTAGTAATTTTAACAATTATTTAACATAATTGGAGTACTGGAAACTAGTTTTTGCTGCGCCCAAAGGCGTCAGTTTGTATCTCTGGTCAGTGGAGGTAACATCTTGCTTGTGGCTCTCTTGAACATAAACTATTTTTACGTTTTTACAGTACAATTATTGGTCATTCTGAAATTTATTTTACATATTGATAATATATAGCGCAGTGCAGTGATGATTTAAAGAAAATAATCTTTATTTACAGCAATTAAACTTAAAATTTTAGTGTAGAAATTGAATCCATCATGGGTCCAAAGAAATCTAGAAAGGCGATTTCAATCCAGGTAAAACAGGAAATAATAAAGAAACATGAACAGGGCATTAGAACAAATGTGCTTAGTAAGGACTATGGCATGTCGGCATCAACTGTGTCGACAATTCTTGCACAAAAAAACAAGTTTAAGGAAGTGAAAGTGAGAGACAAATCTACCAGAGTGTTTAAAGGTAGATCCTTAATTGCAGAAACAGAGAGGTTGCTTCTCATTTGGATAAAGGAAAAACAAATGAAAGGTGATTCAATTTCGACAGAATTTATTTGTGAAAGAGCCAGGGAGATTTACGAACATTTGAAGGAAGAGCAACCTGTTTCTTCTGGCACAAAGTTCGAAGATTTTCGGGCAAGCAAGGACTGGTTTGAAATATTTAAGAAAAGAAGTGAAATTTTCAGTGTTATTAGGCATGGTGAGGCTGCCAGTGCAGATAAAGAAGGAGCAGCAAAATTTGTAGTGGACTTTAAAGAACTGGTGGAGGAAGAAAATTATCTTCCACAGCAAGTGTTCTATGTGGACGAAACTGGGCTGTTCTGGAAGAAAATGCCCAAAAGGACATTCATCATCAGAGATGAAGCCTCTTTACCTGGGCATAAACCCATGAAAGACTGTCTCACTCTATTGCTTGGTGCCAATGTTTCAGGGGATTTCCGACTGAAGCCTATGCTTGTCTACCACTCTGAGAACCCCAGGGTGTTCAAGCAACAAAAAGTGGTAAGAGGACAGCTTGGAGTTTATTGGAAGTCCAACCGTAAGGCATGGGTGACAAGACAGCTCTTTAATGAATGGGCTGTTGAGGTGTTTTGCCCTTCTGTCAAGAGCTACCCAACCACCAATAAACTCCCTTTAAAGGCTCTTCTCCTTATGGATAATGTCCCTGGTCATGACCCTGAACTTGCCAGCACTTTGGAGGCTCGATTTGACTTTGTCAAAGTGTTGCTTTTGCCTTCCAACACTACATCAATTATACAGCCAGTGGACCAGAATGTGACCAGCAACTTTAAGAAGCTGTACATGAAGAAAATGTTCAGGATGTGTCATCAAGCAACTTCCACTCGTCCTGATCTAACAATGGCACAGTTCTGGGAGACACAATTTAACATCCTGGAGGCTGTAAAATTGATTGTCTCATCATGGCGAGAAGTCTCCATTAGATCCCTCAATTCTGCATGGAAAGCACTGTGGCCATCAGCAGTCCATGATTTTGAGGGATTTGAGGAAGAAGCGGAGTTGGACAAGGAGATTGTGTCCATTGGTCAGTCAATGGGCCTCGAAGTGGAGGAGGATGATGTGGAAGAGCTTGTGATGTCTCATGAGCAGGAACTTACTCTTAAGACTTAAAGCAACTGGATGAGATGTTAGAAGCTGACAGTGGTGAGGAGGAAAGGGAAAGTAATGACCATATGTCTTCTTCAGATTTGAAGGATGTTGTTCACGACTGGGAGGAGTTCAGGAAACTTGCTTCAAGGCACCCAGATGTGGAAACAACAGAACCTATTTTGTGTAATGTTGAGGACAGAGTGGTCTCCTTCAAAAATCAGTTAATGATGAGGAGGAGAAATGGCCCACAAACAAAAATCGACAGTGTCTTCTCTAAGAGGCGGCGGGAGAAAGATGCTGCAGTACCTCCCAGCATTCCACTTCAAAAAGGAGAGAGGATTTTCCTACTGGAGAATCTGTCAGTCCAGAGGTTCCTGACATTTTCATGGAAGGTGACTCGCCTTCCAAGAAGCAGTAAAATGCTTCTCCTCCACCCCCACTTCCTTCTCTTCTCCCTTCTCCTCCTCCACCTCCCACTTCAAATTCACATCAGCATCATCATCCAGGAGCCTTCTACATACACACCTCAAAGTAAGTGTACTTTACTGCATTATTTTTTTACTTTATGTAATTTTCGGTGAGCTGGAACCAATTACCCGAAATCCCATTGAAACAATGGTTTCGGTTAACGAAATTTTCGGTTAACGAGCAACCTTCTGGAACGAATTGTGTTCGTTAACCGAGGGACCAATGTAAATCAACAATAATAAGATCACACAAGAGGAGATGGGACGCTATTGTTGTCAGTGTTTACACCCATAATATATTAGTTATCCACCTGAAACTGAAGAAAATAAGACCCTGGTTGTTGCTGTAGTAAAATTAATGTAAAAAAAATATGTGTTTTAATTCATATTATAAATGCACAGCAAAGGTAACCACTGAAGTTTAATAAAAAATTTAAATAATAGTGATACAGTAGTGGAATGGCAGTTTGTATACTTGCGCCCTCATGGAAACTGAGTCATTTATCTTAAGAATATGTACAAAAGATTCATTATTGTTTTACCGAATATGTATTTGATTGAATTAATCTTTATATATGCGAAATGAACGATGCAATTCATTAATAATACGTAGAATATTAAAACACACAAGAGGAGACGAGATGGCATTGTTTTCGTGAGTGTAAATTGAATTGGGTCCTAAATTAACCGGGTTTTAAATATGAATCGTGGTTAGTAGAACCATCGTTATCGGAGGCTTTCCTGTACTGTACTCTCTTCTTCACTCTACCAAACAGGGAGATACTACCGCCTGGGAAGATATTGGAAGCATAATGTGTTGTTTATTGGTAGACCCTGATGCCATATGTGACCAAGTCCCAGGTTGCTGATCTGACTTTCTGCCTCATTTACACACAATCGCAGTCTCATTTGTTTCTCTTACTTTGAGAACACAACAGACATACTGATATCGTTTCTCACTATTAATTTTTTTATTTTTATTTATGGTTCTTTATTATTACTATTATTATTATTATTATTATTATTATTATTATTATTATTATTATTATTAATATTATTATTATTATTAATATTATTATTATCAGTGTTATTGTTATTAATATTATTTTATTTTTATTTTTTTTTATTAAAATTTTTATTTACTATGAACTAATTATTATTATTATTATTGTTATTATTATTAAATTTTCGCCCCCCAGGCCCCGACGTGGGTCAGTGACCTGTGCCCGGGTGGGCTAATCCCCGTAAAAAAAAAAAATGCCCTCACTCTGTCAGTGCTATACTATCTTTTACTCTACAAATACTGTATTCTTCTTCATCCTACCAATGCTGTACTCTCTCCTACAACTCTCAATGTTGTACTCTCCCCTTCACTTTACCCATAAATAAACAGAAGAATCAATAATACAATGTAAATGAACTGTAGCTATACAAGAAAGTTAGCCTAAAAAACAGTTGAGAAAGTGATAATAAACAGAATACCTTTTGCTAATAAACTTGTGATCATTGACAGAACATTCTCCACACTTCCAGCCATTTTGGTCTCCATGGACATTTGAGTAAAGTTTTCATATCCAAGAAGACGTGCTTGTTCCCCCCTGTTATGAAAAAAAGAGAATGAGACTTCTACTATTAATAAATATCTTTGTTAAATGTCATTCTTTTAACAGTGTCACTGTAAAGTACATTCCATATTTTTGATGAAGTAGTTCTTACATCCATTTTCAGGCAGTTCCTAGGTTACTAACATCCGACTTACGAACAGTCTTTTATTTACCTGGTGACGTTATTTTTTACTTTCATTTACTGTATTTTGACATTCAATCTCTTCTTTTTTCTTAAATTAAGTAATTTTAGATGTATATAAAGACTTAGGCTATGATATACAGCTCGTCCCTGACTTATGACCTACTCGACTTACGACCACTCGCACTTACGACCTGCCTCGGTAGTACCAAAATTTTGTCAAATTACGTATTTTCAAGTCCCAACATCAGCACACAGAGAAAATTTTCGTTTGTAATTCACTTTAAAATGGCTGGCAAGCTTAAAAGTGAGAGTTTTGTGGTGCTGAGAAGAAAAAGAGACACCCATTTTAGATTTTCTATGTATTATTTAAGCATTTTCGAGTTACGACCATTTTGTCTTACGACCTGGATTTGGGTCCCTAACCCCGTCCTAAGTCAGGGAGGAGCTGTAGTGGGATTTTTAACTTTGTTCTGTAAGTACATTATGCACATAGCATGTGTTCCGACTTACGTACATTTTTTTTTACTTAAGAACGTCCCCAGGGATGTAACTCGTTAGTAACCCAGGGACTGCCTGTATGCATACAAGAGCAAAATTGAGAAATGACTCAGAAATCCCACTTTATAACCAAACCTGGATTAGACAATGCACATTGAACAAGGGTTCTCAACCTTTCTCTCCTCTTGTATTCTTTGAGTCCTTTCAGCATTGGTCCTATACCCACCTCAGAACATAATTGATTCAACATCAAGGAGCATAGTTCATTAAGCCGACTGGTTTTCTTGGAGATAATTTACCTGTCCATAGTTACTCGAATACATAAGAACTATTTGCATCCATTGTATTTCATGTGTATTGCCAAACTAATAGGAATTCTTACCTACTATCAAAAATAAGTTTTGCCCTTTTTAGGATATTATTATTATTATTATTATTATTATTATTATCAGTTATTATTATTACTGTTGTTATCGTTATTGTTATTATTGTTGTTGTTGGTGGCGGTGGCAGAGATGCTGACATTTGGCAGGGAATCATAGGGAGAAATGGACTGGGCAAGAGTAATCCCAATGGCCTACTCCTCCTCAGCAAGCATGCTGCATGTAACCTTACAATCATCAATACCTTGTTTAGGCAGGCCGATAAGTTCAAGAGATCGTGGCAACACCCACAATCCAAACACTGGCATTTGATTGACTACATTATTGTCAGAGAAAGAGATGGCGAGATGTCCTCATCACCCGAGCCATGCATGGCTCAGATCACTGCGACACTGATCATCGGATCTTCAGAGCCAAACTCTCACTTCACGTTACCTCAAAACAGCGAAGGCAGCAAGCTTCCAGAATACGTTTTAACACTAAGAGTCTGGAGGATCCAACAGTAGCACATGCTTTCAGAGAGCAGCTGAACATGGGCTGATAAACAACCCAGCAACAACCCAAATCCTAGTGCCGAATGGGATATTCTCGACACTGTCATGACAGAGACCCTTGGCGAGATTGAAAGAATACACCAGGACTAGTTTGATGGAAATGAACAGGATATCAATGTACTCTTCGATGATAAATGTGCTGCTTTAGCTGACTGGCAGAACAGCCCTCAGTCTCGAATCACAGCTGATATCTTCAGCAAGAAGAAAGTGGCGGCCCGGCGATAACTTCGCAATTTAAAGAATGAATGGTTTGAAAATAAAGCATGTTAAATGCAAAAACTTGCAGATTAACACAAAATGCGAGAATTTTTCAAGTCCACTGAAACATTTTATGGGCCAATCACTCACGGATCAGCCCCCCTCCACTCATCCTAAGGTAACTCCCTAATTAAAGACCATTCACTGCTCAATCTAAACACCTCAGCTATCCTCCATTTCTGGACAAAGTAACTACTGCCATCAAACAGCTGAAAAATAACAAAGCCTCAGGACCTGATGGAATCCCAGCCGAGATGTATAATGCAGGAGGACCTCTGCTTACCAGCCATCTCCACTCTCTCCTGGAGAAAATATGGGAAAAGGAGGAAGTCCCCCAATCACCGATGTGAACGTCCTGACTATCCAGCAGGTCCTCAGCATCCAGAACTGACCCACCTCAGCTATCCTCCATTTCTGGACAAAGTAACTACTGCCATTAAACAGCTGAAAAATAACAAAGCCTCAGGACCTGATGGAATCCCAGCCGAGATGTATAATGCAGGAGGACCTCTGCTTACCAGCCATCTCCACTCTCTCCTGGAGAAAATATGGGAAAAGGAGGAAATCCCCCAAGCCCTTACGATGCCTCCATCATTAATATTTGTAAGAACAAGGGAGACTGGTCAGACTGTGGCAATCACTGCGGGATTTTGCTGCTGTCCATATCTGGCAAGATTATTGCCCGAGTCATTCTAAACTGACTTCTTCCTGAGGAGGAAAACTTTCTCCCAGAATCTCACTGTGGCATTAGACCATCACATGGCACCACTGACATGATCTTTGCTGTCCGCCAGATACAAAAAAGTGCAGAGAGCAGCATCGTGACTTGTACATGGCCTAACCAAGGCCTTCGACTCAGTCAACAGGGAAGCCCTCTGGTGGATCCTCAGCCGTTTTGGCTGCCCACCCAAATTCATCGCCATCGTGAGGCAACTCCACGATGGCATGAAAGGCAGTGTCCTGCACAATGGCACCCACTCTGAGGTCTTCCCCATACAAACGGGGGTAAAACAAGGATGTGTACTGGCACCAACTCTTTTTCCATTTTCTTGGCTGCCTTCCTTACTCGTGCCAGTGTCAATTTAGCTGGCAGGGTGGACATCAAGTACTGTAATGGATGAAGGATCTTTTCAAAATCAGACAACTCCAGGCAGGAACAAAGGTGTCGGCAGTTTCCATTACTGAAATACAGTATGCAGACCTCACCCTTGTAACCGACACTGAACGCGACCTATAGGAAACCTTGAACACCTACACAGATGCATATGCACACTTCGGCCTTGAGGTGAATGTATGTAAGACTCGGATTCTCTTTCAGCCTGTCCCTGGTTCAGCCACATCTCCACCATCCATCCAGCTGTACGGTACTACCCTCTCTAATGTTCCCCACTTTCAGTATCTTGGCTCACACCTGTCCACCACCTCAGACATCGATGAAGAGATTCAACTTCGGATCAGATGTGCATCTCAAGCCTTTGTCAGACTCCATACCCGTGTTTTCACCTGTAGGGAGCTGAAATTATCTACAAAGTTGCACGTATATCGAGCAGTGGTCCTCCCCACCCTGCTATATGGCAGCTAAACATGGATCACATACAGGAGGCACCACAAGACACTTGAAAACTTTCACCAACGTAGTCTATGTTCCACCTTCCGAGTTCGCTGGGAAGACAAGAGAACAAATGCCAGTATTCTCACTGACACCAACTGTACGAGCATCGTACATGAACAACCAGGTTGGACTGGCCATGTTACCCGCAAGGACAACAGTAAACTGCCAAAGGAGCTACTTTACAGTCACCTAATGAATAATAAACGTTAAGCTGGATTATCGTCATACTCGATTCCAAGTGACAGCAAAGTAGTAGCAGTACGTGGTGGGGGTGGTGGTGTGGGCCAGGCCTACTTTAGGGAGCGCAATCTTGCGACTCCTGCCCTTGAGGCCAGCGTTAGAAGGCAAATTATTCTATGCACGCTGTCGCTGCCCACATATAAACAGACGCTCAGGTGCCTCTTACAATATTACACTCATGACAGCTCCCTGGCTCCAATAACTCTCCACATACTGGCAATAATACCTCATCTATTTTTGCCAAAGAACACACGCAGGGAGTAAGTACAAGGAAGATGTAGCTGCAACAAAGAGAAGACACGCTGTGGCAGAAAGGGACACTGGACAATCTCCTAAGAGAGGCAAGAACATTGCAGCAGAAACTAAAATTTACAGGAGACAGAAAGCAAGTCACAGAGGATGCTGCCAGAAAGTTTGGTAACAAGATGCCTGTTGGAAGAGTGTCCTTGGCGGTAAGATATCTTACAGAGGAATCCTCCGGTGGTGTTCTGCCAATAACAAGACCTTACAACAAATGAAGCAAAAGCATCCCCAAGCAAGTGCAGAGAAAGGCATCAAGTTCCTGGGCAACTATGTCCTTCCAAACTCTATCATGTTCGAGAAAATAACAGGAGGGATGGTGTGGAAAAAATCACTGAAAACACAAGGGGGTGCAGGCCCTTCACGCCTGGATGCAGACTGGTGGAAAAGCACACACAGCACTAACAAGTTTGGCGACGCTGCAAGTGATCTCTGCAATGCCACTGCCGGCCTTGCAATAAAGCTAGCAACCTCATGCTGCGATCACCTACAAGCCCTGATGGCCTGCTGCCTCATCCCCCATAACAAATATCCAAGATGTAGGCCTATAGGGGTGGGGAAAGTGCTGAGACGGATCATTAGAAAATGCATAATGGAGGTAGTCATTGATGATGACAGGGCAGCTAGAGGGAACCTGCAAGTATGTGGGCCGGGGGGTGAAGCTGCCATTCATGCCATGAGAAAGATAATTGAGCAGCGTAATTGTCAGGCAGTACTCTTCCAACGCATTCAACATAATCAACAACAAGGCTAAGATACACAAAATCAACATCATGTGTCCAAGTTTTGCAATGTATGTTGAAAACATCTACAGGATCCCATCAGACCTCTGTTGTATATAACAAGCTTCAAGCCCAAAGAGGAGAAACCACCCTACAGTTGACTGAGGGAATTAGGCAGGGGGATCCGGTTGCATTGACAATGAATGCAATAGGTCTATCCGTGCTCAACATACAATAAAATATGCAACAACCGAAGTCAAGCAATTGGCTTATGCTGATGATCTAACAGGAGCAGGAAAAGTGGAGGACAACAAAAAGTGGTGGGACCTGGTGACATCACGTGGTCCACAAATAGGGTACCACCCAAATACCAGTAAGTCCTTCCTCATTGTGAAGCCAGAATACCATTATCGGGCTATAGAGATGTTCGACGGAATTGAGGCCAAAATAACATAGGACGGCCAAAGACATCTAGGTGCGGTAATAGGCACGAACGATTTCAAGACAGAGTACGTAACGGGAAAGGTAAATGAGTGGGTGAAAGAAATTCAAGCTCTGTCGGAGATTGCTAAAACTGAGCCATGTGCAGCTTTTGTGGCACTCACGCATGGAATAAAGGATCACTGGAATTACCTGTTGTACACTATCCCTGATATCGGATCCCTCCTCCACCCTCTGGAAGATGCCATCAAGGTCACTTTTATCCCAACACTAGTGAAAAACCCTTATTTAACCTCAGCAGAAAGGTCGCTCCTTGCACTACCAATGAGACAGGGAAGAATGGGATTGACTAATCCAGAAGAGCTTGCTGCCACCAAATATCAGAACTCTGTCGGGCTCACAGCAACCCTCACTGAGCTCATAATAGCCCAGCATGCAGCAAGCCAGGTGGATACCAACGAATTAAACAAGATTCAATGTTCCATTACGACAGAACGGTTACGCACCCAAAGTTATAAACTTGAACACCTGATGTTGCAATTGTCAGTGAACTTGAAAAAAAAAAGTAGTTTTAGTGCAGGAGGTGGGCACCTCAAACTGACTAACAATGTTACCGATAAGGGCAAAAGGTTTCAGCCTTAAAAAAACAAGAATTTACTGATGCCATTGCTCTAAGGTATGGTTGGCCAGTAGAAGGTTTGCCCTCCCAATGCATGTGTGGCTCAACCTATGACATTAACCACGCCATGGTGTGTAACAAAGGAGGCTTTGTATGCATGAGGCATGACGAAGTAAGGGATCTCACAGCAAATATGTTGAAGGAAACCTGCCATGATGTCATGGTGGAACCGACCCTCCTTTCATTGGACGGTGAGAATCTCCACTACAGGACTTACAAACACATTCAATGAAGCCCGTGAGAATGTCGGCGCTCGAGGATTCTGGACGCGAGGACAACATACCTTCTTTGATATAAGGATTTTCGACCCCATGGCTGCATGTCACCGTAACCTAGTTCTTGATGCTACACACAAGAGGAATGAAAATTACAAGAACAGGACGTATGGGGAGAGAATTCAGAATGTGGATCAAGACAACTTCACTCCTCTGGTGTTCTCAACCTCTGGTGGGATGGGACCAAGTGCAAGATGTTTCTATGCAAGACTGGCCGAGGTGTTATCTGAACAGAAGCAGCAGCGCAGAAGCCAAGTTACAGCCGGGTTGAGATGTCAACTGCCCTTCTCTCTGCTTAGGTCTGCATTGCTTTGCCACAGGGGAACGAGATCGTCGACCCCAAAGCCAACATCATCATTATTAATGACTATGAGGCAACAGTTACTGAATGCCACATAGATATGTGGCTTAACTAACTCAACACATATAGGGTAGCTACTTTTGTATTTGGATATTTTAAAAAAGGCACCAGCAGCCTCCTCCATCTGATGTGATTTATCCTTGAGGTAAGAAATAAGTTATCTCCTATACATATTTTTAATTTATTAAACTAGGTCAAATATATTGATATATTTTATTTCATACGCTAGGTGATTATCACCCAGTATTATAGGGCACAAGTGACTACAGCAGTGGTCCCCAACCTTTTGTAGGCTCTGGGCCACATTCGTTATTGTAAATATAGTGGAGGGCGCCAGAACTTTGGATCAACAATTAAGAATAAAATAAAAATAAAATCATATCCAGTATTCAGTTATTTGCAGTTTTACACAAGTCTTACTGTTACCAGTTACATACTTTATACATTTACTCTTAGATCATGATAGCTCTCTCTCTGGGCCCGATCTGTGGTTAAAAAAAAAAAAACACACACACACATACTTTTCTAATAAACCCTTGCGAGTTCCATAATATGGTTCCACGGGCGCTGAACTACAGATTGGGGACTACTGGACTACAGAATACACCTGAAAGTCAGACTGGAAACTAGTCATACCTTGCAAACCAGACGGGTACACAAGGATAAAGTCTAGAACTGGAAAATTATTAATCCAAATTATTAGCTTTAATTTAAAATCCATTTAATATACAAACAGCTTTTCAACGTGGTACAGGTACTGGTCACGAAGGAATACAGCTCACAGTTATCACTAGCCAACCAAGCTGATCAACCTATATATTCCACTCACCCTTACAGATTTCTACTGGCCTCAGGGTAGCAGATGAGCTTTAATTTCGAACCCTGTATAAGGACTGTTCTTCATTTGTATATAAACTTAGAACGGGTCTTATTTTCAGGACCCAGTTGTATACCCTTTACTGTTCCCTCACCCCAGGTTGAGAACCCCTGATGTCGATATATATAATAGCTGAATGCTGAAGGAAACAGTTATTACTTAACATAAAACTGGAGAGGTGAACAGTGTCAGAGAAAGAAAGGCAAGTACAATAATGATTGGCTTCACTACTGCATTGAATGACAATCAGGACCAAGTACACAAGGAAAAATAAAGGCAAACTGGAGGGGAGCACAGGTATCCCTCATCTAACGTTAAATCAGTTAGGCAATAAATTTTTTTACACCCATTCTCAATTAACATTAGGTCAAAAAAGGGGAAAAACTGGGGATGAGGTGGCCTGTTGCCTCTGTTACATGTAAGGAAACTATGAGTTGTGAAAAATTCATCACAATTCTCTAATCTGCTTAAAAATAGAGATATACAGTCTCTCCTCGACTTACGACGGGGTTCCGTCCCGACGACCAGGTCGTAAGTCGAATTGGTCGTTAGTCGAAAAGGCGAAAATAATACATAGAAATTCTAAAATGGGTGTCTCTTTTTCTTCTCAGCACCACGAGAACTCTCACTTTTACGCTTGCCAGCCATCTTAAAGGGAATTACAAACGAAAATTTTGTCAGTACACTGCGCGATCACTAACGCCAGGACTCGAAAATACGTAATTTGAAAAATATTTTATACGACCACGGCGGTCATATGTCCTGATTGTAGTAAGTCGAGTATGTTGTAAGTCGAGTAGTACCTGTAATATAAAACTATAAAATATGAAAAATGAAGACCATGGGTGTGTGAAGTGAATGGGTTTGTAGAAGCAGTGGACTGTAACTGTGTCATGAGCCTAGCTGTGCTCCCTGACTCTCTCCCCCAATGTGACGTTATGACATACACACAAGGTGGCAGCAGCCACGCATCTCTGAGTAAGCTGGATGACTGTCCGGCTGAGCTGTGTCACATCGCCCAGAGGATGGTTTGAGTGTGGAAGGAGCGATTTTTTTTTACATAAAATATGTGCAATTATATTTTATGAAATGCTATGTACAAATTTTATAGGCTTATCATAGCAATTTTTGTTCATTTCTGACATATGTAATTTTAAATTTGTCTAAATTTGTCTCACTTGTGCTCACTAAATCATTTAACTCTGAACCATATTGTTTATATAGAAATTTGGTGTTAATAAATCAATTGCTGAACTTCGAAACTGTTTTTATCTAACTTGTTTACTATTATTATTATTATTATTATTAATTAATATTATTATTGAATACAGTAGTAAACTTATTATTTACCACCCTGCCGCTAGTTTAGTGATAATTTTGCTAATGTTAGGTTTTCCCGGAATGTAAACTTATCGTTAAACGAGGGATACATGTACAGGATTAGGGTATGAGTTGTACAAGTGTAAAAATGAAAGGGTTTAGTAAAATGAAAAGCAAGGCATAAAGGGGGTTAAAAGTATGAGACATTACTGCGGTATGATGGTGTAAAACATAAGAGATATAACAACACTATACATGGAGGGGTTTACAAAAAGCCAACTACTCTGTATAGTACAGTATAAGAGAAAACATGAGATAAAGACAAATACTGTACAGTATAACTGTATAGTAACTGGTCAACACATTACCTGAGAGACCTAATTTCTTCAATATGAATGCTGTTACTAAGGTCTTTGGATATGTGGTTTGAAGCCCTCATGTTACACGCCCGATAAGTATTACGACGCAGGTCAGTCAATGGGCAATGTTCCAAGAAACTGCTATACACGTGTGGCTGAAGTGTGATGACCCATGGACCCTGCTTATAACGAGACCTGGAAAAAAATGACATGATGACGGGTGAGAGGGTTCTTTTAACCCCTTCCTGGTTATTTTATTTCATTTTTAGGGGATTCAAACCACCCAGTTTTCCAAAAATTACAGAAATGAAATAATGCAGATATCAAGAGGAACATTAATCTCATAAGAGCAGGACCAGATCCAGATCTTAAATTTGACTGATGAAATCTTTCAGTTTTTGCAGTTGAGGCTCGCCCAGAATTTACTAAATCTATGGAATTTCTCCACCTCATTTTCCAATGCTCTATTTTTTATCAATAATTAACTAATTTAATTTGATAAATATATCTTTAGCCAGATATTTCAACCTGCTGTATATCTCTTCATAAATTAAAAAAAGGAGTAAAACTATATTCCTTTTGTTTTATAGATTAAAACAATACAGTACAGAAATATATCCGTTAGCCGGAATCCCCCAAGCCCGGAACTCTCTGATAGCAGGAATTGAAATTTGCTCGGAAAATCATTCCCAAACTTGGAATTTTCCAAAAATTTACGACTTTGAGAAAATTTTTTCCTAGGTTAAAAATCGAGAACATTTCTGAAATGTCTTGAATAGAGACGAAAGCTAACGTATTTTGGGGGAACATGACCAGACCTGACTCAACATCAGGTGGAGGTAAGGTGGGGGATTAGTGGTCTCATATTACTGACCTTCTGATGGAATGTCAGGTCACCCTTTCCTGGGTGGGGGATTAGTGGGTCTCATGGCCTGAAGATGTCTTGAATAAACACAGAAGCTAAAGTATTTTTAGGGAGATTGTGATAAGTATCAGTATAAATGAGCAAAGTTGTATCCCTTCAACATTACGTTATATAACATTTTAAAATATGGAGTGAGAAAGCAGAAAGGTTTGGGTGATTAGAGAGATGAAGGAGTGGTTAACATGTACCAGTGTTGCCAAGTGATAAGCTCTTCAACAGCTGATCTTTTAATTCACCTCCATGCAGTCACACAACAAGACCCTCACTGGATGAATGTTGTCTTAATTCCCGTGTGTGTGTGTGTGTGTGTGTGTGTGTGTGTGTGTGATAAATAATAATAATAATAAACGGTTTATTAATAGAGTTGCAGCCGGTGGCTCAAAATATACAAACTTACATGTGATTTAGACATAATAATATACATTCAATACATTTACAGGGCTGTACAGTACATAAATCAGGAGCTGTTTATTATTTTAACAATAAATTGGATGGTGCTATTCTTATATCTATCAGTGCGGGCACTTATGGGCTGAATTTTGTTGTAGTGGCTGACTGCACGAGGTGGGCGGGGGACTGCCGGTAGCTAACGAGGATGGTGCAGTAGTCCACTGCCAAACCCTGCTAGTGCGTGGTGGTGGTCACTAAGGGATGGCATTTCCAGGGTAAAGAGAGCGTTGTTGTAGCCGGAGTAGTCTGCGCCGAGCATGATTCTTCAGGCCCTCTTCTGTACCTTCTCTAGCTGACATTGTTGGGTAGAGTTGAGAGAAGACGACCAGGCTGGTGACACATACATTAATTTAGGTAGAATAAATATGTTGTAGATAGTCCTCAGCTCTGGCGTGGGTGCCCCAAGTGACCTGAGTCGTCGTAGCATGTAAAGTCGGTACAAGGCTGCCTTGATTGTGTTGTTTACATGGGCCTTCCAGTCCAGTTTGTGGTCTATAGTTACACCCAGGAGTTTGGCAGACTGCACTAACTAAAGAGGATGGGCACCCACTGTAACTGCTGGAGCTTGACGGGAGTGGTGGGGGTGTTGATGTGCATGACTACGGTTTTGGTGTGATTGATGGTGACCTTGTTCTCCGTAGTCCATGCCTGTAGCCTGTCCAGGGTGCCTTGTAGTGATGAGTAGTCCAGTCTCTCTCTCGTGTGTGTGTGTGTGTGTGTGTGTGTGTGTGTGTGTGTGTGTGTGTGTGTGTGTGTGTGTGTGTGTGTGTGTGTGTGTGTGTGTGTGTGTGTGTGTGTGTGTGTGTGTGTGTGTGTGTGTGTGTGTGTGTGTGTGTGTGTGTGTGTGTGTGTGTGTGTGTGTGTGTGTGTGTGTGTGTGTGTGTGTGTGTGTGTGTGTGTGTGTGTGTGTGTGTGTGTGTGTGTGTGTGTGTGTGTGTGTGTGTGTGTGTGTGTGTGTGTGTGTGTGTGTGTGTGTGTGTGTGTGTGTGTGTGTGTGTGTGTGTGTGTGTGTGTGTGTGTGTGTGTGTGTGTGTGTGTGTGTGTGTGTGTGTGTGTGTGTGTGTGTGTGTGTGTGTGTGTGTGTGTGTGTGTGTGTGTGTGTGTGTGTGTGTGTGTGTGTGTGTGTGTGTGTGTGTGTGTGTGTGTGTGTGTGTGTGTGTGTGTGTGTGTGTGTGTGTGTGTGTGTGTGTGTGTGTGTGTGTGTGTGTGTGTGTGTGTGTGTGTGTGTGTGTGTGTGTGTGTGTGTGTGTGTGTGTGTGTGTGTGTGTGTGTGTGTGTGTGTGTGTGTGTGTGTGTGTGTGTGTGTGTGTGTGTGTGTGTGTGTGTGTGTGTGTGTGTGTGTGTGTGTGTGTGTGTGTGTGTGTGTGTGTGTGTGTGTGTGTGTGTGTGTGTGTGTGTGTGTGTGTGTGTGTGTGTGTGTGTGTGTGTGTGTGTGTGTGTGTGTGTGTGTGTGTGTGTGTGTGTGTGTGTGTGTGTGTGTGTGTGTGTGTGTGTGTGTGTGTGTGTGTGTGTGTGTGTGTGTGTGTGTGTGTGTGTGTGTGTGTGTGTGTGTGTGTGTGTGTGTGTGTGTGTGTGTGTGTGTGTGTGTGTGTGTGTGTGTGTGTGTGTGTGTGAGGGGAGGGTGTGTGTGTATGTGTGTTAGTACTACACAGGGTGGTGAAATATGCCTAGTGTGGCAGCATTATGTTAATGTTAAGGTTCAAGCACTGCTTGCTCCCTCTCACTTTCAGCTGCCACCGCTGGCTAGCCCTTGTGGCGAACAGGAAAGCAACTTGCATAAGTCATCCCATGCCAGAACACAGCCTCTTCACCATCATGACTCCTGCTGTGCCTCCACGTGGCAACACACGGTAACTGGATGCCTCGTGGGCCCAGGCTAGATGAGCAGGGGATCTAGGAGTAGCAGTGGGCCCCAAAGGGATGGCGCACAGGATCACTGGCATGTGGACACGTCCTGGCACCTACCAACCACCGCCCCGCTGCCTTGCAGATTAACCTTGGCAGGTATAAGGCTGCTGGAGTAAACCCCGAACGAAAAGTCTGCGGTGGAGCCCCACATCAGGCAGACATGCTTACAGAACTCCAACAAGACCCCAACGGCAGTGTTAGCAGAAGAGGTGACCTCCATGGAAACCCAACATCTACACCGGCGGACGAAGCAATGCATGATGGACAGGCTACTAAGGCGAAACCCAACAAACTTGGCTATCAGCAGTCCATTGCAACTCTCCCTCTCCCCAGTCATTGCAACACTTGTACCACTGGATCAGGAAAAGGGAGAGCCAAGATGTGTGGTTGCAGCCTACGCTCCTGCCTCACCACATAAATCAACTAACACACAGCCATCACCCAGCTCATCATACCACTCATCATCACCAAACCCCTATACCCCCAAAAGTCCTATGGCAACGGGGACAGGCAGAGATGACTGCTGGGAGTCTCTAGTCACAACTCTGCACATGGGCGGCACAAATTAGATGGTCGTTTATGCACTTGGATCTAGGCAGCAGTGCAATCCCGTCCTGTCTGTGTGACTGAGCAGCCCTTACGAGGAGCTACTCTGCTCACCCCACAAGGGGAGGGGGTTAGAAAAGGTACCCTATACATAGCCTGCCTAAAAAAAAAAAAAAATAAAAAAAAAAACCTCACTGGGCATCCAAACCCAGTAAGGTCATCCTTATGCGGTCAAAAACACAATCAAAATCACAGATCCAAACAAAAACAAAACCATACAAATTCTTATGGTCGCTGCATGGAATGTCAGGACCCTTCTAGAAAATGGCACAAATGAGCATCCTGAAAGAAGAACTGCCCTTGTGGCAAAAGAGCTGACCAGGTATAACATCGACATAGCAGCCATCAGTGAGTCCCGGCTCCCAAATGAGGGCCAGCTCACAGAACGCAGGTCTGGCTACACCTTATTCTGGAAGGGTAAGCCTGTTGTGGAGAGATACCGCATTTATGGAGTTGGCTTTGCCATCTGCCAACGCATCCTACACAGGCTAACTGAAATGCCTATTGGGATCAACAAGCGCCTCACGAAGCTTTGGGTCCCACTGCATCACTCGCATCATGCCTTCTTCACCAGTGCATACGCCCGCAACACTGGATGCAGAGGATGACATCAAGGAGGCTTTTTATGCCGACCTCGACAGAGTGCTAACCTCTATCCCCAGAGAAGACAAGGTTGTGCTCCTTGGCAACTTCAATGCCAGAGTTGGTAGAGATGCTAACATTTGGCAGGGAACCATAGGGAGAAATGGACTAGGCAATTGTAATCCCAATGGCCAACTCCTCTGCAAGTGGGCTGCTCACAACCTCACTATCACCAATACCTTGCTTCGGCAGGCCGACAAGTTCAGGGATCCAAACACTGGCATCTCATTGACTACATCATTGTCAGATAAAGAAATTGCCTAGATGTCCTCATCACCTGTGCCATGCATGGCTCAGACCACTGTGACACTGATTGTCGACTTGTCAGACCAAGCTCTCACTTCAAGTTGCCCCATAACAGCAAAGGCAGCAAGCCTCCTGAAGAGGTTTTAATACTAAGCATCTGGAGGATCCAGCGGTAGCACGTGCTTTCAGAGAGCAACTCGAACATAGGCTTATAAACAACCCAACAGCAAACAACGTGAATCCAGTGCCGAATGGGATACTCTTAATACTGTTATGACAAAGACCTGCAGAGAGATCCTCGGCCAGTTCAAAAGAATACACCAGGACTGGTTTGTTGAAAATGATGCGGCAATCAAAGTACACATCGATGATAAACGTGCTGATTTTACTGACTGGCAGAACAACCCTCAGTCTCGGACCAAAGCTGATACCTTTCGCAAGAAGACAGCAGCCCAGCAGGAACTTCGCAATCAAAAGAACGGCTGGCTTAAAAATAAAGCATGCGAAGCACAAAAACTTGCAGATCAGCACAAGATGCACGAATTTTTAATTTCCATTAAAACATTTTATGGGCTAGTCACTAGTGGAACAGCCCCCCTCCACTCAACTGACTTTAACCACAAAATTAAAAATGCTGAAAGCCTCCTTCAGCACTGGAAAGAGCACTACCATTCATTGCTCAACCAAACACAAATGTGGATGTCCTGACTACCCAGCAGGTCCCTCAGCATCCAGAGCTGACCCACCTCAGTTATCCTCCATTCCTAGATGATGTAGTTACTGCCATCAAACAGATGAAAAATAATAAAGCCTCAGGGCCTGATGGAATCCCAGCCGAGGTGCATAAAGCAGGAGGACCTCTACTTACCAGCCGTCTCCACTCTCTCCTGGAGGATATATGGGAAAAGGAAGAAATCCCCTCAAGCTCTTAAAGATGCCTCCATTGTCAATATTTATAAGAACAAGGGGGACCGGTCATATTGTGGCAACTACCATGGGATCTCGCTGCTGTTCGTAGCTGGCAAGATTATAGGCAGTCCTCCGAAACAGACTTCTTCCTGAGGCAGAATCTCAATGGGATTTTAGACCATCACGTGGCACCATTGACATGATCCTTGCTGCCCGCCAGATACAGGAAAAGTGCAGACAAAAGCTTCGTGACCTGTGCATGGCTTTCATTGACCTAACCAAGGCCTTCGACTAGGTCAACAGGGAAGCCCTCTGGTGGACCCTCAGCCGTTTTGGCTGCCCACCAAAATTCATCACCATTGTAAGTCAACTCCACGATGGCATGAACGGCAGTATCCTGCACAACGACACCCAGTCAGAGTTCTTCCCCATTCAAACACGGGTTAAACAAGGGTGTGTACCGGCACCAACTCTCCTCTCTTTTCCATCTTCTTGGCTGCCTTCCCTACTCGTGCCAGTGCCAATTTAGCCAGCGGGGTGGACATAGAGGTCTTTTCAACATAAGACGACTCCAGGCAAGAACAAAGGTGTCAACAGCTTCCATTACTCAACTTCAGTATGGAGACGACCTCACCCTTGTTGCTCACACTGAAAGCAACCTACAGATCCTGAACACCTATGCAGACGCATATGCACACTTCGGCCTTGAGATGAATGTATGTAAGACTCAGATTCTCTTTTAACCTGCCCCTGGTTCAGACACACCTTCACCATCCATCCAGCTTAACGGTACTACACTCTCTAATACTGCCCACTTTCGGTATCTCGGCTCCCACCTGTCCACCACCGCAGATATCGATGAAGATATTCAGCATCGGATCAAATGTGCATCTCACGCCTTGGGCGGACTCAGAAATTGTGTCTTCAGCTGTAAAGAGCTGAAATTATCCACAAAGCTGCACGTATATCGAGCAGTGGTCCTGTCCACCCTACTACTGTATATGGCAGTGAGACATGGGTCACATACAGGAGGCACCTCAAGGCACTTGAAAACTTTCACCAATGTAGTCTGCGTTCCATCCTCTTAGTTCGCTGGGAAGACAA
Organism: Homarus americanus; assembly: GCF_018991925.1. Classification (NCBI taxonomy): domain Eukaryota; kingdom Metazoa; phylum Arthropoda; class Malacostraca; order Decapoda; family Nephropidae; genus Homarus; species Homarus americanus. Next base: position 25,923,291 of record NW_024713129.1, read on the forward strand.
AAGAACAAATGCAAGATTCTTGCCGACACCAATTGTAGTAGCATCGAGGCTACCATTATCCATGAACAACTACGTTTGACTGTCCATGTTACCAGCATGGACAACAGTAGACTGCCAAAGCAGCTAATTTATAGTCACCTAACGAATAGTAAACGTAACGCTGGCGGGCAATTGAAAAGGTATAAGGATAGTCTTAACCCTTTGGCCCCGGGTGACGTTCCAGAACTTCCGCTTATTTTCCCGCCATTTTTTTTTTAATTATTTTTGGAAATGTTGATTTTTTTTTCTCGATTTAACCCCGCGTGGGGGGTACTGCCGGCAGCACCCTAACCCGGGGCTTAATGGTTAAGACAAACCTGAAAAGGTGCCAAATCGACCCCCTCACCTGGGAGTCGATTACTCCACGTTGTAACGCTTGGAGGAGCACCACACGGGAAGGTGTCAATATTTTCAAGTTAGCCCAACTGCAAACCGAGGCAGATAAGCGCCAACATCGGAAAGTCGCTGCCACCGCCCCTCCCACAGTAAATGGAGCCCTCCACATGTGCAACTTGTGTGGATAACGCTGTGGGTCCTGTATCAGGCTCTTTAGTCACCTCAAAACTCACTAACCTAGGTGACATCCCTAATAACCCGTATCATTTTACCATAGCAGGATGATCGTCACACTCAATTCCAAGTGACAGGAAAGTAGTAGTAGTAGTAGTATCAGACCTCTATATAATAAACAACAAGGCTCTAAGAGGTGATACCATCTTACAGTCAACCGAGGGAACAACACAAATAGGGTACCACCCAAATGCCAGCAAGTCCTTCCTCATCGTGAAGCCAGAACATTATGAACGGGTAATGGAGGCGTTTGGCGGAAGTGAGGTCAAAATAACAAAGGACGGCCAAAGACATCTAGGCACAGTAATTGGCACTACGGACTTCAAGACAGAGTACGTAGCGGGAAAGGTGAATGAGTGGGTTAGTAAAATCCAAGCTCTGTCTGAGATTGCTAACACAGAGCCACATGTGGCTTTTGCTGCATTCACCCATGAAGTCAAGCATTATTGGAACTACCTGATGCGTACTATCCCTGATATCGGACCCCTCCTCCACCCTCTGGAAGAAACTCTCAGTGTCAATTTCATTCCCAATTTAGTGAAACACCCCCTCTTAACCCCAGCAGAAAGATCACTTCTTGCACTTCCATCAAGATTGGGAGGTATGAGACTAACCAATCCAGAGGAGATTGCTGCCACCGAACATCAAAATTCACTTAAGCTCACAGCAGCCCTCACGGACCACATAATAGCCCAGAACGCAACAGGGGAGGTGGATACCAGTGAAGTAAACAAGTTTCGTAGGTCCATTACGGCAGAACGACAGCACTGCCAAAATGATAAGCTGCAGCAACTGTTGCTACAGGTACCAGAAAATTTGAAAAAAAGTAGCTATAGCGCAGGAGGTGGGCGCCTCGAACTGGTTAACTACGTTACCGATAAGGGCAAATGGTTTCAGTCTCAATAAACAAGAATTTACAGATGCCATTGCTCTAAGGTTTGGTTGGCCAGTAGAAGGTTTGCCCTCCCAATGCGTGTATGGCTCTTCCTATGATGTCGATCACGCCATGGTGTGCAAGAAAGGGGGCTTCATATGCATGAGACATGATGAAATAAGGGACCTCACAGCAAATATGTTGAAGGAAATCTGCCGGGATGTCATGGTAGAACCGACCTTCCTTCCTTTGGACGGTGAGATCTTCCAACATAAGACTTCAAACACATCTAACGAAGCCCGTGTTGACGTCAGTGCTCGAGGATTCTGGATGCCGGGACAGCGAGCCTTCTTCGACATCAGGATTTTTTATCCCATGGCCACATGTCACCGTAACCTACCTCTCGATGCTGCACACAGGAGGAACGAGAACGACAAGATAAGGGCATATGGGGAGAGAATTCAAAACGTTGATCAAGGCAGCTTCACTCCTCTAGTGTTCACAACCTCTGGTGGGATGGGACCAAGTGCAAGATGTTTCTACGCCAGACTCGCGGAGGTGATCTCCGAACAGAAGCAGCAGCCCAAAAGTTATGTTACAGCCTGGATGAGATGTCGACTGTCTTTCTCTCTCCTTCGGTCGGCTTTGCTCTGCCTCAGGGGAACGAGAGCTTCTGCCCCAATTCCGACAACTGCTGCAGATATCGACTATGAGGCTACAGTCACTGAATGCCGCATAGATCTGCGGCTCAACTAATTTAACACAGATAGAATAGCTACTTATGTATTAGGATATTTAATATTAAGGTAATGAATGGCGGCGAAGGTGTGGCTATTTGGGGGAGGCTGGAGGCCACGTCTAAAAAAAAAAAAAAAAAAAAAAATAGTAGTAGTAGTGCGTGCGTGTGTGTGTGTGATACGCGGAAGAGGTGACGTCACCACCATGGGAACCCAATGACTACACCAGCGGATAAAGGCAATGCCTGATGGACAGGCTACTAAGGCGAAACCCAACAAACTGGGCTATCAGCAGTCCATTGCAACTCTCCCTCTCCCCAGTCGTTGCAACACTTGCACCACTGAATCAAGAAAAGGGAGAGCCAAAATATGTGGTTGCAGCCTGCACTCCTGCCTCACCACATAAGTCAACTCACACGCAGCCATCATCCAGCTCATCATACCACTTATCATCATCAAAACTCCACCTTTATGAGTCCCCTAAGCCTCAAAGGGGACATGTAATGACAATCAGGCTAGTTCTTAGTGATGTGGAAAGTGTTGTTTAATTGTGTTGTACTGTTAGTGGAATTCTAGGATTTTTTTTTTCTTCTGTGATACATTGGGTGTCCAAGTGGCCAGGAACCTATCCCATTGAACCATGTTATAATGAACCTGATTTGCGATAATTTTGACCTGCGATTGTGTTTTCAGCAACTTAACCCCATCTCAAATAGAGGTTTACCTGTAGAGTACTGCACAACACAAATTGTATGCAAAAATCAGTATCGAGCAAGGAACAACCTTCTATAAAGGCAGCAGAATATAAACTATGAGCTCGAGCCAACAACCTAAGTTACCCAAGCAGTTAGCCCACCCACACGTCTGGCACATGGGGACATGTCGGAGCATGAAGCAATCTCTCAAAATTCCCAGAAAAGTTTTTCTGATTCCTGGAACAGAGAATTTTATTATAATTTTTCTTGAAAATGCTTTTGATTTCTTCCCTGGAAACTCGTTCCCATGCCCGGACTAGAGAGAGTTTTAACGGAATTTCCTGGAAGGTTCAAAATTCATTCCAGTTATTGGAGAGTTCTGGCTAACGGGGAGATTACTTATATAATGATTTGCTTACCGCTCAACTGCCATATTCTTCAACAAAGTATCTGGAAAATCTTTCACGATGTTGGGATCTTGTATGTTATATGAAAATCTGTTGGTAGATTCCTGAAAAAATAAAATAAATCCATAAATAAAAGATACACATTTGTCATCAACAGTGGCTATATACTTATCATGTTGCAGGTAAACAAGAATTAGACATGTGAAAAATATTGAAAGCCTAGCAATCATAAACTGATAATGAGAAGTTAAAAAAGAAAACAGGGAAAGATATCCGAGTACAGCTGCCATCATATAACTGGTGGCATTATACCTTTATTTTCCTTAGTATAGTGTGTCCGGTCTTAAAATATCAATTACCGTATATCTCGGCCTACAAGACGGAATATGAAAAAAAAAAAAAAAAAAATCAGCCCAAAGTTAGGGGGTCGTCTTAAGCACCAGAGATAAAATTCTTACCTCTTAAATATTGCGGTTTAGCGTGTCAAAAGTGGTGATGGAAACATGGTAAACCACTCACAAGGTCCTACCACTAATTATTTTATACTGAAACTTACGTTTGGGAAGCTGGATTAAAATGAAGATTACCGGTATATTAAAATAATAAAAATTTATTATAAACCTGTCTAACATACCGTAAAAGAACAATATACCCCGGTAATAAACACAGCTGCTATCATCACCCCCACCCCCCCCATTTGCCAGTGACAAGAAAGGGAAAGTGACCTTGACTGTGACCGCCTGTGGCTATTTTTAGCTGTCCTTGTGTTCGTCCTTGTGTTCGAGGTGGTCAGTAATGCATATCTGTATATTTACTGATCATAATACTTAGCTCCTATAAATAATTCATTTAAAATTTATTTTTTTACAAAGAATATTCAGTAAATGACTGCGTTAATTCTTGACACTACCGACAGTGGTAAATTTTGGATATAAATGATGAACAGAAGTCACGTCATGGATTCGGAGTTTGGTCCTTAATGGTCACCATAAATGTCTGGTCAACTTCACCTACCAGGTATAATGGTAGCCTCCCTTTTTTGCAAAACAAGTATATAAATTAAAGAAAATACTTGCAGTGTGTTTAATATATTACAGTACAGTCAACCCTCACTTACGCGGTTAATGTAACCCACAGGGTACCGCGGAAAGTGAGTAACACGTAAAGTGAATAACATAACATATGGGATTAAATGAAATAGAGACCAGCTGACCCCCAAACTCCACTTTTTCCCGACACAATACCTATGTTCTAGTAAAAATAACATCTTAATTTTATGATGGTACATGGACACAATTAATACTTAAGAGAAATAGAGAAATACAGTCGCCAAATTAATGTCCATTCAAATAATGGACTCAACTCCCTCTCCCTCTTCTCACACTACACTCGCTGGCTCTTCCCTCTCTGAGAAATTTTGGGGGGAAAACCAGGTATAGTAATAAATAATACCTCAAACTAAAGTTAGGATAATATAATTGACATTGCTGGATTCCTTGTAAGACCAGGAATATTTTGAATACAAATGTCATATATTTTGCACAAAAGATAACATATTTACTCAGAGGAAACATTATATCTAAAATTTGTATGTCTAATGCAAAATCTATGATGTTTATATTCAAAATGATCATCAAATTGTAAGAATTCCAGCAATGTAAATTATATTCTGGCCGGGTAATTTGTATGAATTTTATGAGCTAAAACAAATATCTTCAGTTAATAAAAAAAAAATATTCTTCACGACACTATCTGTCAATCAAAGTACCCCATCTTCCAACCGCCAGATGGTCGGTGTCCCAACCCTCCCCCCCACCCCCCACCAATCCTCCCTTCAAGAGAAAGGTTGGGTGAAAAAACTAGATTTTAACATTTAGTATTAAATAATACCTCAGATTAAAGTTAGGATAATATAATTGACATTGCTGGATTCCTTGTAAAATCAGGGATATTTTGAATATAAATGTCATATATTTTGCACAAAAGATAACATATTTACTCAGAGTAAACATTATATCTAAAATTTGTATGTCTAATGCAAAATATATGATGTTTATATTCAAAATGATCATCAAATTGTAAGAATTTCAGCAATGCAAATTATATTCTGGCCGAGTAATTTGTATGAATTTTATGAGCTAAAACAAATATCTTCTTAATAAAAAAAAAAATATTCTTCACACATGCCAGATGGTCGGTCGGCGGTCCCTCCCTCCCCCCCACCCCCCACCAACCCTCCCTACCAGATAAATGTGTGGGAATTCCAGACTGTTTACCTTTTTAGTAATAAATAATAAATCAGACCAAAGTTAGGATAATATAATTGACATTGCTGGATTCCTTGTAAGACTAGGAATATTTTGAATATAAATGTCATATATTTTGCACAAAAGATAACATATTTACTCAGAGTAAACATTATATCTAAAATTTGTATGTCTAATGCAAAATCTATGATGTTTATATTCAAAATGATCATCAAATTGTAAGAATTCCAGCAATGTAAATTATATTCTGGCCGGATAATTTGTATGAATTTTATGTGCTAAATAAAAAAATTATACTTCACCAGCGTAAAGGGGTACACCCACCACGGAATGTGAGCATCCTGGGTTCTGGCAGGGCACCGCGTAAACGCGGAATGTGGGACCGCGTAAAGTGAGGGTTGTATGTATGTATGTGTGTATATATATATATATATATATATATATATATATATATATATATATATATATATATATATATATATATATATATATATATATATATATATATATATATATATATATATATATATATATATATATATATATATATATATATATATATATATATACTGGAAGTTCAAAGCAGTCAAATGTCAATAAGAGAGTTGGTGAAGGGGTAAGAACACCATTTTACATCTTGCAGAATCTGTCAACTTTTACCACCTTTTGGACTCAGAGCTTTTCTAGAAGTTTCTCCTCTGAGTATCAGAGCAGCTCTTTGAGAATACCACCCCTCAATATTGGTTCAAGGCAGCATGCACAGTACAGGAGACTGGGGCACCAAATATCTCTGAAAGGGTACTGAATCGAAAACTCTCCTCCAGGGAGGAGACCTAACCTGGTAAGATCTCACAGGCAGAAGCATCATGGAGTGTGCCAGGGCCAGTGGGCCTCCTGCGACTCTTTTATTTAGGTACAGGGTATTTATCAGGACCCAGAGCCTGAGAGGGCTCTAATGTTGCAATTGATGATCCAGAGGAGTGTCCAGGCATGGGTGCAGGATCGTCAGGGGGATAATCTGGCCAGCCAAAGGCATTTGATTCTTCCATAAAAAAAAAAAAAAAAAGCTTCACTACCCCTACTCACCCCCACCCACCATGGATCCCATAAAGGGGAAGTGAATGCTAGAGATAAGACCGTGATGACCCCAGGGGTACTGGAGGAGTATACGTGGGTTACCACCAGGGGGCCAAAATAGCAGCTCCTGAACCGAAGGAGTGCCAGAGCCACTGAAGCCTAGTTGATCTTAGCCACATTGGTACCAGCCAATTGACTTGATTGGGTCCAACCAAGTCACCCGTCTAGCTGGAATAAGGGACCAAAGGGATGTGTTGCTGGCCACTGGGTGCAGCATGTGGTATTGCTCAATTGATTGACTGTGGCAACGCAACAGCTTAGGTCATAGGTCACCGAATTAAAGTAAGGGCTTAAAAGCTTAAAATCAAATAATGCAAAGAAATAACATAATAAATAACTTAGAACTTTCGTAAAAACCATTTAAATGTTAATAAATAAAACTAAAAAATTGAGTAGATGGCCAGCTTCCTCCACAAAGGAGAGGACGTCCCCTCTCATGCTACAGACTCCCCCAGTATAAAGAGAATAAGACCCCAAGCACTGGGAGCGTTGTTTACACCAAAAATATTGGTCAATCTCAAGGACTCCTGTCTCCCAGCACAGCAAACACATGGAAGAGTAATCCAGCTCAGAAATTCAGCCAGTCTGTTGTCAAAGCCAGAAGCAGGATAGGAGCCATTTTATCTGAACCCTCCCAGGTAACCTACCCAGTTTGGGAAACCCTTCCCCTCCCCCAAGGAGAAAAGAATCATCGGGACTCACAAGACCCCCACCACAACAAGGTGGCTCCCACTTGATCAAGCACCACAGCTGGGCCGTGAATTTTGTCAAAACACCTTGGAGTATGAATGTAATTTATCACAAGTCTGTGAATAAATGAGCTTATAAAAGAAAATTTAACATGAGCAATAATATATTTAATGAAAAATTTACTTACAATAACTTTTTTCTTGAAGACAGATTTTTCCCCCTCTAACTTTGTGAGCATTGTTGTAAAAATTGCAGCTTTGTCAGGAGAAAGTTCAATTCCATTAAGCCGTGCTTCAAGGAGGAATTTACGTACAACTCGCCTCTGGGCCTCATTCAAGTTTTTGTCCGAGACGTATATTTCCTGTAAATAAATATGAGATGTTACAAAGGTTGCATTAATATGGTTATTATTAAATATCCTGAATATGAAAGGAATTACTCCTTGTACACATGGAATGTACATAAAGCATCCAACAAATATTAATAATGAGGAGCTAAAGCAGACAAGTAGAGACTGTTACCACGAGAAAGTAAGTGAGTACAGTATACAGATCGTTATGGTGTAAAACAGAAATACTATGCAGTGTTGATAGCAGTACCAGAAAATAACTTCAGAAGCTGTCCTATCTAAGCCTGTACAATAACACACATGGTTAAATTCAAATCTTTATGATCATCACTTTCTACTTGCTGTTCAAGTACCAACTAGAGTGCACTGACCTGGCAGTTCATTTCCAAACCTCTATAATTAATTGTGAAGGTCAGCAAAAAAAAAAAAAAAGAGAGAGAGAGAGAGAGAGAGAGATATATATTTTTTTTAATGTGGCCTCCAGCTTCCCCAATAGCCACACCATCGCTGCCATTTTATTACACTAAAATTAAATAGCCTAATAGAAAAGTAGCTACCCTAGCTGTGTTGATTGAGTTGAGCTGCAGATCTATGCAGCAGTCAGTGACTGTTGCCTCATAGTCAATGCCTGCGGCCGTTGTCGGCTTTGGGGCCGAAGATCTCGTTCCCCTGAGTCAAAGCAATGCAGACCTAAGCAGAGAGGACAGTTGAAATCTCAACCAGGCTGTAACGTAACTTCTGGGCTGCTTCCGTTCAGATAACACCTCCGCGAGTCTGGCATAGAAACATCTTGCACTTGGTCCCATCCCACCAGAGGTGTGAAACTGCCCTGATCAACATTCAGAATTCTCTCCCCATATGCCCTGATCTTACCATTCTCGTTTCTCCTTTGTGCAGCATTGAGAGCTAGGTTACGGTGATATGAGGCCATGTGATTGAAAATCCTTATGTCAAAGAAGGCCCGCTGTCCACGCACCTAGAATCCTCAAGCAATGACATCCACATGGGGTTCATTGGATGTGTTTGAAGTCTTGTGACAGTGGTTCTCACAGTCCAATGGAAGGAGGGGCATTTCAACCGTGACAGATTTCCTTCAGTAAATTTGCTGAGATCCCTTACTTCTTCATGCCTCATGCATACGAAGCCCTCTTTTTTGCATACCATGGCATGGTCAATGTCAAAAGATGAGCAACACATGCATTGGGAGGGCAAACCGCCTACTGGCCAACCATACCTTAGAGCAATGGCATCTGTGAATTCTTGTTTATTAAGGATGAAGCCTTTTGCCCTTATCGGTAACATTGTTGGCCAGTACGAGGCGCCCACCTCCTGCGCTATAGCTCCATTTTTTTCCAGTTCTTTGGAAATTGCTGCAGTAGTTTTTTGCAGTTTATCACTTTGGGTGTGCTGCCGTTCTGTCGTAAAGGACCATCGAATCTTGTGTAATTTGTTGGTATCCACCTGACATGCTGTATTCTGAGCTAATATTTGCTCAGTGAAGGTTGCCGTGAGCTTGACAATGAGTTCTGATGTTCTGTGGTGGCAAGTTCCACTGGATTAGTCAATCCCATTCATCCCGGTCTCGGTGGTTGTGCAATGAGTGACCTTTCTGCAGAGGTTAAATAAAGGTTTTTCACTAGAGTTGGGATAAATGTGACCTTGATGGCTTCTTCCAGACGGTGGAGGAGGGGTCCGATATCAGGGATAGCGTGCATTAGGTAATTCCAGCGATGCTTGACTCCATGGGTGAGTGCCGCAAAAGCCGCAGGTGGCTCTGTTATAGCAATATCAGACAGAGCTTGGATTTCCTTCACCCTCTCCTTAACCTTTCCCGTTACGTACACGGTCTTGAAGTCATTCGTGCCAGTTACCACACCTAGATGTCATTAGCCGTCCTTTGTTATTTCTACCTCACTTCCATTGAACACCTCCATTGCCCGTTCATGGTGTTCTGGCTTCACAATGAGGAAAGACTTGCTGGCATTTGGGTGGTACCTTACTTGTGAACCTTGTGATGTCACCAGGTCCCACCACTTTTTGATGTCCTCCACTTTTCCTGCTCCTGTTAGATCATCAGCGTAAGCCACTTGTTTGACCTCGGTTGTTTCATACTTTATTGTATGTTGGAGCATGGATAGGTCTAGTGCGCACATTGCCATGGCGGCAGGGTCCCCCTGCGTTGTTCCCTCATTTGACTGTATGGTGGCATCTCCTCTTAGGGCCTTGAAGCTTGTTATATAGAGGTCTGATGGGTTCCTATAAGTGTTTTCAACATACATTGCAAAGCTTGGACACTTGATCTTGATGTTGTGCAGTGTAGCCTTGTGGTTAACTATGTTGAATGCATTGGAAGCGTCAACCAGGAATAATGCTTCACAACCCCACCACCCAAATATCTTTCTCATGGCGTGAATGGCAGCTTCCCCTCCAGTCTGGTGGCCAGCACATACTTGCAGGTTCCCTGCAGCTGCCCTGACACCATCTTTTACCACCTCCTTTATACATTTTCCATTGATCCGTCTCAGCACTTCCCCTACTCCTGTAAGCCTACATCCTGGATTTTTATCCAGGGGAATGAGGCGGCAGGCCGTCAGTGCATGGAGGTGGTGGCAGCACGAGGTTGCTAGCTTTCTTACAAGGGCGGCGATGGCATTGCAGAGATCACTTGCTACAGCACCATACTTGTTAGTGTTGAGGATGACTCTCCAACCATCTGCATCCAGGCCTGAAGGGCCAGCTCCTCCCTGAGTTTTCAGTACCTTTTTCCATATCATCCCTCTTGTTATTTTCTTGAACAGGACAGCATTTGGAGGGATATAGGCACCCTGGAATCTGATGTCTTTCTCTGCACTTGCGGGGTGGATGTTTTTACTTCAGTTGCTGTAATGTCTCTCTGTTTATTGGCAAAACACCACCGGAAGATTCCTCTGTGAGAGATCTTACCACCGAGGACACTTTTCCCTCACTCATCTTGTTACCAAATTTTATGGCAACATTCTCAGTGTTCTGCTTTCAGTCTGCTATGAATTTTAGCCTCTCCTGCAGTGTTCTTGCTTTGCATAGATCTTCAAGGGCTCATTTATGCCACATTGGCAATCTCCTATTCATTGCTGCCACATTTTCTTGCACTTAGACCTTGCATGTGTCCTTTGACAGCATAGATGGGGTATTATGGCCAGTATTTGAAGAGCTAATGGGGCCAGGGGGGGGGGGAGTTGTGAGTGTTATTGATTATATATGAGGCAAGTCGTCTCCTGGATCATTTCTTTGGTGGCTGCACACTTGGGTGGTTCAAAGAGGTTAGCTGGCGACCACCTGACAACTTCTGAGTAGGTTTCTTTACCCCATTTATCTGCATTTTCCATTGATATGCCATTCCAATGTGGTGGCTGTCTGTCATTCACCTCGTGGACATCTCCTAATGTGGGAGCAGCATTTATGGGCACTACATTTTCAGACTGAGTTGACTCACTGCTATCATTCAGTGTCCAGGCGATATCCACTGTTTCCTCCTGTGATGGCTCCCTGCCCTGCTCAGTGTGAATGACAAGGGTGAGGTCGTCTGCATACTAAAGCTCGGTAATGGAAGCTGCCAACACCTTTGCTCTTGCTTGGAGGCATCTTATTTTGAAACGACCCTTCATCCGGTACTCGATGTCCACCCCACCGGCTAAATTGGCACTGGCATGAGTAAGGAAGGCAGTCAAGAAAATGGATAAGAGAGTTGGTGCCAGTACACACCCTTGTTTAACCTCTGTTTGGGTGGGGAAGAACCCAGACTGGGTGCCATTGTGCAGAACACTTCCGTTTATGCCATTGTGGAGTTGCCTGACAATGGCGATGAATTTTGGTGGGCAGTCAAAACGGCTGAGTGTCCACCAGACGGCTTCCCTGTTGACCGACTAGAAGGCCTTGATTAGGTCAATGAAAGCGATGTAAGGTCACGACGCTGTTCTCTACAGTTTAACTGTATCTGGAGGGCAGCAAAGATCATGTCAGTGGTGCCACGTGATGGTCTAAAGCCACATTAAGATTCTGGGAGGAAGTTTTGTTCCTCAGGAAGAAGTATATTTAGGATGACTCAGGCGATAATCTTGCCAGCTACGAACAGCAGTGAGATCCCACGGTAGTTGCCACAGTCTGACCGGTCTCCCTTGTTCTTATAAAAATTGACAATGGAGGCATCTTTAAGAGCTTGAGGGATTTCCTGCTTTCCCATATATTCTCCATGAGAGAGTGGAGAAGGCTGGTCAGGAGAGGTCCTCTTGTGTGCATGTGTGTGTGTGTAGAGGGGGGGGGGCAGAGATACCCTCCACCTCCTGGGACATTCAATACTTTACAAAGCCTTACCATTTCCATTTCTTAAGGTCAATATAATAATAAAATAGCATGAAAATAAGTGAAAATGCAATGCGAGCATACAGTATACAAGAACAATATAAACATAAAATGCCAACTAGGCTAGGCAATGAAACAGTCTTCTGGCTGCGGCCTGATGTCCTAAAGATATCAACTATAGAGAAGGGATTTTCTGCCTCTTTGAATCCTTCACGGTGGAAACGTTGAATCATTAGCATTGGGGATTTAAGCCTGGGTTGAAGCATATGACCCTGATGTGGAGATACTACACAAGGGCTTCACTGTTCTGATAAAAGGTTACAAAAATGATGAGGATACAATTCTAAATACTGTATAATAATTCACAATTCAATATCAACTTACCTTGCATGCCTCATAGATTGGAAAACTTTGAAACTTGTGTACTCGGGCTTTTCTTGCTCTCTCGTGAATCTTAAGATAGGCAGTGGTATTCATTTCATGATTTTTAACTGTGTAAAGAGTTTTTACATTACTCCAAGCAGTGTTCAGCGGAGACTCTAACTGGTCCAGCTCTCCTACAATATTATCAAATGTTTTTGGCTCCTTTGGATCTGCAAGACAATAAAACATATGAATTCATACTTTACAACCTTTCAATTGGTAGTACCAGTAATAACGATAAGGAGAGAAAACATTCAAAAGGACAAAATGAAGGAAAACATAAAGTGGTGTAGAATGGATTGGGGTGCAGATCTACACAGCTCATTAGAAAAATGGATGACTCTTTACAAGTACAGTACAGTAAAACTTCCCTAAGTCAGACTATATAGAGATTAAGCCAGTTCAACTTAACCAAAAGTCTGACTCAGAGGTAATAACCTTTATAGGTACCCCTTATTGTCAAAAATGTTGTCTAAAATCTTACCAAAACCTAAATTAATTAAATATACAAGCTATATTAAAAGAAATAACAACTTAAATACAGGGGGCCCCCCCAAATTCGCGGGGGCTAGGTTCACAAAATGGCTGCAAATCGCCAAACCCGAAAATAACATTTGCTGGGGGGGGGGGGGAATTTTTTACTTGTGTACAAAGAAATGTATATTCCCTTTATGTGTTTGCCCTTAGGACAATTATTTCTTTTACATATACAGTACAGTCAGTCCTCGACTTACGGCGGGGTTAGGGACCGACGACCAGGTCGTAAGTCGAATTGGTCATAAGTCAAAAATGCGAAAATAATACATAGAAAATCTAAAATGGTGTCTCGTTTTCTTCTCAGCACCACGAGAACTCTCACTTTTATGCTTGTCAGCCATTTTAAAGGGAATTACAAGCAAAAATTTTGTCAGTACACAGCGCGATCACTAACGTCAGGGCTCGAAAATAGGTAATTTGAAAAATGTTTTATACGACAGCGGCAGTCGTATGTCCGGGTGGTCGTAAGTGGAGTAGGTCGTAAGTCGAGGAGTACCTGTAGTATTATATATATGTGTGTGTGTGTGTGTATGTGTGTAGACATACACACACACACACACACACAAAACACATACAAATAAATAATAATTGGAAAATCCTCTGACAAATAATCATAAGCAAATTTATTAAAAATGTGACAGTCTACCCTCAAGTCTGTGCTCTATTAATAAAGTACTGTGATAGAGCACGGACTTGAGGGTAGACTGTCATATTTTTCATAAATTTGTTTCTGATTATTTGTGAGAGGATTTTCCAATTATTATATATTTGTATGTGTTTAGTGTGTGTGTGTGTGTGTGTGTGTGTGTGTGTGTGTGTGTGTGTGTGTGTGTCTACACACACACACACATATTTACAATTCAGGTAAAAGAAATTACTGTCTCTAGAACGAATTGCTCCCTGTAGCAGCAGCAAAAATGCCAGCAACTTTAAAACTGCCCACAGACATTCTTGGGTACATCCAGGGTGTCATCCGCAAATAACCAAGAATAGCAAAGTAAAATTCCGCAAACTTGGGGGCATAGTGTAATAACAACTGAACCTTCCTGGGCATTTACCTTTTCCTACAATACTGTATTACACCAAACTTAATTACACTACTGTACAGGGGTAAACTTAGTTATACTAAACTTAAATTTAATCATTTAAATCACCGTTGGATGCCATTCTATTATCGAACAAGCACGATGGTTGGTGTTGCATCACACAGTCGGTTACAACTCGGCTAAGTCCCAAAAATGCAAATCTAGACTACAGTACAGGTACTCCTCGACTTACGACCTACTCGACATACGACTACCCAGACATACGACCGCCTCAGTTGTACCAAAAAAATTTCAAATTATGTACGCATTTTCCAGCACCGAAACATTTCCGTCCCGTATGAGAGGTGGCGTGGGCTGGGCCGCCTCGTGGTGTACAGCGTCCACGCCATAGCACGTTCAGTTGGTGTTTGGCCGTCGTTGTTGTCGGTAGTGATAGCGCTGTGTACTGACAATATTTTAAATATTTTCGGATCTAATTCCCTTTAAAATGACTGGCAAGCGTAAAAGTGAGAGTTCTGGTGGTGCTCAGAAGAAACAAATGGCAGAGGCATTTGCTACTATTAATAAGGGGGTGCAAATGTTTGACGAAATGGATCAAAATGTTGAGCGTTTTGCAAAAGTTGACAGAATGATCCAAGATGCACTTGCTTGCTACAGGGAGATTTACAATGAAAGGAAAAGGCAAACTGTTCAGTCTAAATTGGACATTCGGTATATTTTAAGAAGTCCCCCATTGCTGTCTCCTCATGCTCCACCAGTGCTGCCTCTTCACTCCCTAAAGATGATCCAATACCTCCAACAAACAGGTATGTTAGCCTGTCTGAAGAAAGCGACATTGATGACCCACCCAGTCCTGTCTCCTCCTCTGCTTCATCCAATTAATGTAGTCTCCATGTTTAATTAAAAAATTATTGGGGCCCCGTGTGTATTCAGCTGACTACATTAAAGGTACAGTAAGTGCACAGTAACACTTTATTCATTTTTCATTATTGATTACTTTTACTATACTGTATTTCATTTTAGATTTTCTATGTATTATTTTTTTTGCATTTTCGACTTACGACCTGGATTTGGGTCCCTAACCCCGTCGTAAATCGAGTACTGCCTGTACGTAAAAAAAAAGTCAGTTGCTTTTATAATGTTATTACTGTGCTTCAACAACTAAGGTCTTTAAGCACATAACAAGATTAATAAAACACTATTACATCAACAATGAAAAAATATGAGAGCTACAATTCTCTGGGTTGAAAATCAGACATAAGTCTGGTTGTCAACACCTGTTTTCACTGAGATGATTGTTACATACTGCAAAGTGTTGCATGTAAGTAATCACAGAATTTTACAAATGAATAAAGAGAAAACTGTATACTGTGCAGTACTGTACTATAGAGATAGGATTGAGGTATATTGTGTGTGGGAGAAGAGAGTGTATCTGGTAGCAGCAGGCGGGTTGTAGCAAGGGTGCATGGCTCTCACCCAATCCTTTACCCAGTGTCCCTTCGACACGTCTTTATGCAATTTCACCCTAATTCTCAAATTATTTAGGTTCATTTGGAGCAAACTGATAAAATATTATCATAAAATAATTAGCCGGTAACTTTCTTTAAAAAGAATTCCGGCCGTTTGTTTACAAAGCGCTAACAACTGATCGTCCAAGCTCCCTTACCGGCACTCTCTCTCATGCTTACCACAACATGTCTTAAGTACTGAGAAAATTTTATTGAACTGTACTATATTTATCAGCACTTAATAAATAATATAGTAGTGTATTTATCATCAGTTAGTAAATAATATTGTACTAGTGTATTTATCAGCAGTTAGTAAATAATATTGCAGTACAGTATATCAGTAAATAATATTGTAGTGTATTTATCAGCAGTAAGTAAATATAGTAACATTGCAGTGTATTTATCATCAGTTAGTAAATAATTTTGTAGTGTATAATACATCTACATATTCCCTGGTTATTCATTAATCAGTTGTCTAGATATACAGTATTTTCTCGATTTAATGAACTAATTCGAGCCACCTGTTCGACAAATCAAAATTTTCGCTAAATTGAGCTTTCAGTCAACTAAGTATACACCCTACCTCCACCTGACATTGCATCAGGTCAGGTCAGGTCTCCCCTCAAAATACTGTAGCTTTCATCTTTATTCAAGACATCTTCAGAGGCAACTGAATTTACAGGGATGGATTGTCAGGTCAATCTTTCTTGGGTGGGAGATTAGTGGGTTTCATGACCTGAAGATATCTTGAATAAAGTCAAAAGCTACAGTATTTTGAGGGGAGACCTGACCTGACCTGAATTCAATGTCAGGTGGAGGTAGGGTGGGGGATTAGTTGTCTCATATTACTGACCTTCTAATTGAACATCAGGTCACCCTTTCTTGGGTGGGAGATTAGTGGGTCTCATGACCTGAAGATGTCTTGAATAAACACAAAACCTAAAGTACTTTTAGGGATATTGTGATAAGTAAGAGTATAATGAGCAAAGTAGTATCCTTTTAACATTATGTGACATCACATTTTAAAATATGGAGTGAGAAAGCAGGTGTGGGAAATTAAAGCGAGGGAGTGGAAATAAGTGTTGTCAAGTGCTCGACAGCTATTTAACTCGCTACCACGCAGTCACACACATGCAAATTTGCCATATAGTGCGACCCTCACTGCTCATGCTTTCTGTTTTAATTCCCTTGTTCGGGGTGTGTAAGTGGTGTTGGAATGTGTGTGTCCTGTGGGCCTCAGAAATGTGATTTTGGAATTGAAAATTTTAAAACTTATCTCGTGCACGAGAGGGTTAATAAGCTCAAATTATTACAGTAACATCTTTACAAATTAATAAATAACAAATTAAAAATATTTTGCCCAGTCAGTATAACAGAGACAGACAACCTTTTTAGGGGTGCACGGTCAGTTTCTACCAGTCTCCAGTCTCTATACGTATACAGAACTAAACAAAGAATTTATTTTAAATACTCTATCATTTGATACCATATCCTGACCACTGGGGCTATTTATACAGACTTTTTCCTGTGAAAAATCCATAATTTTAAGCACAGTATTACTGTACTCACTTTGTACTCAAATGTACTAAGCCAAAGGACTCAAATTTTTATCTTTTGTGCAAACTAGGAGATGTTTAAACTCAAATTAATCACTATATTGCAACGATTCCAGTAATGCAAGTTATATTCTGCTAAGTCATGTCTGTGACATTTTATAAGCGAAAAACTTTAAGCCTAAAATCCTCTTCACCCCATTAATCCTCATCACCCACCATCATCTGCCTCCCCTGCTGGCTGGGAAGAGGGGGGAGGGTGTTGAGAGCTAGGACCAATGCACAGTTATCAGTTGAGGGGTCAGGAGGGACTCAAGGATTATAAAAGACAGGGAGTTTAAGTTGCTTCCTTATAAAATGTCACTGACTTGACTTAGCAGAATATAATTTGCAATTCTGGAATTCTGGCAAGATGGCAATTAATTTGAGTATAAACATTCCACATTTTGCAATAGACATAATAATTTTAGTAATTAACTTAGTACATTTGAGTACAGGCTGTGATAATTTATGCGTTGTGG
Source organism: Homarus americanus (assembly GCF_018991925.1). Classification (NCBI taxonomy): domain Eukaryota; kingdom Metazoa; phylum Arthropoda; class Malacostraca; order Decapoda; family Nephropidae; genus Homarus; species Homarus americanus. The sequence goes on from NW_024713129.1 coordinate 25,940,982, forward strand.
TTGTTGTTCACTGATGAGTTGTCTAAGTGCAAAAGTAGCCAAATCGAGTCATTATGTATAAATTAATTTTAAAATAGAAATTATAAAGTAAAATGTTATAAGACAATACTAGTTTAGTAGTGCTGTTGACGTGTGTGCTGTGTAAGTGTCTTGGCATGTCACCTTACTTTTCCCACCCACGCACCAACCATATGAAGGTACATCTGACATGGTGCTGGGATCCTTTGCCCATAGGCCCAGAGCAGAAAGGTTTGGAGTGATTTTCTCACCATTTTCTCAGATTTTCCGGTAATTGCTTTATATCATTATTTATTGTTTTTATATATTTAGTATATTTGTCGTCGGCTGAAGTAGGTTTTACTGTATCATGTGTCTGAGGTGCCTCCTTAGGTGTGAACGTATTAACAGAATTAATCTTGAATTAGAGAACTAATTCATTAAAATCGAGTGAAAAAAAATAAATAAATAAAAATGCCATCATCTAAATAAAGAGTTCGTTATATTGGATTCCTTTAAATCAAGAGTAAGCAAATCTAGCCACCATGTATCACTCAAAGGTAATAAACAACATTGTTAGGAAGCTACTGTATATCCACTTAAAATTTTATTGGTGAAATGACGGCATCAAGCATGGGTTCCCCTGAAAGGTGATTTCTCCTCCATCCCCACTTCCTTCTCTTCTCCCTTCTCCTCCACCCCACTTCTAATTCTCATCATCGTCATCAACCAGGAACCTTCTACATACACACCTCAAAGTACCTGTAAGTGTACTTTACTGCTTTTTTTTTTTACTTTGTATGTACTTTTCGGTGAGTTGGAACCAATTACCCAATATTCCATTGAAACAATGGATTCGGTTAACAAAATTTTCGGTTAACGAACGAACCTCTGGAACGAATTGTGTTCGTTAACCGAGGGACCACTGTACTGTAGTGTGACTAAAAATAAAAAAACATAATAGATGATAAAAGTGATACATGTGTGAGTAATATTAATTTACCAAGCCAACCTATACAGTCATCCCTTGGTTATCATGTCTAATTGGGACCGCGAGGAGTGCATGATAATGAAAAACGCGATAACAAAAGTACAGAACCTATGGGATTTATTCTAATTGGTTCCAGGCACCAAAGACCCAACCCCAATTTTCCCATTTGACGACCATTTAGACCCACTAAAGATATAGATAATGTTATGGTAAGTATCAGAAACACACATAGGCATGGCTAGGGTTATTACAAAGTGATGAAAAGGGTACGCTTAATACTGTAGTCCACAAAACATGTAGCTATGCTTTCTTTATTTGAGTCCCCCGTCTGAGGAGTCCGTTTTCTCATCGCTTCAGGACGCCTGAGTCCTCCGTTTTCTCTCAATCATAGAGTGCACCCGAGACTTCGTTATTCCTTAGTAATGACACAGAATTTGAAATTGCAACTGGTGTTGCAATTGTTGAGGCAACTTAGATATGTCTGATTACAGCAAATGTGTTATTGTCAATTTGTAGGTGAAAGAATTTATTCTCAATAGATGTAGGTGAAGCAAGGGGGTAACAATACACCTGGAGGCAACTGCGTGATAACGAAATTCTTGGCTTGAAAAATGCGCTATAACAGCAGGTGTGCAGATTTTGATGGAGGCGTGATAACGAAAATCGCGATAACCAAGGGATGACTGTATAACACCCTTCTCATGTGTGTCCAAGCCGAGGCTAAAACCCTTAATATATTGGCGAGTTACGTGCATTACCACTAAACAAAACATGTTGAACCAATGTGAAAATTTTATTTTAATTTCATTCAATAAATCTATCTATCTAACGAAACTCAAAATGTGTACAATTTTATAATTAAAAATACTGTATGTATACAGTAATTCCTAGATTCGACCTTGAGTCACCCACACAACCACGCAGAGGGTGAGTCAGCTGTTCAATCCACAACCCCACACACTTTAATATACGGTGATAGATTACTTTGTATAGGTTGGCTTGGTAAATTAATATTACTCACACATGTATCACTTTTATCATCTACAGGTTGACAATCCCTTTTCCGAAATCCTTGGGGCCAGAGGCATTTCAGATTTCGAAATTTTTCGGTTTTCAGAATGGTTAGTTTTTTGTTTCTATAAGTTCACCCAGGCATAGATCACTGACCCACATCGGGGCCTAGGGAAATAATAATAATAATAATAATAATAATAATAATAATAATAATAATAATAATAATAATAATAATAATAATAATAATAATAATAATAATACTGTAATAATAATTCATAGGTCTTGGTCGCATTTCTCACTTTTGATTTTTTTTTCATTCTTGTATTTCTTTATTATTATTATTATTATTTTATTACAGTATTATTGTTATTATTATTATTAATAATTTTATTATTATATTTTATTATTACTATTACCCGGTATTATTATTATCATTATTATTTTATTTTGGTGTACAGTATTTTAATTAAAAATTTTATTTACTATGAATAATTATTATTATAATTATTATTACCATTACATTTTTGTAATGTGTATGTAGAAGGTTCCTGGTTGATGATGATGATGATTAGAATTAGAAATGGGGTGGAGAAGGGAGAAGAGAAGGAAGTGGGGATGGAGGAGAAATTACCTTTCTGGGGAACCCATGCTTGATGCCGTCATTTCACCAATACAATTTTAATTTCACTAGTAGGTGTAATTCAAGATTATTTTATTTATATCAACACTGCACTGCGCTATATATTATCAATATGTTAACTAAATTTCAGAATGACCCAATAATTTTAATGAAAAATGCGAAAATATTCAAGACACAAACAAAATACCTGTAGATGTTCACTCCACTGTCAACAAAGCCCAATGACGCCTTGTGGCTGAGTCAAGCTGCTGATGGGCGCACAAAAAGCTAGTTCCCTGTACAGTATAGTCTGGATTTATGCGGATTTCCTTTACGCGTTTGTTAATTTACGCGGCACCTGGCCAGACCGGCAATTATTAGTTACGCGGTTCATTCCATTATTTACGCGGGCAGGGTGTGCACTAGGTTGCCCAGTCAACAAAACATTACCGAGTTCTTCAACCGTCACCCACCACAGCCAGCCCAAGTCAGTGATAGTGAGGATATGGACTTTGAGGGGTTTGACAAAGAGGCCCTGCTAGTCTCTGTGGTGGATAGTGATACAAGTGAAACAGGTGAGGGCCAATAATCTGCCCTCTGCCTCGGAACCAACCCCCCATCCCCATATGCCCAGCCATCTCTTCTACTAACGTAAATGTTAAAATCCTAATATTATTGATATTTCTCTTAAATATTAATTGTGTGTGCATACCATCATAAAATTAAGATGTTATTTTTACTACAACGTGCATAACGTATTGTGTCTGGGTGAAGTATAATTTGTTTATTTACTTGAGATATTTGTTTTTAGCTCATAAAATTCATAGAAATTACCCAGCCAGAATATAATTTACATTGCTGGAATTCTTATAAGATAGTGATTAATTTGAATATAAACAAGCTAATTTGCATTAGACATACAAATTTTAGATCTAATTTAAGAATTTTATTAGAGAGAGCAAAAATTTTATCTTTTGTGCAAAATATATGAAGTTTATATTCAAAGTATTCGCTGTCTTGCAAGGAATCCAGCAATGTAAATTATATTCTCCTAACTATAGTCTGAGGTATTATTTATTACTAAACCTAAAAGCCTAGTCTTTTTCCCAAAACATTTCTCGGGAAGGTGGTGGGTAGGGAGGGAGCCAGCGAGCATGGGAAGAGGAGGGGAGCGGGAGTCGAGTCCATTATTTGAATGGACATTAACCGGCGACTGTATTTCTCTTAAATATTAATTGTGTGTGCATACCATCATAAAATTAAGATGTTACTTTTACTACAACGTATGTATTGTGTCGGAAAAAGGGTAGTCTGGGGTCGGCCCAGTCTCTATTTCAATTAATCCCATATGTTCTATTATTTCGTTTACGCGTTTCTCGTTTTACGCGGACTTCCACGGGTTCAATTGACAGCGTAAATCCAGACTATACTGCACTGCATATATTATCAATCTGTTAAATAAATATTAAAATTACGAATAATTTTAATATAAAAAATGCAAAAATATTCAAGAACACAACTTTCTTGATATTTACTCCACTGGAAATGAATGTTTGTTAACCGAATTGAAGATTCATATGGAAGGTAATTCGTTAACCGAAATTTCGTTAACCGAACCGTTCATTAACCGAGGGCCCACTGTACTTTATTAAGTTACTTGGTAGATATATTGCAAGTTAAATAAAAAAACGTGGCAACTTTGCAATGAGTGGTCAGTTGCACGGACTGTGATTGGAGAAATTTACTTTGCTCATGCATAAATATTTATGGCATGTGATGCAGCTACTGAATTTTGGTATTTTAAAACATACAAACATGAAAAAAATAAATGCTTGTATTTATTATAATAAAATACAGTACCAAATTCAAAGTGTATCAATTGGTGTAAATATTTGTAAGCAGGGTAATTGGGCACAAATGACCCAGCCACGCAGCTCATGAACTCCGCCAGCAAAGATATTACCACCACCACTCCACACCCCGTCAGATAGATATTTATTGAGTTACCTGTATATGCCTGAAAGGTAATACAGTGAACCCTCACTTTACGCGGTTAATTCAACCCACAGGGTACCACGTAAAGTGAGAAACGCGTAGAGTGAACAACATAACATATGAGATTAATTGAAATAGAGACCGGGCCGACCCCCAAACTCCACTTTTTCAGACACAATACCTACGTTGTAGTAAAAATAACTTCTTAATTTTATGATGGTATGCACACACAATTAATATTTAAGAGAAATATCAATAATATTAGGTTTTTTAACACTTACATTAGTAGAAAAGATGGCTGGGCACATGGGGATGGGGGGTTGGTTCCGAGGCAGAGGGCAGATTATTGGCCCTCACCTGTATCACTTGTATCAATTGTATCACTATCCACCACAGAGGCTTGCAGGGCCTCTTTGTCAAACCCCTCAAAGTCCATATAAGTCCATATCCTCACTATAATTATCACTATCACTGACTTGGGCCGGCTGTGGTGGGTGGCGGGTGAAGAACTCGGTAATGTTTTGATGACTGGGCGACCTTGTGCGCACCCTGCTCGCGCCGCTTACACTACATGGCGGATGGCGGGAGAGGGCAGGAGAGATGGCGGGAGGTTTGGATCAAAAAATGGCGCGGCTCGCCAGCCGCTCTCCGCGTAAAGGGGTACACGCACCGCGGAATGTGAGCATTCCGGTTTCGGCAGGGTACCGCGTAAACATGGAAACGAGGAATGTGGGACCGCGTAAAGCGAGTGTTGACTGTATAGTAGGCCACTAAACAAGCAGGAATATAATGATAGTGGTGATGATACACAACCCTCGCATGTACAGTCTCCTCGACTTACGAAGGGGTTCCGTCCCGATGACCAGGTCGTAAATCGAATTGGTCGTAAGTCGAAAAGGCCATTTTAAAGGGAATTACAAACAAAAATTTTGTCAGTACACTGCACAATCACTAAAGTCGGGACTCCAAAATACGTAATGTGAAAAATATTTTATACAACCATGGCCGTCGTATATCCAGGTTGTCGTAAGTCGAATACAGTATGTCGTAAGTCGAGGAGGGACTGTAGTTGTTAGAAGCTCGTTATCACAATTTTTTCTCCTGGAGGGACCCCAACCATGCTTATGGCTTAACCGTGCAAGTAAACCACCCCTCAAGCACGGTAAAATGATCGTCTACTGTATACTGCATAAAAAAAATTATGAAGTCAACTGAACCAAGAATATTAATGATAGTTACACTCATACTTACTCCGTGCCTTCTCTTCGACAGCCCAGACTCTGGATTCATACTCTAAAGCGAGCTTGCCAATCCCAGACCAACATTTTTCAGGTGTGAGTTGATCAAATTGAGGTAACCCATCTGTACGGAGCAACACATTGTCCTCTGGAGTGTCTACTGGATTTTCTGGAAGCCTGTAAATACATTCAATATATTTTAACACACTTCAAAAGACAATACATACTGGTATGTAAGAACTTGTATTAACACTCAGAACTCCTGATGTTCCAGTAAAGAAAGATGGTAATCAGCATGCACCATCTTTGCTTGAGTATTTCTTGATGAGAAAACATAGGAACAAAAAACCTGAGTAAGAAAAGTGCTATACATTGAAGTGATTTGCTTTATTCTTGAGGTAAGCAGTGAGGGAAATCTTCTATTTAATGGGTAGGCATAAAATCACAAGCATCACTGATATTTGGTAAAACTGGTAACTCCTGAAGTAATGGATACTGCCATATTACTGTACAGGTAAACCTCAAGAAACGATATCCCGAGATGCGATATTACACTTTAACAATGGTTATAAATTAACACCATCTCGTTATATACGATGAAAACAACTAGCTTTAGTGATATCCATAAGCCAGATTGTTTTCTCAAGTGCAAACTATGGGTTGTGTATACTCAAATTAATTACTGTCTTGCAAGGATTCCAGCAATGCAAGTTATATTTTTCAATGTCAAGTCAGTCACATTTTATAAGGAAACAATATTTAACCCTTTGCATGATGCACCTCTACCTTCACTTGTAAACCTACCTACCCACGCACCGCCATACGGCCATCCCACATACTACAGCCCAGTGTTTGGTTCTTTGTCAATCATAAACCCATCACCGCATCATAGGTTTTTTTTATATAGTGAGAGGACAGCACTAACATTTAGATTGAACTGTGTTATGGTGAATGTGAAATTATATTTTCTGTATTTTTGTGATTGTAAAGTGTGTCGACTGTTTTCGTGAACATGTGTTCTGTGCGTGTTGACCGATGTCATTATTCTTACGCTGTCATCCCTGGTTTTTTCTTCCAGTTAGGTATACACGACAGGTTAATACTGTAAATTAGAGTACAGGGAGTATTATTTTTGCTCAGTTAATGTGACTGTGAAGTGAGAAATAGTGCAGATACATTGGAGTACAGTACACTACAGGTTAATACTGTACATTACAGCAATATTTTCACTCGGTTTTTGTGACTGTGAAGTGATACAGGTACCTGTACTACCTGTAGTACCTGTACAGTTAGTGAAAATGGTTAGCAAGTGTGTTGCTGAGGCCCCTGCATTGGCAAAGGCCAAAACACCCAGGAAAACTGTCTCTCTGAAGGTGAAGCTTGACATTGTGAAGGAGCATGAGATGGGTGAAGGAGCATACTCTATTGCTAGAGCACTTGGTCTGGTCCAGTCTACCATCATCAAAAAGGCACCAGAAATGAAGACTGTGGAGGAGAATGTTACCTCAGTTTCCACTTCTAGATTACTAAGGAAGCGTAAAAACCAATCACGGATAGGATGGAGAGGCTACTCCAAGATTGGATTCAGGACCAGACTCGACACCACTTGCCTCTCTCCAGTGATCATCATGGTGAAGGCCAGCAACAGCTGGGTGATGTTGAAGGCAGAGAGCAGTGAGAGCAGAGGAGGTGATGCCCCTTTCAAGGCAAGTCCTGGGTGGTTTCAGCAGTTCAAGAGGTGTGCCAATCTCCACAACCTTCATCTGGGTGGTGAGGCAGCCAGTGCTGACATCATGAGTACTAATGCCTTCCCAGCACTCCTGAAGGCTAAAGTGGAGGAAGGAGGATGCACCGCCAAGCAGGTCCTGAACTTCGACAAGACAGGCCTGTTTTGGAAGAAGATGACATCAAGGACCTTCTTGGTCGAGGAGAAGACTGCACCAGGCTTCAAGGCAGCCAAGGAGTGTCTTACTTTGCTGCTTGGAGGCAATGCTAAGGGGGACCTTAAGTTGACTCCCATGCTGGTGTATCATTCCAAGAACCCTAGAGCTTTTAAGGAACACATCCCAGTCATCTGGCGCTCCAACAAGAAGGCCTGGGTTATGATGGTGTTGTGCCAGTTATATGGTTGGTTACCTCTCCAAGCACTTCAAGGAGTATGCCGAGAAGCAGAACATTGCCAACAAGTTTCTCCTGATCCTTGACAATGCACCATTACACCCGCCTACGATGAGTGAATGTGAAAAATGCTTATTTATGGAGATATGACCTCATTACTCTAACAACGACAATAATTTCTTCCAAAGCAGGCAGAGCTTTGAGGACGAGGGAAAATGTGGGGTATCAGAGGACAGTTCAAATTTCCGAGGAGATTTATAAATGTGCAAAAATTTTATCAAGAGGTATTCAGTCGCATTAGGACTCCCTCATGACCTTAACACCAAAAACAAGAGACTCGCCAACAAATCACTGAAAACACAAAAAAAAGGAGAATCATTTTTGTTTCACCACCTGTTAAATAAGATTAGATTAGATAAGGTTTAGTGTTTTGATGTGTTTTAACCCAAAATTTTCCCTCATCTTCCAAGCCCTGCCCACTTTGTAAAATTCATGGTTGTATATCTTTGTACCTGTATATGCATTTCCCATGGAAATAAAGGTCATATTCATTCAAATTACCATAAAAAATAAAGAAAACCTATTTTGTTTATTAAATTCCCTCTAAGAAATAAAATGAATATTTGCCTAAATACTTCCTCCTCAAACAAACTTAACTTACCGGGAGAATAAAATTTAGAATAGAACGTGAGTTACAGTAATATCTCCGTTAGCCAGAATCCCTCAAACCCGGAACTCACCGATAGCCGGAATTGAAATTTTCTCGGAAAATTGTTCCCAAAGCCAGAATTTTCCGTAAAATTCCGAGAAAATTTTCCAGGTACCCGGAAAATTCCGGAGATGGGTGAGATCTTTTCCGGGTTTGAGAGATGAAAATCAGGCACATTTTCTGGAAATTCCGAGAACTCCTGGATTACAGTTCTTACCCAACTCCCTGAAATAATTTCCTTTTAGTGTTTGAAAAGTAATGTAATATTTTTTTCATATTTACAGGGAAAGTGTTTAGTTTTCAAAAGCCATTACTGTATCAGGCTATACAACCTCATTATAGTGACAATATAAAACATAGCCACACAAATAATCGAAAACAAACATAATTACCATTTGAGACTTTTTTTTTGCTATTTTCTCAAAAACTATTGGTCAAACCAGAAATCTGAATACTGCTTTAGAAAGCTCATAAAATTCTACTTCTGACAGTGTAAAGTACTTAAAAAGTTGGCAGACACAATTTTCAGCTTGGAGGTTGTGAACATATTTTGTGTATTTTTTATCATGTTTCTTAGAAGACGAAAAATAGCTATACAGATACCCTGTATACAGTAAACCCTCGATAACTCGGTACATATGGGGCTCTGGCCTAGCCGAGTTATCCCATATTCAGACTTATCACAGCACTTTCCCCTCTCCTACCAAAATACAATAAAAAATTATCGACCCATGTATGTGTACATGTACAGTAATCACTAAATGTAAAAAAATGTACTAAGATTAACAAAAACTTCAAGAGAAATACTTGAAACGTACAGAAAAAGAAAATGAGATACTTTGGTGATATAATTAGGGGTGGGGGAATAATAGCAGAAATATTAATGGGCAAAGTTGTGGGTAGAACAACAAGGGGAAGGCAGAGACTAGGATGGATGAATGAAATTAAAAACTGGGTCCCCAGAGGGTAAAATTATCATTTCAGTCATGCGCATATTTTTCGAAGGTCAGAATCATTCAAAACACATAAAAAACCATTGGAAATATAATTTCAACCTAACTTAACCTAACCCTAAATTTGCTGCATGACCAAAATGATTATAATATCCTCCAGAGATACAAAACCCCATCAGAAAAAGTTTTGAATCTAACCTAACCAAGGGAGCTCCACAGTCATTTGATGTTCTGGGTGTGTACCACCACATACGTACTGTACTGTACATACATAATAAAATGTTAAATATCTCGCTTAAGCGTAATTTGCGCCAGAAATGCTATTGAAGAAAAGTGTCTTAGAATTGTCAAAATTACTGATTACAACTATAAAATTCATGAGTGGCAACAACTGAAAGGTAAATTTTCATATACAGTCATGCGCCGGTTAATGTCCAACTGAACAACGTCTGATCGATATACGTCCGTGCCCCCCCCCCAAAAAACACTTCCGTGACGCCTGCTGGACCATCACTCCACGACCCCCTGACGGAGACACGATGATCCTTCCCAAACTGGCCAGATATTATGTGTTAAAGGAACATCCTTCCTTAGGCTTTCGTAAGCAATTGCCTCCAGGTGTAATGTTAACCTACATCTATTGAGGATAAAATCTTTCACCTACAAATTGACAATAACACATTTGCTGTAATCAGACTCACTTACTTGACAAGTTTTACCAACCATTAGTTGTGTACGTTATCTAGTGAATTTAGTCAATATTGTACAGTACAAGTACACTGCAATACAGGGGTCCCTCGGTTAACAATGGGCCTAAGTGCAAACCTGTATTGTACATGTACTAAATGATTACGGTACTAAAATTGTTATGTCTATTGCAAATATAGCTTGTTTATACAGGTATTCAAATAAATCACTATCTTACAAGAATCCCAGCAATGTAAGTTATATTCACCCAGGTCGTCTGGGTGGAAAATTATGAGAAGAGCTTAGTCACTCTTAAGGAATGATAAATAAACACGCAGGCCTTCAGCGCCAACTGTCAAATCATATCGCCTCACCCCCCCCCACGGTCCCTCGCGTGGGGGGTTTTAGGCCTTAAGTTTTTTATATAATATCTCAGACTATAGGAGAATATAATTTGCATTGCTGAAATCCTTACAAGACAGCGATTAATTTGAATATAAACGTTATATATTTTGCTCGAGATAAAAATTGTAGTACATTAGTGTACATTTTATAATATAAAGTTTTTCAACTGTATTTTTGGGTAGATTTACATAAATTTCTTCATTTATTTTCATCCATTTACATGCACACACCAAACTAAAAGAAACGTAAAAGAAATAAATGACCTTAGTGCAAAGCTGGAGTGTACGTACATGTACTAATTTGATTATGGTACTAAAGTTGTTATGTCTAGTGCAAATTATAGCATGTTTATATTCAAATTAATCACTATCTTACAAGAATCCCAGCAATGTAAATTATATTCACCCAGGTCATTTCACTGGCTTTTTATAAGAGAGAAGCTTAGTCACTTAAGAACTGATAAATAAACACGCGTTAGACCTGGGTGCCAACTGTCAAACGTACTATCTCACCTCCCCCCTCCCTCTCTCGCTCGCTCTCTCCGTCCCTCCCTCTCCCCCATCTGCCCAGCATTGCTGGAACCCTTGTAAAACAGTGAATAATTTTAATATAAACGTCATGTATTTTGCACAAGAGATAAAAATTAATCACCTGTATCACATTACAGTAGTGATTTAAGAGTAAAGGTGTACTGTATATGTACGTACATAGTATTCCACATACACATAAGTATAAATACAAAGTTTATGTGATGATCGGACAATGTCCATTTCGGTTAACGTCACATTTCCAAGAACGTATCTAGGACGTTAACCGGCGTATGACTGCAAAATAAAATTTTAAATATCTTGCTTATATGTTATTTGCAAAAGAAATACCATTGATGAATAGTGTCTTAGAATTGTCAAAACCACTAATTGTGACTAGTGAGTGAGGAGAAGAAATGGGAGGTTATTCAGCAGGCAAAAAACTTAGCAAGGAGCGAGGCATTTCGGTGTGTATTTATTCACCCAGTTCGCACAGTAATGCAGAGGAAACAGCACAAGAAGCTCCTGCAGGGCTTGAAGCAGAGGAGGGGGGAGTCGAGGAGGAACGGGGACGGGTGTACATGGGTTATATCCAGGGGGGAGGGTAGTGGAATCATGAGCGCCGACACAGAGCCAGGGGACAGCGGTACACCCCCCACCAGCTCTACCTCCCATCCAGGAGGAGGCGAGCGCCAGGGAGAACAATGACATTTCTAACCACACTCTGCAAAATACAGAGTTGTAGAACTGTTGTACAAGAACAGGAGAATCGACCCAAAGGAATGTGAGTTTAGTATTGCTGGATATGACTCATTTACGAACCTTTCTCAAGAAACTTGCAAGAGGGGTGTGGTTATCTATGCTTGGAAAGACCTTGGAGCCAGCCAGGCAAGGGTACAAGGAGAGGATGTTTTTGAAGAATCCAAGTGGTGTAAAATTAAATTAAAGGGGAGAGACTTACTTATTGTAAGGTGTATCTACAGATCCCCAAACTGTAGCCCACTAAATCAAAGGAACTTAAGAGCCTTAATAGACAACGCAGCGATGCTCAACCCTAGCCACCTCCTATCATGGAGGACTTTATCTATGGCAATGTCAACTGGAGAACAAGTTGACAGCAAATTACTTAAATAACCCCGCTACTCTTTTTGTAGAAACTCTGAGATAATTTTCTGTTCCAATGTGTTAAAAGACCTGACACATTACAGAGGGGAGGAAATACCCAAGCCACTGGACCTCATCATAACAAACGAGGAGGGTATGGTGGCCAAACTGGAACATCTAGCCCCAGTTGGCACCTGTCACCATGCAATGTCATTCAGATTTAACTGTTACTACTTAGTTCACGACAAAACCAGGCCAAAGTGCAAATACTATAAGGGAAATTATGACGAGATGAAGGAGGAGAGGAGGGGTATCCGCTGGCCTGAATCACTAAAGCATAAGAACACAGACATTATGCTGAATATCATAACTAGTAAAGTGAACCATTTGATAGATAAATACTGTATTCTGTATACCCAAACCCATGCCTCTAGGAATTAAAGGGGACTCCTACATATGAACCATGCGGCGGTCGACAAAGGTAAGATGAAAACCCAGAAAGTCAAGGCATGGTTTAGGTCAAATGATGAGCAGCACAGGAGGTGGTATGCAAGAGCCAGGAACCAAGCAAAGTCAGTATAGAAGGGCTAAAAAGGAGTTCCAGAGGCTGGTTGCAAGCAAGTTCAAGTCAAACCCAAAGACGTTTTACCGCTATACAAAGTCAAAATTAAAAATGCGAGAAGGAGTATCAGACCTGAGGTTTGAAGATGGTAGTTATGCAGATTCTGACCAGGACAAAGCTGAGGCACTGAACAGCTTCTTTTCCTCGGTGTTCACAAAAGAGGATGCGATTAACCTACCTGCGTTTGAGGACAGACAGCTCGACACAGCACAGACCTACATTGTGTTCACATAAGAGGTTATAGGAAATAAACTGTCAAAGCTAAAGGTTCATAAGAGTCTCAGCCCTGACATGGAGCATCCCAAAGTGCTAAGAGAGTTGTGCAACAAGCTTGCTGAGCCCCTGAAGATCCTGTTCTGTAAATGCCTGAATGAACAAAAAGTCCCCAGTGATTGGAAAATGGCTATGTGAGTCCTATCTTCAAGAAGGGCGATCGTCACTCCACGAATAACTATAGACTGGTGAGCCTGACCAGCATAGTATGTGAAGTATTTAAGAGCATTATAAGAGATGCCATGATGGAACATCTACTACGAAACAACGTTGTAAAGGATTGCCAGCACGGTTTTATGCCGGGAGGCTCCTGCTTAACGCAATTACTTTAATGGATATTTGGATCCATATATTGGAACAGGGTGGTAATATCAACACTATACTGTATACCTAGATTTTGCCAACGCTTTCTACAGCGTACCCCATGAAAGGCTGAAAATTAAAGTGGAAGGGTACGGAATTCGGGGAAATGTCCCCGCATGGATCGAACACTTTCTACATGACCCCAAGCAGTGTGTGGTGATTAATGGCACAAAATCATCAGACGTATCCGTCACAAGCGGGGTACCACAGGGCAGTGTATTTGGCCCATTGTTGTTTGTTTGCTTCATAAATTAACATGCCTGATGCTGTACATTCCTCCACCCAAATGTTTGTGGATGATGCCAAGTTATTTCGGGAAATCAAGAACCAAGCAGACTGCGAAGAGCTGCAGAAGGATCTCTGTGAGCACCAAGAATGGTCGAAGAAATGGCTGCTAAGATTCAATGTCACGAAGTGTAAGAGGATGCACATGGGAAATACCAACGGTAAGGAGGCGTCTCGTATGTCCCAACGGGACGAAGAAACTGCATTAATTGAGACTGAATGTAAAAAGGACCTAGGCGTGTACGTTGACAAAAGCTGAAGTTCTCGGGCCACTGTGAGAAGAAGGTAAATCAGGAAACTAAATTATTAGGTCTTATAAGAAGGTCGTTCAGATGTCTAGACGGTCCATCACTTGTAAAGATCTTCAAGAGTGAAGAGCTTCCCCACCTGAATTACTGTCACCCCATCTGATCCCCGAGATATGCTAGGGATTGTCAGTTGATTGAAAAATTTCCAAAGGAGGGCCACCAGACTGGTGCCTGCACTACGGCACCGCAGCTACCCTGAAAGATTGGAGCGCCTGAACTTGCCTAGCTTATACTACAGACTGGCAAGGGGAGACCTAATTGAGGTGTATAAGCATCTCAAGGAGCACTACTCTGTCGAGTGTCCTTACCTGGAGCTGGCGGACGCTCGCCCCAAAAGGGGTCAAAACTCAAGATGGAAGAAGCCGTAAGCCAAGAAAACTGTGAGGGGTAACATTTCGGAGTGAGAGTTGTGAACTCTTGGAACAATCTGCCAGAGAGTGCTGTGATGGCACTGACTGTGAGCTCTTTAAAGACCAGACTTGACAAGCACTGGAGCAGGTTCAGATACAATCAGGAGCCAGAGCATGCCCAGTACTTGCCAACAGTGCATAACAGAGACGTGACCGATCGCCCAAGAGGCTAACGAGCCGGTCAGTGGTGAAGAGGATTAAAGGAAATAAAATTCCCCAGATTCGTTTAGTGGCAACAAGTTAAATAATATCCCATTATCAAGGTAGTGATGCTTAACTCGTATAATGCACTTTATAATAAAACACTTATGCATTTACCTAAACTTTCTGACAACCAATAAAATACAGTACAGTATATGGTAAAGGTGTAGAAAAGGGTGGCCACCAGAAGAACTTGTTTTGTTGATTTTCTTTATTCTTTTCCATACTTATTGTTTTGATGATTTTAAGTATATTAAAGAAAAGGCAACTTTCTATTATAATTTTAAGTATTTTTTAGGGATTTTTTTATTTACTCTATCCCGCTTCACAATTCTCCTCCCGGCATCCTTTTTGTTATTTATCTCGCTGAATCCCTCTTCAAGAGAAGTTTCCTAAATGATGGTGAACACTTCCACGTATTCCTCCTCGCTATTGCTGATGTATATCAATCTCAATATTAAGGTCAGTTGTTTCACACATAAAATAACACGATAATGCATCGAACCTAATAGAACCTGACCTAACATACCCAATCTATGGGTATGTTAGGTCAGGTTCTATTAGGTTCCATGCACTGTCGTTTCCATTTTTGTGTTAATATGATATTAGTTTGTAGAAAAAAAATTCAACCAATTTGGACAATTCCTTCCGGTGGTCACCCTTTTCCACACCTTTACCAAATATATATACAGGGTATATAATTCTAACAGTGAATAGACTGCCCAAATGACTCTTAATCTGATAAATGACCAAAATGGGTTACAGTCCAACTCGGCCCATTGCCAACTAGGCCCATTACCAACTCGGTCCATCATATACCAACTCAGCCCACCATGGATAACCAACTCGGACCACTTCGGTGAACGAGCTTGGACTAAAAAGTAAAAGTTTACACATTTATTTCTGCATGAATGATAAAAGTACAAAAGTACAATGATATAAAGCAGCATAGATTGTAAGAGGGGGGGGGGAATTGATGTTGTTATTATTTATCTTTTCATTTGATCTTTTTAATATATTAATGTACACAAGTGGAAGAAGTTACAACCATCGCATTGGAGTCCTTCCTATTGGGGACGCACTATTGCCATGCATACCAAGCATTGGTCAGCCATGGTCAAAGACTCAGAATGTGACTGATCCTGTAACCTAACACCTACACAGAGGGCGACCTCACTTTGCCTAGAGACCTGACAACGATAACCCGACAAAATATGACGGTTGAGGATAACCTGATCACGAGATCTGAGGTTGACATTCCACAACAATGTACCCACAGAAAGCGACCCTCATTTTACCTGGTGACCTGATCACGAGATCTGAGGTTGACAAGTTCTACAACAATTAAAATAATGAGTTACTTAATGCACAAAGGCAGAACATACCATACAGAAAACTTGGATCAAATAACATTGACCCCAAATAGATAAATAATTATTTAAAGAATATTATTGGCCAAAGGAAGGCTAAAGGTTGGAGAATAAATCATGAAGTTTACCTCCGAGATTATTATAAGGTATTAGTCAGTAGGGTTAAGACCGAGATAAGAAAGGCAAGGAGAAGTTAAACCCCAAGGGATGCTTTCAAATGTATCAAACTAAAACACGAGACAAGATTAGATGGTAAATGTTTACAGAACTGTTATCATTAGATTTTTTTGTTGAATTTCTTTATTTTTGTTATACTTATTGTTTTGATGAATCTAAGTACAGGTGCTCCCCGACTTACGACGGGGTTAGGGACCGACATCCAGGTCGTAAGTCGAAATGGTCCTAAGTCGGAAATGCTTAAATAACACATAGAAAAACGAAAATTTGGGTCTCTTTTTCTTCTCAGCACCAAAAAAACACTCACTTTTAAGCTTGCCAGCCATTTTAAAGTGAATTACAGATGAAAATTTTGTCTGTGTACTGATTTTGGGACTCAAAAATACATAATTTGACCACATTTTGGTACAACTGAGGCGGTCGTAAGTGCGGGTGGACGCAAGTCAAGTCGAGTCGGTCGTAAGTCGGGTACTACCTGTATATTAAAAGAAACAACATATTTCAAGTATAATTTAAAGTATTTTTTTTTTATTTACTCTATTCCGCTTCACAATTCTCCTCAGGGCACCAAATTTGTTGTTTATCTCGTTAAATCCCTCTTCAAGAGACATTTCCTAAATGATGGTGAACGCTTCCACGAATTCCTCCTCGCCATTGCTGATGTATATCAACGTCAATATTAAGGTCAGTTGTTTTACACATAAATTAACACGATAATGCATCGAACTTTATAGAACCTGACCTAACATACCGAACCTATGGGTATGTTAGGTCAGGTTCTATTAGGTTCTATGTATTGTCATTTCTATTTCTGTGTTTAATATCATGCTAATAATGTGCAAAAAATTTTTTAACCAAATCGCACATTTCCTTCGGGTGATAACAGTTTCATAAACCTTTACCAATTGGACCAATACCAGCGAGCTAACTGATAACGATAGAGAAATTAACAATAATCTGAATAGATATTTTTCAAGTTTTCACCACTGAAAATTTAAACATGATACCCGAGGCACTGACTATACAGTATACAGAGATAATGAAGAAAATAGATTAAGCAAGATAGTAGTAAGCAAATATACAAGCTAAAGCCTAGTAAGTCACCAGGTCCCAATGAGATATTTGCCAGAGTATTGCATTTTCACACCCCACATTCCTACCACTAATCTATTATCATATTCAAATAAGACGTCTAATTATAAGATAATTTTCATCTATTACATTACCGTCGCAAATGTATAATAACGGAGATCGAGTATCCAAAATTTTCTCTATTTTCTTCCATTAATCTTCCGCCATTATCGCCTACCTCACCTCCCAAACTGCGTGTCTCCTTCATAAATCATCACGCGCATGCGTTCCCATACACGTCACAGGGCCAATCAAAAGCTTTTTTTTTTTGCAACCAATTAAAATTACTTTTGATTTAATTCACGGTATTTTTGGCCCAATCAAAATCTATTTTTATTTTGGGTCTCTCATATTTCCAAATTCATATTCATTTTCGATCATGGAAGTCTGTGATGGGTGTCACTTAAATTATATGGAGCTGATTGCAAGTTTTGGGGGAAAAAACGAAAAAACTCTAGCATTTTTTCGATCGCATGGTGTTCTCCCGACCTCAGTAGTGTCCTAAGTGCAAGACAATGTAAATATTGCAAAAACCAACATACTGTATGTGGTATTGTCCTAACTCTGTAAGAATCTCAGAATCCAACGACAAACAAGAACCAGGCCAATAAGGTAAGAAATAAGTGATTCCATCATATGGTGAGAGTCAGTTAGGTTAGGTTAGGTTAGGTCTGGTTTATGTTTTTCTAGTGTTTTTTGGTGTATTTTGTATTTGCTTGGTCCATTATTTTTTTTCGTAAAACGTCCCACGAAAAAAATTTGATAAAAAAAAATTGGCCAATGAAGGCCATATTCGGTCTGAACACACAAATACACAAGAAAATTATATTTTTTACTTTCTAACAGAGTCGGGTGCGCTTATGCAAATTTACCAAGGAATGTAAGGAAGAGCTTTAGTATGCCCCTCGCAAATTTGTTTAACATGTCATTAAAAATGGGTGTATTGCCAGAATCCTGGAGGATAGCGAATGTGATAACGATTTTCAAGAAGGGGGATAGATCACTATCCTCTAACTACTGTCAAATCAGTTTAACATCAACTGTAGGCAAATTGCTAGAAGAAATAATTTCAAACCCTATTCGAAATCACCTGGAGAAGCACAAGTTACGAATGTGAATCATGGTTCATTGATCAAGTTCTACTAACATACTCATAAAATTTGTCCTTCATGCTGATTGAACCCTTAGTATTTCAGTGAACCAAAAGACAAAATATATCTCAAACTCATTCCTGAACCTATAGTGAGCCGAGTTGGTTATTTAAGATGGACCGAGTTGGTTATTTAAGGGCCGAGTTGGAGATACACAGCCAAAATTATATAAAAAAAAACGTACTTATTTTGTGACAAATTGATTTCCCTCACGCCAATATGAGGTAACATGGTGATAGATACTCACAAGACAACGTATGTGGTCTTTGGCCTGAACCTAATAGCTGCTGAAGAAACTCTTAACAAATTACTTTTGATAAACACCCCGGCCATGGCTGTTAGGCAAGAGAGGTTCACCAACATGTGACGTAAAACAATGATTTTTTTAAACTGTTTACCTCTACATGAATTTTGGTAAAAGGTTAACTTATAATATATGAAGATAATTTAATTATTTTAACGACAAAAGAAATATCTCGAAGTAATTAGGGATAAGAAATAAAATCCACGTTTGCTGCTATAGTCAGTTTGTTTATATTAAAGAATGTTAACAAGAAATGAAACTCTGGTTAAAATTGCCACACTTAGCCAGCCCTCTATCCCTCTGGAGTTTTTCAATCTTCGTTTCCCTCCCCATTAAGTAAATGTTAATCCTTTGACATATCATCCCCTCCTGAATTTCCTTAACAGTTTAAAAATTTGTAGATCTTTCTTTGGATATACTTTCTTGAATCAACCTACTCCTCGCGTCTTTGGTATTGTAGGTTTCGTGGTATAATGTTGTCTAGCACTCAGGATGGATGGAAACTCTAAGGTGGTTTTCTTATATAATATAAGTTATATAGTAGACAGTCTGGTGCTGGAGATGCCGTGTGGTGAGGAGCTGCTCAGTAGACACGTTCGGTGAGTAGCGTGTTGAAGGAGGTAGATGTGCAGGAGCTTCGTTAGGGAAGATGTTACTTTTACTTTTTACTTTTATTCTCTTCGCCACTGATCGGCTTGTTAGCCGCTTGGGCGATCGGTCACGTCTCTTTTCCTTTATATTCTTCACCAAAAGGTCGGCTCGCTAGCCGCCCGGGCGATCGGTCACGTCTCTGTCACGCACTGTTGGCAAATACTGGGCATGTACCGGCTCCTGAATGTACCTGAACCCGCTCCAGTGTTGGTCAAGTCTTCTCTTGAAAGAGCTCACACTCGGTGCCGTCACAACACTCTCTGGTAGATTGTTCCAAGAGTTTACAACCCTCACTCCGAAAAAGTTTGCCCTCACGGTTTTCTGGACTTGCAGCTTCTTCAATCTTGAGCTGTGACCCCTTGTGGGGCGAGCGTCCGCCAGCTCCAAGTAAGGACACTCAACTGAGTAGTGCCCCCTGAGATGCTTATAAACCTCAACTAGGTCCCCCCTTGCCCGTCTGTAGTATAAGCTAGGCAAGTTCAGGCGCTCCAATCTCTCAGGGTAGCTGAGGTGCCGAAGTGCAGGCACCAGTTTGGTGGCCCTCCTTTGAACATTTTCAACCAACTGACAACTGTTGCTGGCCTCCAGGTTGAATGAGAACGGGACAGCGAGGAGCTTGCTTGGAGGAGGTGTTGCGTGTTCAGGAACCGAGAGCAGAATGAGAGCTGGTTGGTGAGGACGCTCAGAGAAGGACAGCTGGTGGGTCGCCATACTCGCCGGCGGGAGCGAGGACCGCCAGGCAGGCGGAGGAGAAGCGAGGGCCGCCAGGCAGCGGCGGAGGAGGAGGTGTTGCGTGTTCAAGAGAGGCCGGAATGAATCTCAATGGAGAGACAGAGCTTATATACCCAGCAGCCGTGAGTCATCTATGAGTCATGTTGGGAAAACCCGAGAAGTAACCGGTCTTTGGCTCCTTTGCTAGGATACTGCGGCATCTGGTGGAAGGCACGTTAGTTTGGTTGCTAGGGAAGGCGTCGCAGGTGGCCTGCAGCTACGCAGTTTGTAGGGGAGACGTCCACTACAAGATATTGGTTCACACTCAGGATTGGATGGAGAAAGGAAACTTACAATGTGCTCACTGTATACATATTGTATTGGATGTACAATGCAGCTTGTTGCTGGGTAGGTAGCATGGTAATAAGCGTTGAGTAGAGAGAGCTGGGTGGTGAGGATGCCCAGAGTGAGGGCATGTGGCTTGAGGGACGCAAAGGTTGCTGGCGCGGAAGAGGAGGTGCTGGTGGCACTGGGTAGAAAAGAGGGTGGTAACAGCGGTGTCAGGCCTTATAAGGCGGGGGTAGGCGTGGGTAGATAGTTGACCCCCGCTCCGTGGGCGGCGCTGGAGGCGTAGGCTGGGGAATTCGAGAAGGTTTGGTGCTTGTAGGGGAGGAATCCACTACAATCTCATATATAGGCGCATATGCCGTATAAGCAAAATCGCTATTTTTCAAATTGCTGGAGCTCCCTCAAATATGCATGAATCTTCAAAAGATTGCACGTGGGTATTTTTTTATGTCAATATGCAACACCAAAATTTTGAACAGCATTGTAGGACAAAGATGGGGCAACTGTCACACCCTAATATATATATATATATATATATATATATATATATATATATATATATATATATATATATATATATATATATATATATATATATATATATATATATATATATATATATATATATATATATATATATATATATATATATATATGAAAGGAAGAAGAAAACACGAAGTTCCCAAGCGCTTTCCACATCTTCAGGGGTGAGTACCCTGAGAGATGTAGTCGTGTTTTCTATATACCTAGATCACGCGCACCTACAGTGATTTACTTGCATATATATATATATATATATATATATATATATATATATATATATATATATATATATATATATATATATATATATATATATATATATATATATATATATATATATCATAGAATTCTGGATCATACAAAAAACCCGCTAACGCTACTGTCACCTATTGAGTAAATTGTAAACCAAATAACCAATCTTCCTGACATCTCCTCAGTCAGTGTTGAAGTGTCTCATCTTGTTTTCATAATGAAAATAAACAGAAACAGCTGTTGGACGGGCAGTACCTGAACACATGTGGTAGCAAGGAGGGAATAGTTTGTTGCGTTGCTCATACCATTACTCCAAGATGGGGAAGTTAAGGGTATCAATGTTACGTTACCTTACTACAGAGGACTTTAGAGTGCTGACCGCGGTGAGTTGTATCTTTAATTAAGAGTTTCAGTGCATCACGGAGTAGGCATAAGTTCTTATGTTTAACATTTACTTAATACTCTCTTTATTGAATGAGCAGTTAAGCGACGCATTTAGTGGTAACGATTCGAAATTTGCGTACCGGGAAAACTACTAACAAGAATAAGTTTTGTAGTGTGTTTCTTGGTGTTTTAATGGAATCTGGCCATTTCCGTCGGATATAAGCCGTTTTGGAAATATGTCCCCCCCCCCCCACACTATCAACAATTCTGTTCTCACAAAGTGGGCTTTTATGAGCTGTAGAAGCGGTAAATTTGTCACACCGTTCTCTGTTAGAAAGTTAAATATATATTTTTCTAGTGTATTTGTGTGTGTTTAGATCGAGTATGACCTTCATTTCTAAGAGAAATTAGCGTTTTTTTTTCGATTTTTTTTTGTTGGACGTTTTCCGACAAAAATCATGGCAAAATACAGCAAAAAATACTAGAAAAACAAAAACCTAACCTAACCTAACTGACTCTCACCATATGATAGAATCACCTATTTATTACCTTATTGGCCTGCTTCTTGTTTGTCGTTGGATTCTGAGATTCTTACACAACGTCACATATGTTGGTCTTTGCGATATTTACATTCAGTTTTGCTCATACAGTAAAAGTCCAAAAATCCGGATGTCAGAAATCCGGACCACCCGAGAATCCGGGCTTTTCGAAAACTCAATTTTTTTTTTTTTTTTTTAGCTGGCTTTTGTGTGTATGTGCGCATGTGTGAGCGCCACAGCTGCACAGCGACAACAAGCAACCACGCGCGGTCGCTACTTTAAAACGAGCACTCAAACTGTGACGACGTATGTAATTTTGAGTCCTACTCTTTCCTTTTACAGAGTACTGTACAAGCCCATAATAATGGCTCCTAAAGTAGATAAACTTCGTTGTGTGAAGAGAAAGAACACGTTGAAATTGAGTGACAAACTTGAAATAATTAAAAAACTAGAACATGGTGTGAGCAATACTGTTTTAATGGAAACATACGACATTGGAAAGTCTACAATTTATGATATAAAAAAGGCAAAGAATAAAATTGGAATTCACAGCTTTTTCTTTAAAACTGCTCGTTTTGATAAATGAAGCATGCTATATTTGCTAATGAATAAACTATCAAAATGTACCTGTTCATCTCTTCTTTATTCTTCCTTAAATTTGAATTTTAAAAGTACTGCCTGAGAATCCGGAAAATCCTAAAATCCGGACCGACCTAATTCCCAAGCAGTCCGGATTTTTGGACTTCTACTGTAGTACACTTTACTGAGGTTGGAAGAACACCATGCGATCGAAAAAATGCTACAGTTTCTTCGTCTTTTTCCCAAAAACTCGGCATCAGCTCCATATAATTGAAGTGACACCCATCGCAGACTGCCATGGTTGGAACTGAAGTTACTGAACTTGAATTTTGAAATATGAGACCCAAAATAAAACTCGAATTTGATTGGGCCAAATATACCGCAAATTAAACCCAAAATAATTTTAATTGGTTGCAAAATAAAAAACACTTTTGATTGGCCGCGTGACGTGTACGGGAACGCATAAGCATGATGGTTTACGAAGGAGTCGCAGGAGACATGCAGTGTTGGAGGAGAGGCAGACGATAATGGAGGAAGATTAATGGAAAAAATAGAGAAAGTTTTGGACAAGCTATCTCCGTTATTATACATTTCCCCCGGTAATGTAATAGATGCAAATTATCTTATAATTAGACGTCTTATTTGAATATGATAATAGATTAGTGGTAGGAATGAACTGTGTGTAAACGCAATAATACCGTAGAAGGAAATTTTTTTATTCTTCGTTATCCACCCATCACCTTTTTACGATTTTTTTTCTTCCCATTTAGTAGATCTCATGAAGAAACTAAAGAATATACTTGAATTTAGTGGCACATTTTAAAATAAATGCTTTATTTGCGAATTATTAGCTGTAAAAATTACGAATTTTTCTAAGTCCTAATTTGATTTTATGGTGACACACAGAGTCGCTATCGTTTCGTTAACCACCCATCACCTTTTTTCACATGAAAAATATAATTTTTTCACTAGTTTTCTTGCTGTTTTATATTCTGACATTTATCTTTGGGGCAAATCACTTTTTTTTCTTTTTTTTTTTAGTTTGGCTAGGTTAGGTTAGGACGTGGCCTGTTAGGTCAGGTAACCTCACTAAAAAAAAAGAAAAAGTGATTTACCCCAAAGATAAATGACAGAATCATCTAAAACAGCAAGGAAACTAGTGAAAAAATATTGTGGGGTAAAAAAAAAAAATGATCATATGACACTAAAATGAAGTCTCAATGTGCTTCGTAAGCGATGAAAATATTTATTTACCATAATTATTCCACCGAAAAATCAGCTATGTCTGCACATGTTGTCGTCTGCTCTTAAATTAATAAATTCTTAATTTGGTCTCACATAACTTGTAAATAAACAATGGAGCCTTATATCAGGGGTTTTAATACCATAAATATAGGTTTGATTTTTTTTTTTTATCATACGGGCTTCACTATCCAGATTCGTGAGTCTGTTGTCTGTGCAAATCCCTAATTTTTTCTTTTAGTGCACTAGGTGCTTAAACCTATACTGTGTATGAATGAAGAGTTTCATATTGTTGGAATCGAATCTCTTGTTATGGGTTTTGAAGCATTTCCAATTACTTTTGAGTAGCATTGGTTAATACGTGAACTGTATGTTCCTATATTTATTGGGTTAATATATAGGACTAACCCGCCAGGGCTGCATTGTGCCGATACGGCTGTATCATTTCACATCCAGAAAGTGCCTCAAATTTCACCATATCATAGTAAGTTCTTTGTGTTTAATTTACCGGGGAAGTTAGGTAAGGTAAGGTAGGTTTGTTTGGTTTGGTCGGTTAGGTCTGTTCTTCATACCCACAAATGTTAAGTAACGTTTTTTGGAAAATATCCATTTTTAACGTATTTCCACAAACTACAACAGTATCCATTATAATATGACAATGAAAATCCGACGTGTTTATAGTTGTTTTCAATCAATTTCGCTCACGGGTTAGTCTTATATAATTACCATTTATTGTTCTTCCACAAGTGGAGACAAGAAAGCCATCTTGGTTTCCCCTTCGTAGTTATGGCGTCCCATGCAGGTTGCTGTTTATTGTATCCCAAGTTATCTGTCCTTGTGGAGGATGAAGACCATCTCTCATTGTCAAGGTAGGGGATTAGTGCAGCTCATGACCTGAAGGTGACTTGAATAGAGATGAAAGCTAAGTAGCAAATATATTTATGGTTAACAAAATAGTGTATAAACATTTATTTGCCAAATCTGCTCTAATTGTGTTAGAGCAGTAGTACAGTATATGGTAGCTACTCCTCAACTTACGACTTACTCGACCTACGACTACCCACACTTACAACCTGCCTCAGTCGGTATGACCACCTGCACATACGACCGCCGCAGTTGGTACCCAGAATTTTTCAAATGACGCCATATTTTCTATACCGAAACGTTTCCATCCCTGACGAGAGCATCGCTTGGGCTGGGTTGTGCCGCCTCATGGCTACAGCACCCACGCCATA
Organism: Homarus americanus; assembly: GCF_018991925.1. Taxonomy (NCBI): domain Eukaryota; kingdom Metazoa; phylum Arthropoda; class Malacostraca; order Decapoda; family Nephropidae; genus Homarus; species Homarus americanus. The sequence goes on from NW_024713129.1 coordinate 25,966,418, forward strand.
GAGCGCTTAGTTGGTGTTTGGTTGTCGTTGTTAACGATAGTGATCGTGCTGTGTACTGACATTATTTTTGTATCTAATTCACTTTAGAATGACTGGCAAGCATAGAAGTGAGAGTGCTGGTGGTGCTCAGAAGAAAAGGAGACAGTCAATTACTTTTGAGATGAAAATGGAGATAATAATGCAGTATGAAAATGGAAAAACAGTAGCAACCATTTCACGGGACCTAGACTTCTCGCACTCGACCATATCTACTATTTTGAAGGACAAGGTCCTATTCATGAGATGGAAAAATTACTTGTGATGTGGATGGAAGACCAGATACAAAAGCGTGTACCCTTAAGTCTCCTAACCCTACAGGCTAAGGCAAGAAGCCTTTTCGAAAGCCTGAAGGAACAGGCAGGAGATGAGAGCGACCAAACCTTCACAGCAAGTCATGGGTGGTTCCAAAGGTTTAAGAACCTCTACAGTTTGCATAGTGTAAAGGTGAGTGGAGAGGCAGCCTGAGCAAATACTTAATGTGGATGAAACTGGCTTATTATGGAAGCGCATGCCTTAACGGACATACATCCACAAAGAGGCGAAAACAATGCCGGGATTCAAGGAATTCAAGGACCGAATCACACTTCTGTTGGGGGGGGGGGTGAGAATGTAGCTGGTTTCAAGTTAAACCCCTTTATGATATATCATTCAGAGAACCCAAGGTCTTTTAAAAATGTCAGCAAGCACACACTGCCAGTGTTTTATATCGCAGTAACAAGAAACCATGGATGACCCTAGTACTGTTTGAGGATTGGTTCTTGACTGTTTCATTCCACGAGCCAAGGAGTATTGTCTGCAACAAGGGATTCCATTCAAGATTTTACTGATTTTGGATAATGCTCCGGGACACCCACCACACCTGGACGACATGCACCCTGATGTTAAGGTAGTGTACATTCCACCTAACACTACCTCTATCATCCAACCCATGGATCAAGGTGCTATTGCTGCCTTTAAAGAGTATTATTTATGCACGACCTTCACTCAGGATGTTGCTGCTACTGAAGGTGAGAAAATGCTCAGAGTTTTGGAAGGAGTACAACATTTTGTCATGTATAAAGAACATTAGTGCAGCATGGGATCAGGTTACAAAACATTTCATGAATGGAATATGGAAGAAAATCCTGAAAAGATATGTGCACAGTTTCAAAGGATTTAATGAAAATGAAGTTATTTCGGATATTAGTAACAAGATAGTGGAGTTAGGTAAACAGCTGGAGTTAGAAATTGATAATGAAGATGTTGGACAGTTGGTTGAAAGTGTAGCAGAAGAGCTCAGTAACGAGGATCTTATTGAACTAGATGCACAGAAAATTGCAGAGGAAGAAGAGAGACAAAATGTAGAAGAACCTGCACCCCCAAAAAGTTTTCAGTGAAACAAATGGCAGAGGCATTTGCTACAATTAATAAAGCAATGCAAATGTTTGATGACATGGATCAAAATTATGAGCGTTATGCCAAAGTTGACAGAACGATCCAAGATGCACTTGCTTGCTACAGAGAAATTTATAATGAAAAGAAAAAGCAAACTGTGCAGTCTAAATTGGACATCTATTTCAAGAAGTCCCCCAATGCTGTCTCCTCACGCCCCACCAGTGCTGCCTCTTCACTCCCTCAAGATGAACCAATACCTTCAACCAGCAAGTTTTCACAGCACATAAACCTGTCTGAAGAAAGCGACATTGATGCCCCACCCAGCCCTGTCTCCTCTTCTGCTTCTTCCAATTAATATAGTCTCCATGTATCCTGTAAATAGAAAATTATGGGGGCCCTGTGTGCATTCAGCTGACTACATTTAAGGTAAGTGCTGAGGCACACTGTATCCATTCCTCGTTATTTATTACTTTTACTGTACTGTATCCATTCCTCATCATTTATTACGTTTAGTGCACTAAAACTTTGAACAGCATTATAGGACCATTTTTTTATTTTTACAGGGCAATGGTCACACCCTCATGTACAGTACAGTTATGACTACTCACTGCTCATAGGCTAGTTACGTGGGTGATGGAATTATATAAACATAATGTATTTAGCCTACATTTATATAAGTTAGTTACATGGGTGATAAAATTATACAGTTAACCCTCACTTTACGCGGTCCCGCATTCCGCGTTTCCACGTTTACGCGGTGCCTTGCCAGAACCTCACATGCTCACATTACGCGGTACGTGAACCCCATTACGCGGAGAGTGTCCGGCGCGACGCTATTTTTAGATTCGCCCCACCCGCCACCCGCCCGCCTGCCTGCCTGCCTCTCCCTCCTCCTCCCTCCGCTTGGGCAAGCGGCCCGGTAAGGTTGCGCAGTGTGTGTCTTTGTTGCGTTATCACTGACGTCATATGACGTATCAGACCTGTGATTGGCCATGCATCCCTACCCCCCTCTGCTGCTAGCTGTAATTGGCTTAAAGTATTATGACGTGTCCACCCGGGGGAGGGAGGGAGGGAGGAAAGACGACGCTTGACCTAGCCGCGGCAGTTTCATCCCTCAAGGCCACTCCGTGTAAACGCGCATCCATTGTTCCGTAAAATGGCTTCCGCCGGACCACCACCCCCAGAGAGAAACCTTTCCTTACCTGGACCCAGCGGCACTAAACCAAAGAAGACACGACGTTCCTTAAGCTACGAGGTGAAGTATAGCATCATCCAAGAGTTGGAGAAAGGAACAAGGCAGGTTGATTTGGCGCGCCAGCATGGCGTGAACGAATCTACGATCCGGACTATAAAGAAGGATTCAGCCAAGATAAAGGAGCACATGAAGATCACAAAGTCTACAGGTGCTTCTATGATCAAGTATTTTCACAACCAGGTGCTTCTCAAGACAGAAAAATTACTTGTGAGGTACTTGGTGCGTCAGGCGCGACGGAACATGGCGGTCGACACGCGCTCTGTTAAGGACTACGCACGTGAACTGTACATGGCAGTGGCACGAAAGATGGGAACTTCAGAGCCCAAACCCTTTAATGCTTCCTCTGGGTGGTTACAGAGGTTTAAGATCCGGAACAAGATCACCAATATAAACATTGGTGGTGAAGAAGCGAGTGCTGATCGTGCTGCGGCTCGGGAATTTCCTCCGTTTTTACGTGAGATTATGGAGGAAGGACAGTACAGTGACGACCAGGTGTTTAACATGGACGAATCTGGTCTTTTCTGGAAAAAGCTACCTTCCAAGTCCTTCGTTGTGAAGAATGCCAGCAGGATTCGGGGCCGGAAAATGCAGAAGGAACGCATCACCGTCCTGTTTACCACCAATGCCTCCGGTACCTGTAAGCTCAAGTTATCGGTGATCCACACAGCCCGTAAGCCGCACGCCTACAAGAGCATGGACATGACCAAGCTAAATGTCCACTGGCTGACCGCACATAAGGCATGGATGTTCTCTACACTATCCCTTTCCTGGTTTGATGACTTTTGTTCCCGATGTAAAGAAATTCTGTGAGCGACAGAATGTCCCATTTAATATTTTGTTGCTGCTGGACAACGCACCAGGACACTCGCCCCTACTGTTAGATCGTCACCCCAACGTAAAAGTGGTCTTCCTTCCTCCCAACACTACGTCTTTAATCCAGCCCATGGACCAGGAGTTGATTTGCAATGTGAAAGCTGCATTCTCAACAAAAAAATTCCAGCTCCTGAACGACTACACCAACACCAGGGAAGAGTTGCGTAACCTGAGTGACACCACCACCGATAGCAAGAGCGAAGAAGATGAGGATCAACAGTTAGAACAGCAAAAAATACTCTTCAAACAATTCTGGAGAGTATTTAACATCAAGAAAGCTGTGGACTTCTTGGTGGAGTCATGGGATCAGCTGTCTATTGCTACAATTCGTCACGCATGGAGACATGTGTTGCATGGAATACCAGGTGAGAGGAGGAGTCAATCTGTGACTGGTGAGGTTCAGAATGTTGCAGTAGCAGTGGACCTTGCCAGAGAAGCTGCGCAGACTGTTACAGTTCCAGGCTTCTCCGAGACCACCAACGACGACATCCTGGAGGTGATCAGAGATCCTGAAGTGACTGCCGACGAGATGTTGGAAGAAGAACACGTCAGTGAAGAGGAGGAAGAAGGTGCGTCATTCTCCGAAGAACACAATTTAAGTCATAGTGATATTAAGGGTGCCATGGAGTGTGCAGAGAAGATGAAGTCCTTCCTTTCCCGCGACAATGACGATGACCGCTATGAAGTCTTCCATACCCGGCTGGTGCAGGCTATGGAGCCGTACATCAAGGTGTATCACGACAACATCAACGCCAGCCGTCAGCAAAGCATAACAGATTTCTTCGCCCGCAACCCACCACAGCCAGCCCAAGCCAGTGATAGTGGCAGTGAAGATGACTTTGAGGGATTTGTCAGGGAAGCCCTGACAACTGTAAGTGACAGTGATGGTGATTCACCTAGTAATGGTGATTCACCTGAGGGCCAGTAATCTACCCTCTGCCTCGGAACCAGCCTCCATCCCCGTATGCCGACCCATCTCTTCTACTACCGTAAGTGTTACACCTAATTTTTAGTTTTCTAACCTAACCTTTATTTTTCCTATGTTAACCTTTATCTTTCCTAACCTAACCTCTTCTATATTACTTGTTTTATCATACCATCATAAAGTTAAGATAAAATTTTTACTACAACATAGTTGTGTGTCGTCAAAAAGTGGAGTTTGGGGATCGGCCCGGACTCCATTTCAATTCATCCCATATGTTATGTTATTCACTTTACGCGTTCCTCACTTTACGCGGGACCCTCCGGGTTACATTAACCGCGTAAAGTGAGGGTTAACTGTATAATCAAATTACTGTGTTTGACAGGGGCTAATACAGACAAACCCTGATAATCGATGCATATAAGGACAGTGAAAAGTCGTTGGTTATTGAAGCAATTTATTCCATAAGAATATAACAAATTCAGGGGGTTAGGGACTGGCCACCCCCAAAGTCTCCCATCTACCCTTGATATATTTTTGCTGTGGACCCTGTCAAGCAAGAAAATGAAGCAAACATAAAAAGAAAGCATACTAATATTTAGAAAAGGAATGTAAAGCATAAATTGAGACTATATTTACCTATGTTGAGGATGGTAGAGATGGTCTTGGGTGGCAAGTTCAAGTTTACCAATCTTTGTTGGTTCATCACCACTCTTATCATACCTTATTATGCCTTATCACATCACATCAAGCCAACACAAGATGAAATGTCACTGAGGCATTTAGGCATGAGTGCACGCATTCACGCTCGTCTGCTCAGTCTTTCTGAGTGAGTGACGAGAAAGCAGCCGACTCTGCTGCAGATTACCACTTCTAAGGTGAGTGTAAATGGGTTGCTAGTGACATGAAAAGTGAAGTGAAGATAATGGAAAGTGTTACGTTTTAAGTGCAGGGGTTACGTTTAAGTGCAGGAAAAGTGAAAAGCTTTCTTACCGTGGGGAACTCGATACCTTCACGATTTACTCACCCAAGAGATGCATGATTGTATCACTCGTGAAATTTTGCTCTACTTCCGACACTCAATGGGTATGTACTTGATAAATGATGATTAGTGAATTCCTAACTTCAACATCCATCTAGGTTATTGGTTATACTTTGTCTTAACCAATGAGTCGATACCTTAGTAATAATGATAATAGAGGATCTTTTGATGCGGGCAGATGATTGCACTTCGCGTTTGTTGGCACAATTCCGCTACTGGACTTCATTTGCATGGATAGGTCAGTCCTCACATTCCATACACAGTACCGTAAGTTAGAGTTTGTCAACCTGGTGGTGTCGTTTGAATCTAATGGGCCGGCCTGGGTGCTCTTGTAGCAAACAGGCCGCAGCCATTGATCACTTCCTTTGGGATGTGTTAACTTGTTGCTGGACTTAACAAAAATCTAGGGATTTGCACACACAGACCCGTA